>NC_137439.1:21463993-21898993 GCF_964374335.1 Astatotilapia calliptera | reverse complement strand
TGGGTGTGGCAAGAATGACCTCATGCTGAAATTAGGTAATGGCTGGTTTAGATTTTTACTTGAAGCAGTCTCTACTTTCCATGTAGCACGCTTATTGCCGTCCTTTCCTTTGGTGGAGGTAGCGTACATGCAGCAAGTCTCTCTGCTTTTTCCCAGATTTTCAGTTTACCTTGTTTTTTGGGAGAGGTTTTTTTGAGTTTGTTTGTTTTTTAAACCAATCATGCAGCAGGTTTCTGGTTGCTATTTCTTTCTTTTCAGCTACTTCCTAGGCCATGATTTCCATTCACACACACTGTAGATATTTTTTCCTCTTGCTTTGCTATACCTGTGGAGCACACAACCTCTCCAAGCCTGGGTGAAGTCCCCGTCCATCCTAGAAGATTGACAGTTTGGCTGGCCCCGTGCATTCATTTCCTCCCCACTCTCCCGCTTCTTGCTTACCCCGCTTGTTCACGCTGCTGTTTGGTTGGTGTTGCCATGGCACCGTGCAGCCAGAAAGAGGCTTCACATGCAGCATCTTGTGTTCTCTTCACAGAGGGCCACTAACAAGCGATTGAGGGCCAGTGACGCAAAACACACATTACACGAAAGCAGCTGTGTGGACTGACGCTCAGGATTCTGCAGCTTTAACAGTCGTGGGTTTACCTTCCCCTGTCAACATTCAGCAGAGGGACTGCTGCAGACTCGAACACATTGGGTGACCATTCGGTTCACCGAAGAGTTTTTTAGTTTTTTTTTTTCCTCTCAGAGTCTTGGTGCTAAACGCAACCATTTTTTCGGGAACGAAACTGGGATTTTCCCTCATATTATGCACTTCAATGGATACAGGTGGCTCAGTGGTTAGCACGCGTGCTGAGGAACAGTCCTTTCACGTCCGCTACAGGTAGGACTTTTGTCTTTTCACTAAAGTGTAGTTAGAGTGTAGAAAGTGTGATTGCTTTCCCAGTCTCTAGTTTCAGATGGAGTGTTGGTGAAGTGTTTTGTTGATGCCTAAGAGGAGCAATGCTATTTATAGTCATTGAAATATTTGTAATGTAAGATGTTTCACGTACCCAGTTGAAGAAGTGACGCTATGTTTAGTATTGAAGCTAAAGTTAAATGATAGACTGGAGGAATCATTTCACACTGTGGTCTGGGACTTTGTTGACTAAGGCAGGTAAGTTTTCTTTAAAAAAAAAAGGGGGGGAGCATCTTGCAGCTGTCCTTACATTGCCAGGTAAAGCACTCGGGTAGCAGATGTGACCTGCCAACCACATAAAGACCTGCGCCCGCCAGCTTCAATATTTAAACAAGCCCTGAAATATTCATCATTGCTCCCTGTGTTTATGTCCACATGCGTGTCCATTTTATTTAGATAGCTTAGGCGTGTGTTTGGTAAGAGGGTGGATTATTTTTACAATACTGGCTAGATTGTTGACATCAGTAAATTTATTCCACCTAGAGGTGCACAAATATATATCGAACAAACAGCTTTGTTTGACTGCCATTGGCTAATCAGCAAATAAGACATTGTGCAGATACAGATTTTATTTGTCATAATGAATTATTTGTGTGCTTGGAACATAAAGGGGAATAGATATCAAAAACAAAATAAACATTTTTACTTGGTAGTGGTGAAATAGTTATTTTAAACACTGGTATCAGCGCAGAATTTCACCCGTTCATCAGTGCATCCCTAATTCCATTACACGTCGCTACAGACTCTGTTTGTCTGACAGATCTAATCAATCTGTACAGCACTCACCGGCTTTGTAATCTCTCAGGTGCATACTCTACAGCCGTAATCTCAGGTGACCAGGTCACCAGGAGAGCGGGGCTTGGACGAAAGACAAGCAGATTAGCCGAGAAAACGCTGATAGAGCAGTTTCCTTGCTGGCAGGCATTGGAAGTTAATGCTGTGACAACATCACACGCGTCTCCTTGAAGGTTTTCCAGTGCGTGATGCTAAATTATCTCTGTGACGTCAGATGAATTATGGTTTTGATATTACCTAGGACGAATGCAGTTTAGTTTTTAGGGCATTTTTGTATTTAAAAGAGAAAAAAAATCTTTTCAACTCGAAGTTGGTCTAAGGTAATCTCTCCATGCTTCGGAGAAAGAGAAGGAGCTGCAGCCTGGAGGTTTTTCCAGTGGATACCTCAGTAGATGCCTCTCAGATGTTCCATGTGCTGCTGCTGTTGTTGTAAGACACAAAAAGCCAGCAGGTAGGCTAGCATTTGCCTCAGCTAGAGTGTTAAATGATAGTGTTAACGTGGCAGTAAACACAAAGTAAGCTCTTTAATATAAGGCCTAAGGCCGCTGCGCTGAGCTCTATTGAACTTTATTGTTCTTACACCATGTTTGCCTTTGTTCTCAAATTATAGCCTAGCTGGATGGTGAGACAAGCTGTTTGGTGTTTTTGCGTCATTTCTGGGTCTGTTTTTGCGAGCTTTCAGATAACCATAGGGTGGTTACAGGAGGAAATCTTGTTATACAAACTGAATAGATTTTTTTGTTAAGCCATTATGTCACTAACAGTACAGTTTCCTGAAAAACAAAGTTGGTTTATCTGACAGTTTTTGCTAAGCACAAATATGCCACTAAATTTGCCTTCACAGCCACTGACTGACACTCTTTTCATCTGGCTTAAAACATTTAAACCCCATGAGTGTTTGTTACAGACATTCATGTATTTGCTGTACTTCAAAAACAAATTTATTGGGTGTTTTGATTTTATTTCTTTTGAAGAAGTATACAGATGTCCAGTGTTGGTTGCTGGGAATCAAACATTTTGCTTTCACAAGCAATATTTTAGGAAATTTAAGATGTTTTTTTTAATCTTTGCCAGCAAAGATCTTTTAAATGATCGGTTATAAGGTGTTTAAAGTTCTAAAGCAACAGCAGCAAACATTACAAATACTGAATATCAAAGGTTCAGTTTTGGTTCAGCTGATTGGAAAAGGAACCTGTTTTGCTTTCTGGGGTAGGTCAAAAGGATGTGAGATCTACTATAATAAACACGCTCTATTGTTTTCTGTAGATGGAAGGAAGTGGCTAAACATTCCTACTTGCTGAAAGCCTTTGCTTCGAAGGACGTTTTGTTTTTCAGTTGTGGACGGAGCCATTTGGCTGTCGATTAGAGGACGAGGAGATTTTAGAGTTTATGTTTTTGAAGAAGAGAAGTCCAGACTGTGCTCCTCTCTTCTTTAGGATGGAGGTGTCCTGCCTGGAGCTGGCGCTGGAGGGTGAGCGCCTCTGTAAGGTGGGTGACTACAAAGCAGGCGTCTCCTTTTTTGAAGCTGCCATCCAAGTGGGCACAGAGGACCTCCAGGTGCTCAGTGCCATCTACAGCCAGCTTGGAAATGCCTACTTCCACCTGCAAGACTATGCCAAGGCCTTGGAGTTCCACCGGCACGATCTCACCTTGACGAGGTTGGACACATGAGAAACAGCTCTGTAAAAGGCCCTGCTGAGTGCAGCACAATGTTTATTTATTAACAGCGTGACGTGTCTTGTTCAGGACAATTGGCGACCTGGTCGGAGAGGCCAAAGCCAGCGGTAACCTCGGCAACACATTGAAGGTGCTGGGTCGGTTCGATGAGGCTGTGGTTTGCTGTCAGAGGCACTTGGACATAGCCAGAGACATGAATGACAAGGTGAGGCAACGTATTCGAGAAAATAAGCAATAAAGAATAAAAGTCAGATATTTGTATTCATGTATTTGAGAGTTTCAGAAGAAAGTGATCTTCACCACTCGTGTTTCCGGTTAGGTGGGGCAAGCGAGGGCACTCTATAATTTTGGGAATGTGTACCATGCCAAAGGCAAAAGTATCTGCTGGAGCGGAGCTGAGCCCGGAGATTTCCCAGAAGATGTCATGATGGCACTGAGGAAAGCAGCAGAGTACTATGAGTAAGAAGGAGAGCGTGTGATTTAATCAGAGTCATTTAACATTAGAAATAACAAGTTCTGTTACTTTGACTGTTGTGTCAAGTATCCAGTGTATTACAAAGTGAGCTGCTGGCTGACCGTTTGATTGCATATGCATTGTCAGGGCAAACTTGGCGATAGTGAAGGAGCTTGGAGATCGAGCTGCTCAGGGTCGAACTTATGGCAACCTTGGCAACACACACTACCTGCTGGGAAACTTTCGCAAAGCTGTAGCTTCTCATGAACAGGTGAGGGTGTCTTTTGGTAAGGAGTTCACAAGCATCCATGATGATGTTTTCTTTTAGTAAGTTACTTATTACGCCTTTTTAAATACAATGTTAAAATTCAGTGTTTCTGTTTCAGCGTTTGCTCATTGCTAAGGAGTTTGGGGATCGATCAGCAGAGAGGCGGGCTTGCTGCAACTTGGGGAATGCGTATATCTTTTTGGGGGAATTTGAAGTGGCAGCTGAACATTACAAGTAAGCCACACCTACATATGTGTATTAATGTTTGTTGTTGTTGGCCGCATTTGGTCTCTAGGCATGTGTGACTGGATCCTTAATCACTTGATCCTACATTGTCACCATGATTGTCTCCCCCAAAAAAGAGGAAATTGAATTATCAAATAACTGTAACATTTTTAGACTCTTTTCCTTACACAATAGTGGCAATATCTAAAATTCTATCATTGTATTTATGCATTATATTATGTTCCTATGAGCTCCTTCTGGGAAAGCAGGCCTGTATTGTATGAAGAAAACATAAAGCCAGTGTGCATTGTTTGAAGCATCTTGTCTGATTGCTTGTTAGGAAGACACTGCAGTTGGCGAGGCAGTTAAAGGACCGAGCCGTGGAAGCTCAGGCCTGCTACAGTCTCGGCAACACCTACACACTTCTGCAGGACTATGAGAGAGCCATAGACTATCACCTCAAACATCTCATCATAGCTCAAGACCTCAATGACAGGTACAGATGCAAACACAAGGTTTTATGATGCTTCTTTTGACGTAACTACAGTATGCCACAGTTAAATAGTATTTGCTTATGTATGGTTTCATTCTGTAGGATTGGTGAGGGCCGTGCGTGCTGGAGTCTTGGAAATGCCTACACTGCACTGGGAAACCATGACCAAGCCATGCACTTTGCTGAGAAACACCTGGAGATCTGCAGAGAGGTATGCACTGCTCATACTATCTTCACAGCAAAGCATTTCAGAAGTACTCAAGGCAAACTTGTTAAGAACAGATACAGAAATCCTTCAGCAGTAAAATTAAAAGTTGGTTTGTTCCTTCTGTTTTTTTGTTGTTGTTGTTGTTGTTTTCAGACTGGAGACAGAAGCGGGGAGCTGACAGCTCGTATGAATGTATCTGATCTCCAGACACTTTTGGGTTTGAGCTACAGCACAAATACCTCCACTGTTTCCGAAAATAAGGATATCGACTACAGCCTGCACGGTAAAAACTGTGTGACCTTCCCTATGCCCCTTGCTATAATATTTCAGATGCTTTGAATGTGTAGATTACGTAACATTGTTATTGTTTTACAGGAGCCAGGCCCAGGATGAGCAAACGACATAGCATGGAGAACCTGGAGCTGGTGAAGCTTACTCCAGACAAAGTAAATGTAAGAACTGCTCCACTGTAGTGCTCTGCTCACACCTCATCTACAAGAAGGGCTTCTTGTTACATCACCCTTTGCTATTGAACTTGTGATGATTGTGATCCATTTCTGTGCTGAAGGGTCAAAAGTGGAACAGCGACATCTTGACCAAACAGTCCAAACCCTCGCTGGCTAAGAGCTCCTCCAAGCTCTTCTTTGTTGGTCGTCTGCGAGGGAAGAAGTGCAAGTCTGGTGGCTCCAGTAAGGTCCTCCAGGACACCAGCAATACCCTGGATACCAGTCAGCCACCTGCACAGGGACCACAAAAAGTACGCAGACCTGGGGCATTCATTTGAAGATCACTCAGAGAGCACTCATGTATTCAAGATCAAACAACTTTTGCTGTTTTATTTTTATTTATTTTTTTCAAGTTGTTTGTTTTTGTTTTCCAGCGACTCAGCCCCGACATGCTCGGAGACGACGGTTTCTTTGACCTGCTGAGCCGATTCCAGAGCAACCGCATGGATGACCAGCGATGTTCGATACAGGACCGAGGCAGCAGGTTATCGCTAAACAGCGGCCCAGAGTCACCTCCCAGGACCATCAGGAAATGTAGGTCCATGCAATCCACCCACACAAAAAATATAACCACTGTTAAAATAATTTATAATTTGCGTACTTATTTATTTTCATTTGTAGCCATGTCAGAGTCTGCCAATGTGTCAGGCGCTCAGGGCAGGCGCTTAGAGGAGTCATCAGCAGCAGGGGGGAGCCTGCCAGGACTCAGGCTCAACCAAAACAGCAACCAGGCTGTGCTCAGCCACCTGATGGCCAACGCTGACAGCGCTGAGCCTGATGATGACTTCTTTGATATGCTTGTCAAGTGCCAGGTAACAGAAAAAGCATAGTTTACTGAATAGTTTGCTAATACACATTTATATAGTGCTGGGTGGGCACACTTGATATTCAAACACCGGTATAAACAGAAATATTTTAGCTCCTATTTAAAATAATTGTGTAGTTAAAGAGTCCCAACAGTGGAATCCATCCTATACAAGAATGATGTTTTTGAAGTGGATGCTGAAGGTAACAGGAAGCCGGTGTAACATAAGTAGAAGAGTGATGTCTGTTTGTTGTAGCCAGAGGTCAGGAGGCAGGATTCTTATTACCTTGCAAGAGATCAGCTGCACAAAGGAGCAAAGTATATTACAAAGAAAAAAGTTAGAAACAAGATTATAAACATCCTGTTACTCAGACATCAAAGTCATACTCTTTGCTTTCACCGTATTCCTTCCAGGGCTCCCGTTTGGATGACCAGCGGTGTGCTCCTCCCCCTCCTCCAGTCCGAGGGCCCACCGTACCAGATGAGGACTTCTTCAGCCTCATCATGCGGTCGCAGGCCAAACGAATGGACGAACAACGCGTCACCCTGCCTTCTGCTGCAAACGCTGCATCTAGGCCAAGCTCCAACTAAACAAAGCACTAAAGGGACTGTGAGGTCTTTTGTTTAATGAAGGTGTGGACAGTATCGTGATGGACCAGTGATCACTTCCTTGTCCTTTAGGACAACACATAGCATTATCAGCACTGTATGCAGTTGACAGTATGGGGGGGCGGGGGAACTCAGATTAACAAGGACTTTTCACACAGCTTGTACAAAGATGAACTCAGAGTAGCATCAGGGACAAAAGTGTTTTTTTAATAATTGTTTTTAATAATTCTGTACTGCTGCATACTCTCACTTCACCCTGTGTATTTTTAAATACACCACTGCAGGTATGTTTGTATTTATTGTTCTTGTCCCATGAACTGCCGTCCCACTGCTATGAAGTAGTAGAGGTATACTCATAGTGGTGTTTTAAATCACTCTTTTCATGTATTACAGCCCTTTACAGATGTGGCATACATGGCAGTGTGCGTGTCTTGTGCGTGTCTGTTTGATGTGATTTCATGGAGTTTCTGAGTTGTGCCATGTTGCAAGTAAAATGTAAATGTTTGAAGGTGTGATCTGTTCTGATTTCTGTGGAAACTTTTCATGAAAAAGTGACCATGGTGCTTTATGAATCTCATTGAGAAGAGTGTGTGTCTGTTTGTATGAGGTTTTTGTTTGAGTTAAGTTCCTGAAGTCGCACAGGAGGCACTTACAAAAGCTACTATGAGCAAACTGATAAAGTATGGATTTAACCCATGTACAGTCCGTGTCTCTTACCCTTTTGTACTAAATACTATGAGTTCAGAGGAATAAAACATGTCTGTTCATGTAGCCATCGTGACTTATTTGAAAATGTTCAGCATCAAGTATTTAATCCAAAGAAGAAAAGCAAAACACAAAATGCAGAGTTTGTGTAAAAGACACTTTATTGAAAGTACCAGCAGTCAGACTTCAGTTAGCTTGAACTCATCTGTCACTTTTAAAAACAAGGCTTAATACAAGAGCCACTAGCATTTCAAAAACAAACTAACTGTACATACATAAACACAACTGAAATAAATACATCTATGTACGTATTAGTTTGGCCTTCATTGTTAAAATAATATATACTATACATTAACATATAAACTTAAATATGCATCTCTGCAAGTAAGTCAATATTAGAAGACGATGTTAAAAGGACAAAGTGCGCAGGTTAAAATAAAAAATTAAATAATATGCATATGCCCCAAACACTGGTTCTAAATAAATATCAAAACACCCGTGCGTCCATCCAGAATCCATTGTGCATACGGTCAGACCCTTGTTTGGGGAAAAGACTGCCATCTACTGACATTACACACACACAGCAGTAGACAAGCCAAAGCTTTTGAACACAGCCAAATCCAAACTGTATGCAAGGGCGCCCAACCAATAATCACATGCTGTACTTCCCTTTGATACTAACATAGTAACGAGCAAGCCACTGCAAAGACACCAGAACAGCTTCAGCGCAAAAAAAAAAGAAAGAAAACAAAAAAACAAACACTGATTTTAAATTTAAACACACTAGCTCGTTTACACAGTTGGAGCTGCAGTAATACAGTGCATACAGTAATGTTAGACACCCCACGGGGAAGCACGAGATAGCCTGACTTCCATAGATTCGGCCTCCCGAGAGGAAAAGCTCACCACTGAAACACTGGAAAAACTACATTTTACATCAAATTTTTGTCTTTCTTAAACAATAGCAGCGTCTCACCAGCTGTAAAAAATAATGATATGCAAAAAGAGGAATGTATGATTCTCAAAATGACTTAACAAAATTTGATATTAAAAAAAGGACCATTTTTTGATTTTTTGTTTTTTGTTATGGAAACTGAGAACTCAAGGAAGGCACCATCATGAACAAAGCACTCCTGTCCTGTCTCTCCTACTCATCCCTTTAGGAAAAAGGACATGCAGCAACTGATTGGTGTGAGCAGAGAGCAAAAACGCAGGGCGAATTACAGGACGAAGAACGACGAAGAATCCTGCAGTTTTACTCCTCAGTGTGGTGATCAAGAAAGGAGAACATGCAACAAGTGTGCTTTTGATGTGTCCCAGGTGTGAGTCCCATTTGCTTTACTACAGACAGGAGGGAAAGGCTTGTTCACCAGTTTGTGTACCTATGAGTGTGTGTGTGTGTGTGTGTAAGGGTGGGTCAGTGTTTACAATGCAGAGGAGCAGTAATATTTTAGGGGAATGTGTCAGATAGAAACAACTGGCTCTGTGTGTATGTGTGTGTGTGTGTGTGTGTGTGTGTGTGTGTGTGTGTGTGTGTGTGCGCATACAAGTGTGTGTGTGTTATGGATTGTGTGTCCAAAGTGTGACAGTGCGATCAGCAGAGGATGAGAGGAAGGACAGGTCTTGTGTGTGCCATCGGCACTGGATCACTTTGTCACCGTGTTCTCCCACCACGGTCAGAGGCAGCTGTTTGGTCAGGTCACCTAGAGAGACGGAGGAGGAGGCAGAAAACCATCAGACACGCGCTAACATGTGGCCTCAAATATATACATACACTCTTAAATCTTTTAATATGTGGTGTTAAAGGATCTGCGACATCTTAACTAGCTGCCCACATGGACAAACCAAACTCTTTACCGTCACACGAGACAAAGATTGTTATTTGGCCACAGTGACAAGAGGTGCAGTATATTTGGAGGCGTTCAACCCTAAGAACACTGTACCAGCTGTCAAACATGCTGGTGGTAGCATCCTGCTCTGGGTTGTTTAATGTTGGGACATTGCACAAAATGAATGGAATAATGATAAAGGAGTATTACCTCCAAATTCTTCCAACTTCACCTCGAATCTACAGCTCAATGGTTAAAACTTGGACACGTCCAAATGTGATGCACCTATGATGTAACTCAGTCCCCTCTAGTGGCAGACCTGGAGCCAATCTCACAATCATCCTTTTAATTTATATTTTATTTAAGGAGGTGGGGAAACCTTCTATAAAACAGGCATACTTATCATCATCATTATAATTATTATTATTACAATTACTTCTGATTATTAAGACTCAAAAGATTGTTTTTTTCCCCAGATGTTAGTGATCAAACGAGTGGCTTTTTAATGAAACATTTTTAAACTTTGTTTGAAGTGATTCTATTGAATTAAGTGCTGTTACAGATGTTTTAACTATTGTAGCTATACCACATCATATCCAGATGCAACCACTGTATGCGCTCTGAAGGTAGACATACCTTGGAGGTTGGTGACCACAACCTTTGTGTCATAGGAACCAGTGAGCAGGTAGTGCGCTCCAGGGGAAAACCTAACGGACCGAACGTCACTGGTGTGCGGCCGGTACACCTGGACGATGCGTCCTCCTCTGATGTCATACAGCATGCATGCGCTATCTTCCTGTCCTGTTGCTAGGAGACGGCCACTAGGATCAACTGCGACTGAGGCAACAGGACTCCCTGTGTAGTAAAGAAGGGGTGTAGTTGTATGAACTGTCATTATTTTCAAATCGAGAACAACAGAACCAATGATAACATTTACTATTTCTGGTATCTTGGCTCACAATTCCCAAACACTTGCTATATTAAGAGGTGAAACACATGATGCGAGCCAAACCTGAGCCATGGAAAGCAGTTCCCACTACCCGCACACAGCTGGGCACTCTGAGGTCCCAGAAACGCACCGTCTTATCTTGAGAGCCGGAAGCGATCATCCAGCCTCCCCACGTGTACAGAGACAGGATGTGTCCTGAAGAGAGATTACACATTGTCCACTTTCAGCATCATCCTTACTCTCTCTGACTTCCACTTTGATTTGTGCTGGACAGATGGAGGGATGGAGCAGTTACCTGTATGTCCACTGAGGGCGTGCAGACCCTGTCCTCTCTGGCAGTCTGTGGTGTAGATGTTACAGTCTCCGGCCCCGGCACTGATCAAGATGGCTCCTCCACTTTCAGGCCCCTCCATGAAGGCCAGGTCTCTTATGGTACCGTCATGCATACTAAACTCCAGGTCTGGGCCTAGGATGCACAAAAATAAACAAAAATGAGAACACTGGCAATGCCACAAACGGGACAACCACCACACATTCACGCTGAGGACACTTACCTGTGGCGTTGCACGTTTCTGCGCTGAAAGGCAGCACTTTGACATATTTGTCATTGGAGCCTGTAGCCAGCAGCTGCCCACAGTGGCTCCAGGCCACACAGTAGATGGACCCTTTGTGGTGTTTGTTCCTCTTAAAGCGAACCACCGGCTGCTTTGTTGGACTTGAACCACTGAGGAGAGGAAAAGGTGGTCAGCTACTGTATGCAGAGATGAAAATAAACAGTTACTGGTTTGAACTTTCGAACTATTTACACACTAACTTTAACTAATATGGAAGAGAGGTTTATAAGCTAACTGACAGATCAGTGACCACATGGCAACCACCAGTCGCTAGGGAAAAATGTGTATTGCACATCTAGTTGCTGGCTGTTATGTGGTCATTAAAAGGTACTAAAAAGTCTACTTTTCACTCATATTTTAAAGGATCAGAAACAAAAAGATGGGTTTTAACAGAGATGTGATGGATCATACTAAACAAAAAAAAAATGGAAAAGAGAACATCTGTTAACATTTAACATTCACTTTTTTGATTTTTGTTACCTCGTGTCGAGCGTCTCTGGATAAGCGCACACGCGTAACGTTTTGGAGTTGGAGCCCACAGCGTACAGCGCTCCAGACGGGTGAAAGGCAACGGCTCGAATAGCCTGAGTGTCTTCCAAAGAATGCACCGGTACAAACAGGCTTTTTGGTTTGTCACCCTGAAAACACGCCATATACGAAAAACACACATTAGCAATGAGATTACAGCACCGTAATCTCATCTGATCTTCTCTACCCTATGACATGCATACTGCTGTGACATCACTGCCATTCAGATAAAACTGTTATAATCCGCTTAGCCAAATTAGCATTACACTGGATCATTTTAAAGTACAATGTAAACAACAGAGAATGTGCTGAACTTTAAAATCACACTACACAAGGTCAGAGCTAAACTAAGGGTAACACCTGAGTAACAACCTGAAACTGATTATTAACACCAGGTCTGTCATAACTGTTATTTCTAATGACGGCTGTCATTCTGCTGTCACCGTGTGTGTGTGTGTGTGTGTGTGTGTGTGTGTGTGTCCGTCCCTACCTCTTTAATTCGGGATAAAGAGCCTGGAGAGTCACCTTGTTGGCCTCCTTTTGGTTTTTGCCCACTGTAAAAAACAAACAAACAAACAAAAAACAGGGGCCAGTAATTCAACAAGCAGGTTTAAAAAACAAAAACAAACAAAAGCAAACTCACAAACCTCATTGTGGCGACAGGGGACTCGTTTGGAGGCGGCACAGGCCGACCCCCTACGGTGCGTTGCGGGGTGCTGCTGAGCACCCCTCCCCCTTGGGTCCGGCTCTGCTCGGGGGTTACAGACGGAGGGTTGTTATTGTCCTCGGAGGCGGGCGTGTTCCCGTTGCCATTACACTGCTGCGTCAGAGATTTTACCTCTTCTCCCAAATTCTCCATCCCCACGTTGAGCTCTTCCAGCTTCTGGATGGACCTGCAACAACCAAACACACGAGTTCTGTCTCCAAAGAGGCAACTTGTTTTCTACTTTCTACTAAAGACTTGTACCTGCAGGCCGACAGCCTGGTTAGAACTACAAAGGAAAACTCAAATATTAATGTAATTATTCACAGCTAGCCTTGTGAATAATTGAGAGTGCTACGTAGACTGGGAGAGGGAGGATGGGGAGGATGGGGAGGATGGGGAGGATGTCTCTGAGGGCAAATCAAAGAGCTTTTGTCCCGCTAGAAGAAAAAAAAACAAAAAACTATTTTGTCACCTCATTTTTAATCACTGAGCTGAAGCTAACTGAAGTGGTTTTGTGGTTAGAGAACATACAGTAAAAATATACATATAACATAATGCTACTGCAGTTTTGAGAGGAAACTGTGTCTAATATTGTGTACAACACAAACACACATGAGGTGGTGGTCCCATGTGTTATGTTGTAGCTGATTAGAGCAGATGGTGCAGTATAGACAGGAGGGGGTGTGCCATGCAAGCGAATCCACATGGGACTCGTCGTTTTTAAGAGCCTTAATATGTTAACCTTTTCTGACAGCTGCTCCTCTGCTGTTATACGACGGTCAATGTCATGCAGGCTTCACTTCAGCAAGCTGTCCCACAACTACCATGACAAGTGCGCCATACGACTGAACAGCTGTCTGTACCATATTTCCCCGAACTGTGAGATGAAGTCTCATTTTGGGGATCTGGTCCATTCTCCCCAGTTTAAGCTACTGCATTGCACTGTTGGTACAACCCAACCCTTCACGTGTTTACAGTGAAACAACTGCAGGGCTATATATATAGCTGCTGGATGAGATTAAATGAATAAATCAACTGCATATAACAAGAAATAACAAGAATTCAGTTTTTGAAATGCTTTGGTTATGCAGTCTACAGACAGATATCTGTATATGAATAAGAAGAATCTGCAAGCAAGCAAAATTTTTAGTATTGGAAGCTTTCTGGTTTCCATTTATCATCTGTTAGGCTCTAATGACCGATAACATTTGAAGGTTTTGGTCATGTGCAGGCATAAAGTCGAGCTAAAGGCAGACTGCATTTGCTCAAATTCAAACTTGACTAATGCTTAATGGAGAATCTGCTTTATTAACTTTTATCACTTTATCCACATTTGAAAACAATGGCCGGCAGACTAAACAGGAAGTCTTGGCCTGAATATCCAAAAACCCAACAGGAAGCCCTGAAAATCAGGCCGTTACCTGCGGAGGCTGAGTCAGCAGTTTAGCTGACTCAGCTGACTTGATACAAAAAAGCAGGACGGGACTTTAGAATAAGAAAGTTTATGTGAATGAAAGGATGAGCTTCAACAAATAAAAGATCTTGTAAACAGCATGATTATAGTGCTGAAGTAGACGCCACCCGTCCATGTCTATGCGCCTGCTTTGGTTTCTTTGTGTGAACCACACCTCTGGCTGAATGTGCAAACAGAGAACGCACATTCCTCATCTTGCAAAGAGCATTTAAGTCATTTCGTTCGCTGCGTTCGTACCTGTTGAGGAACTTCTCTGTGAGGCTGTGCTGCATGTCGCTGGGCGGGGGCTCCTGCTGGACCCCTCCCTCCAGCAACATCTGCTGGTACATCTGCCTCTGCTGCTGCTTCTGCTCCAGGTGCTGCTGCACGCGGAGGCGCTGGCGATAAAACTCCTCATACTTCTCTGTTGAGTCACGAAGCTGGGAATGAAGCATAAATATTTAATATTAGAAGCACATTATTTATACCTTTCTTTTTATTGAGCTGCATCATGTTGCACACAATTGAAGGGATAACCTGTAAAACATGGTGTTGCAACTAACCATGAAATCAAAATGTGTTTCCACCAGACCTGACCCGGCCTGCCGTCGCAGAGGATCACCATAATGAAGTTTACAGGATGATGGTGGCTTTGATGAAGCTACTCATCAACCGTGACTTTCTTCTACTGCTTCATTCATTTTAAAGGTTCAGTTCAATGTGAAATCAGATTTCCATTCAGATTGTTTCACTGTGAATTGCACAGTTTTGTAGATCAGCTGATGTCACAGATGTCTGCCTTCTCAAGTACACTGAATTTGTGAAGACTATGCAGCGATGCGCTCCAGAAATCATGACCTCTGACTGAAAAGGTCACTGAGATTCTAGGGTATGAATCTGAAGATCCTAGGTCGCCTCATCCTTGAGTTACCGTATTCACAAACTTGGGTGATTACGCCCCCCGCCCAGTAAGGTGACAATAATACACCAGCAGCCTTTAACAGCTGAGGAGTAAAAGAAAAAAAAACTTTCAAGAAAAAAATGAAATCACAAAACTTGTTGAGAGCAGTTTGATCTAAAAACTAGTAACCGGGTCGAAATATCAGCCAAAAACAAATTACTTTTTTTGACATGTACTTTCCATTATATTCAACATAATGCATCTCTACAGTGGACATCCAAACTCACGCAGAAACAATGCAAACTGTTCTAATGTAACGCTTTAAAAGAAAAAGCTGCACAAACCAAGCCACACCAGGCAGCTTCAACACTGCTCAAAGGCAGAAGTGTGATCATGTGACCCCTGCTCCGCGCCAGTTCAGGTATCAGCGGAGGAAGGAGGGGTCAGACAGGGAGCTGAGGACAGATCATTTCCCCCCTCTGTCCTCTGCTTCCTGTCCTCGCAATCTGATGGGAACAGACCTACCGGGTGTTGGGGGGGAGGACAGAGACGCTGGCATCGCGCCAGCTTGGAAAAGGGACAGAGAACAGAGAGGAAGAGAGGGCAGGGACGTGACTGTGAGATCACAGAGGTCCCAAAGTCTGCTTCTGTTTCTGGCCTCTTTGTGTGTCTCCAAGGTGACGGGGAAGGCAGAGGAAAGCACCAGCTTCACACTGAGCTGCACAAGAGGCCCCAGAATAGAAACCATGTGACAGACAGACACAGATACTGTGTTCACGATGTGTTTACGGGCAACACGAGGGCACTGATGAATCATTTTTGTGGCTGTGCTCCTAGGCTCTCGAGCCACATGTCCCCACTGACCCCGGATCATGACCTGGATCCACCAGCCTCATTGGTTACACAAAGCAATCGTTACAGAGCATATTATTAATGTTTAAATAGCTAGTGATGACTTTAGAAAGCATAATACAAATGTGTATGTACGATTTCCTTAATGCACTCTCATCCACACTAGATAACAAAACCTGGGCTGCCAATCAGAAGTGAAGAAAGACTAAAATACCAAATACAGACTAATCGGAACTGGTACTGTAGGCAACACCCATTAACGAAAGAAAACAATTAGGGAAGCTTAATAAAACACAGCACTTGTTTGGAAATGTGTTCGCATGCAACAGGCCTAACCAGTTCAAAAAGCAAAAGTCGCTGATGTTTACCTCATTCCTGTCAGCAGAACCAGCTGACGGAGCGTCTTCGCCCGGAGCTGAGGCAGGACGCGTGTTCTGGGCTCCAGCTGAGCCCATCATCTTATCCACAGGTGTGTCTGTCCTCGACCTTCACCGAGAAAACACAAACCCCAGAAAATCAATCAAATAAATCAACATCAATAATGGATCTTGCTCCCTTTTTGTATCTCTAGGAAAAGATTTAGAGACAGGAAATCTGTTTAAGCTCCAAATCTAAGCTCTTACGTTTCAGGGGATTCCTCAAAGATGCTGTGGCAGTCGGAGCTCTCCATCATGAGACTCCTGCTCAAGCTCTGCCCTCCTGCTCCCGGGTAGTGAAAGTTGGCAAACGAGTGGGACATCGGAGAGACCCCTTTACCCGGCGCTATTTCCCCGGCGCTCGCTCGCTTATCCTGGCCGGAGAGCCCGTAGGACAGCCCGTCCAGCGCTGGGTTCAAGGAGCGCGACATGTAGGTGTCAGCGGACTGCGGGCGGCGAAGGGGGGAGGAGGGGTATGGCGACAGTTTGCTGATGAGCGGGGTGAGGAGATCAGAGTAGCCAGTCTTAGCAGGCTTGACCAAGCGGTCTATGTGGATGTTGAGCTGCTTCTGTTCGAAGGCGCAGGAGAAGACGGTCTGGGCGAGGTTCTGCATCCAGGAGAGCAGCGACAGGTCCAGGTCGTCGCAGCCGTTACCGCACAGCATGTCGACGCCCAGGAGGACCTCGCTCTCTGTGATCTCCTCGCCCGTCGCTTTGCTCTGCACATAAGCGTCCGAGAAAGACCGGTTAGAGGCACAAACTCACTCAGGCCGCAGTCTTTACGTTAAATTTTAGCGTTTCACACCTGGCAGAACTCGACACAGCACTCATAGAGGACTCCCTTGAGAAGCAGCTGAAATAGTCGATCCCTGCTGGCCTTGAATCCAGCCTCACTCAGCTTCCTGTCTGCGGGGATGAACTCGGCCACCATGGTGCAGGCCTCCTCGAAACACTGAACTCTGGCCGTGCTCGGGTTCCAGTCCTGAGGGGACGCCAACAGAGAAATGAGACACAAAAGAAAATACATAGACAGTTTCCTCCTGCTGCTTCGATATTATGCAAGTCTTATTCTGTAACAGCAGACTGCGTGCCTTGAACTCAGCATGATTTGTGAGGCGAGGGAGTGTGAGGAGCAGACACAGCTTGCTGTAGTCGTCTTTAGACGGACAGAACTCCTCCAGGGCGTGGAGGCATTTGACAGCTTCCTGCATGGTGAACTCCAGCTGAAAACACATGAAATATATATTTTTATGTAACAGATGATCAAGGAGACGATTCCTCTAAAAAAACAGAATCAATCTTCTCTCAAAGAGCACACTATTGTTTTGGTTTTTGCCCTCTCGCACTGCCACGCGCTGAAAAATCACCACCAGCACACAATCAGGCCCGTTACACAAGTAATACACACCCCCAGCTACAATATTAACTGTGAGCATGCTCACTAGTACACGATATGCACAGATGTCCAAAGAAGTGTGAGCTAATCCAGTTTAACAGGACACGATGGCTCCGACAAAGCATCACAGGCAGCATCCACAACTACATCATGTTACAGCAGACTCACAGCTAGTCTAATTTGAGAGGATAGATGGAGTTTTCATGCAAGTCTGGTTGTCTGATTATACAAAATAGTGTGTGTCTGACTTCAAATTATTAGCAATTAGGACTAACAGAGAAATTAGAATCATCTCTCATATGAATCTTTTATAGCCTCAGCAGGGGAGTTTATGACAATGTGAATATTTTATTATGTACATATTATTTCTGCAAAACATTTAAAAAGGCTCTGAAAGTTAAATATGTCTGGACTCTTTTGGTCTGGTACATGTAATAACCCATCTATTACCAAGAAATCCAGCCATCTATTTTCCTTTTACCCAATCCAGCTGTCACTGGGCAAAACGTGGGGTACTCACTGGACAGGCTGCCAGTCCATCGCAGGGTTAACACATCGAGACAGACCACCATTCATGCTCTCATTTGTAACTACGACCTATTAACCAAACATGATGTCGGAGGAAGCCGAGGTACCCACACAACCACAGGGAGAACATGCAAACGCCACATAGAAAGCCCCCGGCCGGCGAAGTCAAACCCCGAACGTTCTTGCTGGGGGGCAACAGTGCTAACCACTGTACCACCGTAGCATTAGCCTATAAAGTATGTGTTCCTGATCCTTGTTCCTAACGCTGTCCTACTGGTGTACGCGATCCAGAACAAGGAGGGAGAAAACAGTCATAATCAGCTGTCACAGGTGGACAGATGATCTTTGTTAAGTGTTTTATCCACAACAGCAAACAACTTCATCAAAGGAGCAAATAAAGAGCTTAATCCAGATAACCTCTGACCGCAGTGTGGCCATCAGTCACTCCTTAAATGTCAGTGCTGCCACCATTAAACACAGACCCACACACATAACCCACCCACTTATAAGCAGAGAGCTTTTAAGCAGACTTCCACGGTTTCCTTTTCAAACAATACACATTACAAACAGTTTTTACCTGTTTTTATCTTGACAGTGGCCCACCTTGTTCACAGCCTAACAACACGTGACTGCTATAAAGGTTGGAAATTCAGGTTTTGTTTGGCAGGTTTTGATGACAGTCTTTAGTTTTCTGACTTACGTGCTGTGGCTCGTCTTCTGCAGACATGGCGTTATTCACACACAGAGCCTCCAGAAACTTCTGCTTGAGGATGATGTAACGAAACCTGGTGGCAAAATTCAGTCCTTTTACTATTTTTACATACACTTAGGAAAACATTACATCGCCTGTTTGTTTTAGTTATCAGCGACAAAGTGTCAAATAGGTCAAATGAACTGAATATGTGAAAAGCTGCAATAAAAGAATAGGAAGCCTCACCTTTTTCTGTCAAACTTGTCCATGCACTCCAGAGGCTGAATGAACTGCAGGACCTCATCCCACTGCCCGTCGAGGACCAGTTGCCTGAAACAAAATATTTATGTGACCTATGAATGAGAAGACTCACGGTAACATAAGGGTTTTTTGAATATCTTGTGTTTACTACAACAAAATGACAGCGTATAACAGAAACTTGACACTATTTGGTGAACCACTAAAATGTATTTTAATACTCAGATTCAGCAGACTGGCTTACTTCCAAAGCAGCACTCAAACATCCAGTGTGGAGGTGCAGTGTTACACTATCCTCACCATAGAAGATGCTATCAGAAACACTAAACTTACTGGACTGACTGGAACAGTTTCCCATTGCTCCTACTTCACAGAAATTCTTACACACCTGTATCTAGTCTGTACAGAGTGACCACTGAGTTCACTTACCTGAGGAAGAGCATGTCGTCTGAGTAGAGCCCGTTGATGACGCCGCTCTCTTTCTCCAGAGCGAGCATGCTGATGTGCAGCTTCCTGGAGTTGAGAAAGTCCAGGATCACCTTGATGATCTCCACCTCCTTCACATTTATGGTTTCCTCTGCTGTCATTGTGACGACGGGCTGCCAGTTACAGGATGAAAAAAAGCAAAACACAAATGATTAAAAAAATGTTGGGAGTGAAAACCATGGACAAAGTTAGAGGCAAGGCTGAGATGGTTTGGACATATGCAGAGGAGGGATCGTGGCTATATCGGACAAAGGAGGAAAACTACAGGATGTAGTGTAGTCATGGATATAGTAACTGAGGACATGCAGAGTAGGCGTGATAGAGGAGGATGGTGGCGACAGGATGAGATGGAGGAAGAGGAGCTGCTAAAGGGAGCAGGCAAAAGAAGAAGATTCATTCTCTTTGAAAAGAACAAATCTCACTGCTTTGGATATTATATTAACTGGATTCTGGGTAACACTGTCCACCTCCTGAGGATAAAATAGTAGGATTAGTTTTAATGCATCGCCAGGCACCGTGACTTCAGGATGAAACATGAAACTAATTTAGGGCCTTTTTTTTAGCAGGCAAAACAAATGCAGAAGCTTGTAAAAAGTAGATTTTAAGACTGAGATTACAGGTTTGCATTAAGTCTTCCAAAAAAAAAAAAAAAAAAACAGAGGTCATTGTGTGCCAGTCTGTGTAAATGTGTTAAACACGCTAAAACATACAAGCCAGGCAAAACAGAGGTTTGAAGTCAAAACATTAAGGTGCCGCCTCAGAGGTTGTGTTTACACTGGAGAAAACAGCACGTTATATGACTGTCGTGATACTATGTAGCCTCTGGTGTACTGATGGCTGTCTGTCGTCGAGATCGGAGAGATTTCATTTATAAAACTCCAGATAATCACAGCCAGGCACACAAACACACGCACGCACGCACTGCAGTACCGCTAAGCTAGCCTGAGAGATGGCTAGCTAATAACACTGGCACTAAGCCACAAGTCAAACAGCATAAGAAGCTTAGGCTACTTGTTAGCTTTATATAGGTCCTGGATCCAGCCTCCGGATTATGGCAAAACCATCAAACAGCTAGTTAGTGACAGAGCTCATACAAAGCTGACCAATTTCACTGGCTGACTAGCTTCAGCCAGGCCGAGGGGAGAGAGGCATCATCCGCTAGTTAGCTGGGCGGGCGGGGTGCTCACTGACAGCGTCCCCACCGACCACAGTAACCCTCCGCCGTGCTGCCATTACCCTCACCTGTTTCTGAACATACAGGGGATGAAAACGCTGGCCCTCAACGCCGCTCCGTGCTGCCCACAGCCGCTGTCACGACGGTACCGGTGCGGTATTGTCAGCGCCGTTTGTTTCGGTGTCTGTCGGTCCCTCCCTCCTCCTCCTGGTCTCTGACGGTGTCCCCTCCTTGCTGGATGTTTCTCTGCGGTCTGTTTGTTGCCCAGCCTGCCTGCCTGTCTGCTGCCTGCAGGGGCACCGCCTCCACCCACCCATCCATCCATCCATCCACCCACCCAGCAAACAGCCAAACTTCACACAATCAGCAGCATTAAACAGTGTATTATAGAGATAATGGCATTTTGTGAAGGGAAGGTGTGCATACAGTGAGGCTTTTTTATTGTTGCCTTCTTGAACGTAAAGACACATATTTAAAGGAAAAAGAATAAATAAACCATGTGTGACCCCTTTAGTATACGGGACGTATCTATCTATAAAAAAAGATAATAATTTAAAAAAAAGAAATCAATCTATTAATTAAATTAATTACTTCAGTTAAGGCGGAAATTAACAGCATCTGCATTAAGATGATGTGTTTGAGGTCCTCTGGTGGTCTGTTTGTGCAACATGCATGACATGCAGTGCAGGTTGAGATGGCTTTCAAGATCAAGACAAGCTTTATTATCCCCGAGGGGGACATTTGATTTGTAGTCAGCAGCATAAATAACACACATAAAGTATAAAGCCAAAAAACCACAAATCACATAATTAAAAAACGTAATAGTCGTAGGAACAAATGAGAATTTAAATCGATTTTTTTCTGCACCGAGGGAAAAAATGCCTCCTCCCTGAAGATAACAGCTGATACTCTGAAACAAAGGATGTGTGCCATCACCCCAAATCCTTTCTGCCTTAAGGGTCACCCTCCCTCTGTACATGAGGTCAGGATTATTTAGCTTCAGTACCTGCCACTTTGCTACACAATTTAACTATATGCTCCAACCTCTTCTCCAACTTATCTAAAATCAGTAACTATTTCCTTCATTTTAAACACATTAAATGTTTAGAAGGGACTGTCCACACCATGCTTGAGATTCATCTACAACTGGGTCACGATCTGCATCATGAAGCAGAGAGATGACCACTGAGTCGTCTGCAAATTTGATTATATGTCAGTCCTGATCGAGGTTCTGACTCTCATTTGTATAAAGAATAAATAAAAGTGGAGACACGAACCTTAGGGGAACCGGTGGAAGGTAAAGTACATCTGATATTGTTGACTTTCACTTTCTGAGGTCTATCTGTTAAAAAGCCTCACTGATTCAGATTCCAGGTAAGTTCACAAACATAAAGGTTGAAGAAGAAGAAGAAGACTGATTCCACGTTTTACTGTATATAATTACTATTAATTCTCTGTATTGTACCTTTAATGTATGTTGGCCTGTTTGTCCTGCAAGATTGGTCGGTCTTCTTCTTTCTTTTATTGCATGCTGTAAATACAAAGTCCATCCAAATATTGCAGGAAGGCCCTGCATCAAGACAGGTATACTTCAGAGATATCGATCTATCCAGTTAGGAAGCATAAACCATTATGAATCTGCTGTGAATTGTGAATTTCACCTGCTTTGGTGCAAATGAAAGTTATAACAAGACATCCCCCAAAAAGAGAATGGATTTGCAGGTGCTGGCCACAGATATTTCCTTTTCTCTTTATCTATCCTGAAGGATTTTTCTCTACTTTTGCTTTTTGATAGTTTCCATGCTACTGCTGGCTAAGATAATAAATGCAGCTTATTCAGCTCCTCAAAGATGCAGGAGAAACCATGAGGTGGACCATTACACACAGGGAGAGTGGACAGGGCCATATAAGGGCATCAACAGCGCAGCAGTACTAGAATGAGTACTTCGTGCAGACTAGTCGTGCATGTTTCTGAGCAAAATGTCAGAAACATTAGCTTTGAGGGCTCAACATCCTTTAGTGAGACCTGTGCTCAAAGCCCAGAACAATGAAGCTGAATTGGGATTTGCCCAAGCGTACCAGAGTTAGCGGGTCCACCAGTACTACCGAATTCTTTGCACAAACTAGAGCAAAACAATTGGCTGCCAATGGATTTTGTTTTGTTTTCAAAGCAGTGCATTCTTTTTCAAATGACCCCAAACTGCGCTATACTGCCAAACATACTTCCTAGTCTGCCTTCACACACATATGAACCCACAGCACTTTCATCATTATCACACTGTGGACAAGAGCATTTTTACAGCTCTTACTTTACTTAAGTCGTCACAAAGACAAGCACAGATAGTTTATTTAAAAAAGCACATTTTATGACACAGACATGTAATGAGACACCATACGTATTATTGATAGCTGGCATTTAATAAAGCTCAAAGGAATAGAAAAAACAATAACAACCACAAAAAAAAAGAGATCCATGAACAGTTGAGCATAGTTTGTTAATTGAAAAGAAAATGAGTTCAGAGTTGGAAAAAAAAAATACTATGGTTTTCTCTGTATACTTGCTGGGTTTTATACAATACCACACTAAAGCCTGTGTGAGACTTTACGCACTCTCAGCTACACTTTGCATTCAGCACACTTCCTTCAACATCTGCACTGCTTCCATTAGTACACACTTCCATCAGTTAAATGTTGTTACAAAAAATACTTCTATATGCCAAAATATATCTGTACAGTGTAAACACATACTGAAGGAACGTATGATTTTAAAAAAGAAAATGTAACAGTAACGTAAAAGAAATGTAATAAGCATGTCCTGAAGAGGGAACATCTTCGATTAGACTCGACAACAGTGGACGGGGTCCTCAAGTGCTATTTACAACTGTGGACGACCTCGAGGGCGATCACGCTCTTTAACAGTTTATCCACATTAAAGTGACATTTGTAGTGTTTGTTAGATCCAAATGCAACATGGTCAACGGCGAGCATTCGAAATCACTCTTAAATTGCACAGACTGATGACACAGTGTGGGATGTCCGTCTAATCTAATACTCACGATAGTCTCGTCAGCGACGCTGCTGAGCGGTCACACTTTTTGCATCTGTAGCACAACAAAAGGCCCCCGAACGACAACATACCGACACGCACGTGATAAATTATAAAAGCTACTCAAAAAGCTACCACAAGCTGACTTGTTCATCTTTAATGGAACTGCCATTATATACAAACTAATTTAACTTATACAGGTACAGCATATTATGTTTCTCTGAATAAAATCTAAGACGCCTTTTTTTAAAAATCATCTTCAAAGCATCGAAATCGCACTGAAATAAATTAAGAGCCTATTGCAGGTGCTTTCCAGAACAGTTTGATGGTACTGCACATGCTCGATAATCTCATCATTTTATTCGGAAAGTAAGTGCAATCACCAGCTGAGGTATTTTGAACCCTCACTCTTCATGGCACTTCACTATACACACACACACACGCTCATTCGAACACACACAGACACTAAATTTAACCGTCTAGAAGTTTTTCAGTCACGTGTACAAAAAACAAACAAACAAAAAAAATTACATGCCTCTGATCAAAGATGGGGAGGCGGAGGGGGGGGGGTAAGCTGATCCCTCATCTGTGCCGCAACAGGCGGTGACAAAATAACGTTAACACTCACGGTGTGTTCGTCTGACACAAAACAAGCATAAGGCCACACATGATCAACTCAGAGAAACCAAACGGCCTCTTTCAGAGGCGTGACATTCAGTGCTTCAGTGGTTCAACTAGATAAGGCATTGGTTCGCCTCTTAATATTTTATTCCATCTCTCTCTTTGTTTTGGCACATGAGAACATTGATGCACGTGCTGACGAGTACACACTTGGGGCTCGTTTGAAGCTGTCCAAATGGTTACAGCCAGCTCTGATTTTGTGAAAGTAAATCTGAGGCCCACCCGTGTTCTTACATTCCAGTTGTGATTTCTAAAAGTGGGAATGTCAATAAAAGAGCAAAATCCGCAAAGTCCTGTGTTTTTGCTCCGACGGAGCACATCCAGATGCTGCCCAACCCAATCTGGGCACTACTTGGGGTGTTTTTTGGGCGTGCCCTGTTTCTTGGTCTGCCACAGATGGCTGGCGATGGTAATGGCATCCACGCTGGCGGACATAGTTTTGGCAGGGATCTTGCTGAACTGCTTCCTATCGGAGTTGTACTTGTACAGAGCTTCGATCATCTTTGTTGTAATATTTTTCGGGCCGATGCCGGCCAGTTTGGTGATCTCCTCGGTTTCAGGGCAGTAGGTGTAAACGGACCGGAACTGGCAGCCGGCATCGCGAAACAACACCAGGAAGTTGTTGGCTTCAGATTTCTCCATTTCCTATGGTGGCAAATTAAAAGAAAAACAAAAAAACATCTCATTACGGTTTGTTACGCTCTTTTTAGTCAGGAAAAATATATTTATACACACAGATACAAAACATACATCAAGTATCTTGTTTTTCTGCCCTTCATTGACTTTGCCAGCCAGGCAGCAGTGAGCCAGGGCGTTCTGGATGATGTGCTTGTTGGACTTGGCACTGGGCTCCTTATAAAGTTTAGGTCCTGTGGGAACAACGCACAAGCGTGAGACTGCAGACAAAAAAAAATCCTTCATTGTTCAGCAGCTATGCAAATGTAAACAAACTATCTAAACTCCTGTGTCTACCTGTGTACTCAGTGTTGGAGGGGGTGGAGGAGGTGGTGGAGTCGTTTTCCCAGTCCTTCTCTCCGTTACGGCTGCCGGCCGAAGGACAAGAAGAAAAGCCTTCCGCGGAGTCTGGCCTGGAGGTGATCGCAACACAAACCAACAAATGACACACGCAAACATAACCACCACGAAGACGACAGACGAGCGTGGACACGTTACCGACACGTACGCCAACAAAATGCACACACACACAGACATGCACACACACAGATGTGGCAAAATAAGGTCAGACGCCGTGACACAGATCTCCAAGCCCTGCCTGTTGTCCCGCATTACATCATCGTACTGTCATAGTCAGATGAAACGGAGCAGCGAGGGGCAGAAACGGCACGTTCATCCAAGCAAAAGCAAAGTCTCGGTGCTGTCTTTATAGGTGCTGCGAGGGATGAGCTCAAGTACTTATGAAGGAACGAGCAAATACACTGGTGAAGCAGAGAGCAGCCAGCAGAGAGGAGAGAGCAAACAACAGCCTGAGAGCAGCACTGCACAGGACGGGAAGATGGGAAAAGAAAAAAAAACCAAGAAAGGTGGAAACAGCTCAGCCACGCGAGTCTCGGGAAACTTATTGCAGAAGCAGCTATTCAGTGTCGACACATCCATCTGCTTTTATGCGTTTGCCAATGAAATGAGGTTTATACAGTAAATCAACACAGAATCACATCTACTTCAGTTTAATGCACTCGCTCTGCTGAGGCGCTCCTCGTCGCAGGGTTACTAACCTTCCCTTTCTTTCTTTGGGAGAGCTTAAATAAAATGGGATATTGGCAGAAGCTAGTTTGTGGCCTCTGAGGGAAGCATGCAAAACAGAGGGAGAAAAGAAGAGAGGGACAAGAGAGAATCAAGATGCAGACTGCAGATCCTCACAGGGAGAAACGAAAAAAAGAAACATTTCCTCGAATTAAAATCACAGCTGGAAGGTCACAATTGGGAGGACACGAACCCACAATCCAAGTAATAAACTGCTTTTGAAATTAAGAGTTTTATTCTTTATTCCTGGGCTGGTTTCATTGACATGGACAGGTGTTGATAGATGTTTGCGTTCCTTCTCCTGGATCTTTTTGGGTCCAAAATGTGATCGTCAGGCAGACAGGCTGCGCCTTACCTGTTATTCTTCCTGTTATCTGCATCTCTGTCATTGTTGGCCAGATTGAGAGATGCCAGAGAAACGCTGGACACCGAGAAGCCTCGAGGACGCACACCTGCGCAACGACAGCAGACAGGTGCGGTTTTACCACGCGTCACAAAGTTCGGGTGCGTTTGCTCGCTGGGTTTGTCGCGTTGCTCACCTGTTGCTCTCGCGGGAGGAGTCGACGACTCCATGACGTCTCTGTGGATGGACTTGGGCCGCGGCTTTTTCTTGAGACTTCCAGATCGAGGCTTGATGACCTCGTCCATGTCCTCCATCAGTTTGAGCTGCTTCCTCCTCAGATACTCATTCTTGATGTATTCCCTCCTCGCCCTCTCGTCGTCCTTCTTCTGCTGTTCTTCCTCCGCTTTCAACCTAAAGAAGGAAACCAAGAGACAAGTAGGTAAATGCAAACTGTAGTTGGACGCTGAACACAGGCAGAAAGTCAGAAAGACAGACGGACCGTGCAGCTTCCCTCTTCTGCTCCTGGTCCAGCTCCTGCTGTTGTTTCCTCTCCTGAGCTTCCTTCTCTCTCTGCAGCCTCTTCTCCAGCAGAGCTGCTTTCTTGGCCGCCATGTCCTCTTCCCCTTTCACATCATCCTGGTGTTTCATGGACAGAAACACACAGATGTATAACAGACCTCCAATTATAAGCACAAGAAATGAAAGCTGGGTGAAGAAAGTGTGATTTGTGCAAATCAAGTGTGAAACTCAGGATCAAAGGTAAGAAAACTGACTCTTTGTAAGGATGGCAGCTCTGATGTTGGTACATTATCAGAGTGTACTGGACTAACGCGAGTTTGTGTTCTGGCCCGTTATTCTCGGCCCTCATTCGCCCGTGGTGTATTGTCTCTGATCAGCTCATGGCTCAACAGGCTCATCACCGCACATGCTGTTCCAGACTCACACAGTGTGAAACTCTTCCTTCACCATCAGGGCATGCAGTCTGTGTTATTAATGAGAAGTTGGTGAGCCGTGCACCAATTACCATTACAGTTGAGGGAAGAGAGTAAAAAATGTGGGGTGAATACTGAACAGCCCCGTTTCATGGCAGGTACTACTTACACATCTCGACTAGCGGTTATGCTGATGTTAGAAATGTTAGGCCATGTTTAAATCACCATCATTTGTAAAAGCTAAAAAACAAAAATCTGGAGGTTTGTTTTGAGCTAAAAAATTTGATGCTGAAACTCACCGTGAAAAAGAAGCCACAGCACATCTTTTGGTCTTCTCCTGTTTCTCCCTCTCCTGCCATCTCCTGACCTTGGCTCTCTGGAGGCTTCAGGTTCGACTGAGGCACCTCCACCACGTCTTTCCGATCCTCTGGGTCTCCTCTGACCCGGCTGTCTGTCGTCCCTTGGATCTCCGACACCGGCTGAGAGAGCACCTGTGATGTTTTCGATTGTTTGGATTCTCCCTTCAACTCCGTCTTCTTCTCCCGTCGCTCATCGTCCTTTTCTTTGGCTGCTTCTTTAGTAGGAGGCGTGTCAGCACTCGCCTTTACCACGGCTTGCTTTTCGTTGTTAGTGTTTTCTTTGTTGTCCTTGGTGTGTGCGTGCTTGCTTTCCCCAGAACCCTCATCGTGGCCCAAGTAAGCAAAAGAACTGATCTGTGTTTGGCTGGGGGTGAAACGCCTCAGTCTGGGCAGGCTGTCCACGGAAGTGGGTGTGTTGAGCATTCGGCTAAAGGGCGTGACCTTCAAATCATTTGGACGCGGCGTCCGAGGGGTTCTGGCGTGGAAGGAGGCCGGTCGTCGTTTGATGCCGGCAGGGGAGCGATTGGGTGCGTGTGGAGAACCAGAGGAGGACAGGATCGGCGATAAGGAACCCACCGAGCCTCTCCCTGATCCCCGGCCTGTTACACTGCTGCTACGCAACTCACGGAGCTGCCTGAGTAGAGCAAATACCCACAACATACATGTGACATGGTAGCAAGGTGATGGTAAGTGACCAATTCAAATAAGTGGTTTGGATTAGGTGGTACCTGTGTGGAGACGGTGCAGGAGGTGGGATGACCCAGGCTTGTTGCTGCTGCTGTCTCATGGCCATGATCTTCTCCTGCTGCTGGGCCAAACGCTGCATCTCTGTCTGCAGGAAGCTCAGCGACGTGTTCAGCCTCTCAATCGAGCGTGTGTATTCTGCAATATCGGTTTCTCCTGGCGTCACACCTGCGTCACCGCAAACATGAGCAATGACGTGAATTATGTACCTAAATAAATCTATTCAGACAGCTTCCTAAGATCCAGGCTGAAGAGTGAAACATTAGCAACTTGCAGAACAATACAGACATTTAATCAAAATATTTGAAAGACTCACTAAAAAACCCCCAAAAAAAACAAACATCTTGTGCTGTGATTTCGTACCGCCACCATCTTCACATGGAGATTTCGGAGCTGCCCCGTCTGGCTTGCACCTCTCGGCCCGCTCCATGTTGCCCTGCCTGATGTCCTTGGATGAAGTGAGCGGCTCTGGCGGAGGTGTTTCTGCTCCTGAGCTGGAGCTGGGGGGTGCTGTCACTCCCTTCCGCCTCACTACGTTCAGGAAGGCCGTTCTGCCCATTCTCTGTCGATGTCGCGTGAAAGCAGCTTCCACCTAAAGAGCGAGACATGTGATGTTTACACACTTATATGTGATGCTAAGTTGCTATGAATCTCTTTAAGTCCGTTTACCTTTTTCTTTTGTGCTTCGATCGCTCTGCGTTTCTCTTCCAGCTTCATCCTCAGCTGAATCATCTCTGAGGCGATGAGGTGCGAGGGATCTCTGGGTGAAGGAGATACTGGAGAGGGTGATGTGATTGGTAGAGGAGGTGTAGAGATCTGGAACCAAATGTAAACATCAGCAACACTGATTCATTGCTATTTCAGCCTGAGGTGTAATCCAGAAAGATTTGTGCGAGTGGCTCAGAATGAATGACAAACCTGAGATGAAATGTTTTTTGGTGAGTGCGTATAGGGGACATTGAGGTCTGAACTCTCTGGTGTGGTCCCTCCACTGCTCCTTCCCTCCAGCTTTCTGATCTTCTGCTCCACGAAGCTCGTCATCCGCACCAAGCCACCTCCGGAACCACCGGAAGATGAGACAGGGCTGACTGTGTGTGATCTGGGCAGCGTGGGCGCTGAACTGGGACAGGGGCTGTTTCTGTCAACTCCATCTCCCCGTTCACTCTCAGGGTTAGGGCCACCGACCCCTTTGCGTCCTCCCTCCTTGCTTCTTCCCCCTTCTAGCTTGTCCGGCAGAGGACACGACCGGGTCATGGCCTCACAGTCTGGGTCCATATCTGAATAGTCTCTAAGCGAGGACGAGTCCTCATCCAAGCTCTGGATGTCTTCGGTCCTCACATGGATCCCTGTGTCGACTTCATCAGTGGATACAGAGTTAGGATCGTGCTCATTGAGTCGCGCCTTTGCTGGACTCAGGTCATCTCCTCTACCTTGGGCTCCTGGAAGGTCTGAAGGTTCTGCACCATGGAGAAAGAAGGCATTATCTCCATCCCCCATCCCCAAGCTAGCGTGTGGTCTTTCAGTGTCATGGATAATCTTCAAGGCCTCCTCAATGCTCGGGGGAGTTGATGGGCTGATGTGGCCAGCGTGGCTGGGGCTGTTTCTGTCTGGCAGGACCCCGTTAGAATACCTGAGAACAGAGACACGTAAATTAACCGATTACAGTCACAGTGCAGGTTAGAGGAATCTTTTAACTTCCTGCTCAGTGAGAATCAGAAAGAAAGTGTTGGATACCCTTTATATCTCAACTTTCAACCATCACCTATCCAGCTACCATCCATCAATCCATCTGGTGTCACCATGTCAACATGCTACAAATAAATTGTTTTCTAGAAAGAGCATTTATTACATTCAATCACCACCTACATGTGTAAAACGAATTAAAAAACATTAGTTTTTGCATCCCTAACATCATTTAAAGCTGGCAGGAGCCATTACTTATGGATCAAAACAAGCCCGCTATACTGTACCTGCTTTGGCTCTTGACTGTGAATGTGTTGTTCCGTCCCAGAGGCTTGTGTGAGGTGAAGTCGTCATCCTCCTCTGGTATGTGTCTGCTCTGGCCGTTTACACTGACAGGCATCATGGAGAGCTGGCGTTTCATGCCTCCTCGGGACGCGTAGTGAACTTTGAACCCAAGGCCGTCGCTGCTGGCTGAGCGCGTCATGCCGCGCAGGGAGGGAGCCTCATCGAGCGGGAAGGTTGGGTCTCCATCCAGAGGAATTTCAAAGGAGATTCCTCGAGAGGAGGACCTAAAGAAGAGGAAAGGAGAAGAATTGTTAGTTTAATAAAGAAAAAAAGGTCCACTTAAGCCAAAGAAGGCACAGTTTAGCAGGGCTGTTGGATTTCAAGCACTTACTGTTTTTCTTTGGGCCAAGTCCCGACACAGCCATCAACATAAGACATGGAGGTAGATCTCTTCATTACACCTGTCAGAGACGCAGAGTATATTTGTTTAAGAGACTTATTGGCTGTATGAAAATATTTACACACACTGTGTGCGCAGTAAGTGTTTACTTTTACAGTGCTATGTTTAGATTGTTTCTACTGCTGCAAATCAGCCACTAGAGGGCATCTTGATTCAAAACAAAACCATGCACTGGTTAGTATTAACGCCCCTCAGTGACTTTCAGAGTACATTATTTTATTGTATGAGTCAAATAAAGCTCTTTGTTTTTTTGTTTTATGTTCTTGCCTCTTTTTCACACTTATTTCCACACTGCTGAATAACGAATCATCAGAAATGCTCTAAAACATCTATATCACAGCAGATGATCGATCGTTACCTTCAGAAGGAATTTTCTCTGGGCTCAAAGGTCTGTCTGCATAGCTCTGTTTGACTGGACTGGACACAGGAGCCATGTTTCTACAGGATACAGGCTCACAGGCTGCATACAAAAACATACAGTCAATATTCAGCTTTTCAATCATTTACCAACAGCGTGCTAATATTGTTGTAAAGCTGTACTATACCGTTCGGGTCGAAGATTCTGGGCTGTACAAATGACGGTTTAACCACTTCAAACCACCAGAAAAGCTCAGCCATAAACACCAGGTAGTTACTCTGCAAGACCACACCAGCTTAATGGTTAATTTGGAGATATTAGTAAATGACAATGAGCACAACACTTGACTTCTCCCTCCGTGTCTCTGTAAAGGTGCTACCAATCATAACAGATAACATCTGGATGGATTAATGAGGTCACAGCAAGTCAGCAGCCTGTCTCACTCTGGGGTTTGTGTGCATGTACTTCCAAATGTTTGACTGTCTGATTTACTTAATATCAAATCCATACACCTTTTGAAAACTGCCAAAAAACACCATCTGGAGTTTAAATTAACATGTGCACGGAGGGATGCAGAAAGCAGCACGAGTTGTGCATGTGTTAGTGTAATAACCAGATAGGCTCAGGAGGTCTGCAAAGATGATGATCTGTAGAAAACTAATTTGTCAGTTTATTTCTTCTCTAACAAGGTGAGTCTTTAGTGTAATGGTTTACACGTTCATCTAACAAGCAAAAGATCCTGAGATTGATCCCGAGAGGAGACCCAAATCCCTCCGAGGTTGTGTCAAGAAGGGCATCCTGGGTAAAAATCTGCAGAACTACCTGCTGTACTGAGGGCTGCTTTCGTTTCTCCTCTAACAAGGAAAGAACGAGAGCTGAAAGCTGTGATCTCTACTCCTCTGTGTTTACTTAAAGTAATGTACTGAAAATGAACAGACACATGCAGACAAACACTTGTTAAGATTCTGTGCGCAGTGAGTCTGTGGTGGACGGGCAGTGTGCCAGAGCCTTTAGCTGGCCTTCGTGATCCACCCCACTGTTGTAGTACTGTACCACTAAAAAGTCAACATGCACACACACTAAAATTTATGTAGTGGATGAGAAATGAAGGAAAACAGTGTGCAAATACGAAAACTTTCTGATGTTTTATTTTTTTTGAGGAATGGAAAGTCCCAGCGTGCTCGGATCATGGCTTGAATCTTAATGTTCCTTCCCACACTCTCTGCATACTATTTACCCACACTGCCACTGCTGCACTGGTGTTTGGATGGCACAGGGGTGCTCTTAAAGTAGGTCTCCTAACCATAACCAAATAAGCATGAAAGGAGGAGCTCTGTGTCTATAAAAGTCTTTTTTGTTTGTTTGTTTTTTCACAAGAACAAGAGAGACATGAAGAGAGAAGAACAAGAGAGGCGGGCAGAGATGTGAATCTGTCCTCTGTTGGAGAAGGGAGTGGGATGGAGTGAAGGGAGTCTCTCAAAAGTACAGACACTGCACTCTGAAAGCACCAGCACACACAGTCTGTTGTAATCTGTCTCTCTCTAACATATACATACATAGACACGCACACAGAAACATACACACAATAGCAATCCCTGTAAGAGCCAAGCCTACTCACATTCAAACTTTTCCTTGAGTGACTCATTTTTGCCCATGCGTAATTTCCCACTCTTGCTCTTCCCCCTCCAAAAACGTCTCACCATTTCTCCATCTCCTTTCACCGTGAAAGCAGAACTGTCTACATACAGTTTGACCAACCTTTATAGAAGCATGGGCGTAGAGCAGGTCCTCCAGGGTGAAGTGGCAGCAGTGGTTGAGGTTGTTCCTGCAAAACTCCTGCACCAGTTGTAGGTTGTACAGACTGTCAGCCAGGGACATGGTCTCCTTGAGGCAGATATCTGTTCAGCAAAGGGGAGGGGTCAAACACAGAGACACAAGGAAAGGGTAACGCGCCACACAGGAAGCCGAGGACACGATAAGAGTTTATGTTTAAAAAAAGACTAGAGGAGGAGGAAATGACTCTTAATTGTCCTGCATTTGTCATAAGAAGCCTCTCATTTGAATCACTTAAGCTCCTTGAAATAATTTGTGACGAAAACGTTCAAACCCTCTTCAAGTGCTTCTAGATGAATCATCAGGATTTTTATCCCCTGACGTTACTATAAGGACGGCCCGTGTATGTGTAGGAGGTCTGACAAGGCAACGGAAGACTACGGCAGCTGGTTTCTCTGCTGTGATGTCATTCTGCGCTTTACTTTAAAAAAAAAAGTGAAGAGAGTAGAGTAAATCAAGCTGCCAACAAGAAACCTTAACGAAGCACAGCTTGTTTTCACATCTGGTTCACATGCCTGAGATCTTCCTGCGAACTACAGTCGAACACCAGAGTTGTTTGTCTTTGAAATAGCAGCCGGCTCCACCTCTCCCTCACACAGCCCTCATGACCAATCACATTCCAACCCGGGGCATTTTCAAAAACGACAGTCTGGGCAAGCTCAGCGGAAACACGGCTTTGTTCTCCATGAATCCTAGTACCCTTTTTCTTCCTCTATCCCTCTATTTATACCACTATCAACAAATGCATATTGTGAAATATAAGGATTAGGTTTTGCATTTATAACACTCGCTTATGCACAATGCAAGTATTATTAATACACTCTTTGTTAAGCTATTGTAAGAGACTGGCAGTGAGAACAGTGACTTTTTTGTGCTCTGACTGAAAGTCACTGTGGTTAGTTTGATGTGCGCTATTCTGTCCTTTAATATGTGTGTTTGAACTGAGTTTAGTCTTGCAGTCTTGTGTGTAATAAAGCTAACAGACGAAAGTGTGGATAGTTAACAGAAGAGGGGGATGGTTGCAGACCTTCCAGTCTGATGGCCTGCGGGCAGTAGAAGTGCAGCAGCGCAGTCAGGGCGCAGCCATCTGTGTTGTCCTTCAGCAGGTTTTCCACCAGGGGGAGCGACGGCGCGCTCCTCTGGGCATGCTCCTTCCTGTAGCGAGCCTGAAACCATGGCAACGGCACAGAGACATCAGCTACATGTGTCATCGCGGTGGGTGTGTACAGCCGGCTCTCTGATTATCGATACAACCACATCTCCATGCTCCAGTCAGTCACACACACGGGTAAGGTAGAAGTGTTAATTTGAGGATCTTCAAACACACACACACCTGAAATAATACAGATTAACATCTTCATGCAAACAAACATTCAGTTAAGCCACACCTCAATAAGATTTATCATGTTATAAATGGTAAGAAGGACGCATATTCATAACCCTCACAACCCTGCTCTCTGCGACTGGTTGTGAGGCGTGGTTAATTCCCTGCATGCATGCTAGCAAATGAACGGTTTGCACCATTTCAACATCTACTGAGAACTCAGTGGCACTGAGGCAGTCTGAAGCTCTGGTGCTGCAGCAGACAATGTGTGTGATTTAGAGTTAAATAATAATGTGTGTGAGTGCATCCTTCCTCCCTGCAAGTTTTCTTCATGTCCCTCTGGGACTATCAAAACCACAGCAACAACTTTACTACATATTATTATACACATTCAGGGCATCGGTATTCTTAGTTTGCCCATGAAGACAAAATAATTATCACATACAACAGAGCGATTATGTTCAATAAAATTACTCAGTAGAAGATCTCATGTTTATGTGCTCATAAGAGCTATGCATAGCCCAGTAGTATAGGTGTAGCTCCCTAATGACAGGTCATAATGGTCACTATGATTTTTGTCTAAGATGTGAAAACGATGGTTGGGTTTGAAGGGTCGGGGGTGTCTGACCAAACCATGACGAGGGTCAGGGCCGCATGCAGTGACTGACAAGGCAAGTCGGGAGGTGAATGTGAAGGGACGGGGGGATTTTTGGGAGAGGAGGAAGTTGGCGGGTTTGTTGAAGAGGTGTTTCTAAGTATGAGTCGACTTACAGGTACTAATCTCCAGTACCATTTGCTAGGAGACTTGATGGTGGATGATGATCGGACAACAACAGGAGAGAATGTTAGGTGTTAGGTGTTTCCCCAAACAACAGCAGGGAAAAATATGCTACAGCTGCTAGGACTCATGAACAAACACCATCTTAATACCTCTACAAAAGCTATATAATACTTAAAATGTGTTACTTTCTTCACACATTTGAAATCAGCATCAAAACACACAGTGAGAATCACAGGATGCATCTGCTAAAGCAGAAGTTTAGTTGTGTCATACACCCATAGGTGCCCATGTTTACCCACATGGAAAAGAAATAGTAAAAACTTATGATTTACTCATGAAAGTGGCCACTTTCTCATTACTTTCATATATTGTTTTAGTAAGTATCCAAAACATACAAGTTTCATTATATAATTTTTCAAGGGATCTTATATCTGTTTTCACTCTTGTGTGCTTTTCATAGAAGTTTCACACAAGACAGATACAAACTTTATAAGATTTATATACATCTTTTCCATATGGGTACATATGACCCTGAACTTTATTTACACCACTTATTTTTGCTGCACTCCATTTCTTGTGATTTAATACAAATAAAAAATTTAAGTATTATTTACCTGCATTATTACAACTTTAAGCTAGTTTAATTTAAGCATCTGTAACCAAACAAAGTTGGTTTGAACCAATCAGCAACCCCTGAGAAGCTACTGGCCAATAAGGTCACAGCTGTCTGGGTCTGTCTATGTTTCATAGGTGTGACAAGAGTCAGATTGCTCAACCAACCCGCTGCCAAGTATTTCTTAAACGACTGGCTTCAAGCGCCTTATGTTCCAATTTTGCATAATTCTCATTCATTCAATCAACTGTAGGTGTTTTTTTTTTTTAGCAGTGTACCTTACCAATAAATCACAATCATCAAAATAAACAATTATTCCTCTTAGTCAAAAAGCCTACTGTGTCTTTAAGTAATGTAACTGGATTAATGTCAGTGAGGATGTTTATTTATAATAAGTAAATGTAATCATAATGTGTACCATACATAAAGAGACCACACAAAGTCACAAATACTACACAGCAACGTGTTTTGAGATAGAAGGCTGTAGTTTAGGTTCAAGGTGATTTATATTTTTAGTATTTAGATATAATGTTTATTGCCTAATTTCAGCTCCTTTTCAATTGCAAATGAGTTATTAACACAATGTACAGAGAGCTAATGGGAATAACTAATTGGGCAAAATAAAAACAGTCAGCGAGTTTGTCATATTCATTCATGGTCCCCAGACTAACTGCAGATTTGATCTTCCCAGTCCATTTGTGCTCAGGCAGGACTTGCAGTTTTATTTTACACTTAATTGTAGTTTAAATGTGCACAAGCCTGTTTCAAAGTCAGATCTGCATCCAAAGTCTAATCCCTCATTTCTTGGCCTGTCTTCTCAGTTTGTTCCATTAAACTTAATGCAGCCTTTTGAAAAGTTATTGACACAAGCTGCAAACTAATAAGCACTCGAAACCTAAAGCTAAAAATACTTTACAGAGCCACAAACATGACCTAATTTTTGCAACTAAGATCCTAAATCTTGTGTAACGATCCAACATTGTGTGTTTTCTAACTTTCTGCTCAATAATACGATTAAGACCTAAAGTCTCAGTCCACACAAAGAAACGCTGAGTGCTTGGTCATAAGACCATAGTTAACGACTTTTCACACAATCCTAGAATAAACAAGCCCCACTGAGAAGTGTCTTGTGCTCATCCTCTGGTGTGAGAGTGTGTGCTTGCACAGTGTGTGTGTACATGTAAAAAATCCTAATAAGTGAATAGACTTCTATCTCTCTGACACTGCAAAGACAGAGCTGTGTGATGGAGCATGGAGGAAAGCAGCTGACTGACTGAGCGTCCAGCTATTTCTCAAAACCTTAAAAAGGCTGTAGTCTTCCTTTGTTCTAACTTGTTTTAACAAAGCCTTGATAGGTCACACACCCCGCGTGTGTTACCACAGCGCAATCGCAGATAGGCACTGATCTCTCTCTGTCACTATATTAACACAAAACAGACAGTAAGCAATAGAAAACGTGCCAAGAAACTCCCACAGCAGATAAAAGCTCTCGTCTAACTGACTTAACCACTCGTGACGTCCTGCAGTTCTTTGAAGAGCCAGTTAATTCTGCTCCATATGAGGAAACACACTCACAGTGACACTGTGCAGGAAACTTACGACCTGTTGCCTGCGAACAGGTTCATCCACGACACTGTGTGTTTTCAGCTGTGAACTGCAGTGTAACTTTGTGGGTGCACCGCACATTCATGCTCCCCAGAGGAGGAATCCAGCCGACTCTGACGATGCCCTCACTTTCCGTGTGCGGCCATTATAAAGGTTCATATTTGTGTGAATCGCTAACAAATATCTAATAAGAAGATACTGTTACTGTTGGGCTGCTGAACTAACCTGTGAGCATGTTTTAGAGTTAAGGTGTCCACTCAGGAAGTGATTCACTCGCTGCTGGTGGACATTCCATACTCCGGTTGCCTAGGTAACCTAAGGTATTAAACATCCTGTCACTGCAGCTTACTCACTTCCTGTATGAATGCCCCTTTAATTCACTGCATGAAAGAGGTCAAATCAACATTTTGTGTCTGTTACCTGGGCTAACTATCTGTCAGTTCTGTGGGTTGCTGGAAAAAGACATTCATGTTTCCCAGATGATGTACCCCACTAGCTTTAGAGGACACTACACTTTCTCTGCTGTCAGCATCAACTTCCATTTCTAAGTTTTGGGCTCTGACCAACATTCCTCACAGAGGCACACAGGCCTGGAGAAGATTCTAGATCCTAAACAAAGGCATGTTCCTTGAATTGCATCTCTGAAATTAGTCCTTTCACTCCATTCAATCAGTGTTTACCTCTCTGAGTTAGAGTATAGCTAATCATTTCCATCTGACACAAGTGATCCCCCCTCCCCCGTTTGTACTCCATCTTGGTGAGATAAAAATCTTTTTTTCCATTTTTAAACGTTCGCCATCTTGTGCCCGTTTTAGAACTCGAGGCCCGACAAAGCACCGCACTGTAGCTTCACGGTTAAGTGAGCAGCAGAGGACGGTATCTGACTGCAGTGTGTTTGTGCCAGTAGACTGGCTCGAAGCGTTGCATAACTACGAGGCCTGCAGGATGACACTGCCTCTCTTCTGCTACAGCTGACAAAGTTCCTGAGTGTCTCTCACTGTGGTGTCATTTCTCCCTTTCCTCCATCTCTGATTATCCCTCCTCCCTCTTTTTCTCTCTCTTGTTTTCTTCCACCCCCGTGTCTGTCACCCTTTCTCTCGTTGGCTTCCCCGCACATTTCTTTGTCTCCTTTAACAGCAGTGTGGCAACTCTTGCCAACATTTCTCTGCAGCTGGTCTGAGACTGAGCTCATCTGTTCCTCTGATTCACAGAGCCCCGTGTACTGAGCTGCATGTGACTGCATGTGTGTGTGTGTGTGTGTGTGTGTGTGTGTGTGTGTGTGTTTAAAATCCAATAATATGAACGCGATTGGTGATAAAATGAGAAGTAATTGAAAGAATTCAAAAATAGATTTAATTAGATATGGCACAATACCACTTTTTTAAGTCCGATACAGATACCATAAATTTGGATATCGGTCAATACCGATATGAATCCGATATAGTGTTTTTAAATCAATAAAACTGTTTTTTTAATATCTTGCTGCATTTTGTATAAGTTCATACTTGAGTTTAAATAAACAACAACACTAAAGCTATTCTGTTATACCTGTATGTAAAAAATGAACTGCACCCAAAATATTTCATAGTTCAGCAAAACTGATCAATCTAATAAACTTAAACTTGCACCATCCTTCCTATTCTGGTATTTGAAAGAGTACTTAGCAGAAATATTAAGCAACCTAACTAATAGGGTTGCAAACTCCCAAAAAAAAAAAAAAAAAAAAAAAAAAAAAAAATAGGGAACCACCCCCCACCCTCCACCTCATGATGCTTAATCGACATAATCAACTTTAATTTGATGCAGTGTGGAAAAAAAATGCACAGAAATAAATTATTTTTCTACAATATTTAAATAGATTCAATATCTTTCTTCTACAGAACTGCAGACTGCACAGATGGTACCTTCCCAAAGGAAAAAGTAGTATAGCTTACTAGGTTACATTAGACTTAACAGTTACTATATACAGTAATGGACTTCTATATATTTTACATAAGATTAAAACTTTGGGTGTGAGATTAAGATAATTATTTATTAAAAGCTAGACATTTTAAATGAGAATAAGAAAGAAAAGTATGTCTTTGTGCCCCCTTTTCCCTGTTCATGCCCTATCAGTCCCCCTGGCTAAACTTTGCTAGATCCGCCCCTGCACAGTTACCAGCCGTCAGCTGCGTAGAAAAAGATCCTCGAGTAGAAAGTAATATTAAATACATTCTAACAACAGCTTATCAAGGTTAAACGTGCTGCTGTTGTTCAGCCGCTGGTTTCCTCTTTCTGGTGAGAAGTGGGCCAAAAACAAAGAAGAGAGACGGACTCGCGACAGAAAAGCCGATCAGCTGATCATTAAGCAGTTTCATGATTGAAGTAGCAACAGGAGAGGGAGGGGGAGAGAAGAGGCCGTCGCTCCATATATCGGTTGTTAAGCTTAATGCGGGAATGCTTTACAAACATTCAGAGATGAACTTACACACTTGCTTTACTTCTCTCTGGGATAACTTCATCGGAGATGAAATGCCGGTTTGGTAGCGAAGCTACAAATACACACAGCCGCTCTATCACGTGAGCACACTGCTCCAACGTGCAAGTTTTGTGAGGTGCTTTTTTGATATTTAATGGATCGGATGACATTTTTTATTTCTCTCCGATATCCGATCCAGTAATTTACGTCAGTATCGGACCGATACCGATACGTAATATCGGTTCGGTCCATCTCTAGATTTAATAGATTTTCTTTTCTTTTTTGCAACACCTGCATACAAATTTCTCATTTACTTTGCTGCTGGAAGTTACCGTAGATTGGAAGATTTATGCAACTCTGTGTGTAAAGTAAAACGCTGGAACAAGGATAAAATAAAAAAAAACTACAATCTGTTGTTTCACAAGACACCAGAGTTTCATTTAGAGGTGCTGATAAAAAGAGCTAACAGTCTCCCCATGTTTGCAGTTCTAATAACAGGAGTTTTATAGCACAGGCATCAGCAGGTCGTTGAACACCCTGTTATTTGGATCATTCGTGGAATTTTTTATTTCAGTCTATGCGTGCGTTCTTACTTTAAGCGCTGTGGCGTTTGACTCCTGCAGTGAAGCCTCTCTCAACTTCTGCTCCTCTACAAGGATGTCCCTCAGGTGTTCATTTACCTTCAAAGAAAGAGAAGGAACGAGAAAGGCAACGAGGTCAAAAGTCAGACAAGCATCTGGTGCACACTGAAAGTGAATAGTGAGTCTGTGCTGAAGACTTGAAAAACCGGCGGTGATAGTAAGAAGGCACACATCAAACAGAAGATTGTTTGTCACCACCACCTCCACCCATCAACGACTGAAGCTAAATATAAATATACCATCGAACCAATATACCGAACTCGGCTAAATTCTGATGCAAGCACAGGTTTAAAGGTTTGTTTTTATTGTTTTCAGAGGATACACATGGTCACATCAGCCATTCCCCCCCGCCATTGCGTGCCACGCCTCGGGGCTACGCAGAGACACAATCGTCAGTGTTTTACCAAGTGTGTATCTGTAAATAAATCCTGCAAAGTGTGCATCTTTCCGTCTTTGGCCTTGAAGCAGACAGCACATGAGTTCTTCCAGAAAGGATTATGGCTGATGATAAGAAGATCTTACATTTGATGAACTCTGTACTGAGGCTTGTTTTATTATTTCAAGGAGAAAGAAAGGAATTCATCTTTGAGATGAGGCTGTTTCACACTCAGCTTACTCCTCAAACACTCATCAAGGACAGTAAAAACCACTTAATGTGACCAAGCAATCTTTAAAAGCGCTGCAATAACAGAGATCAAACTGCTGTCATCTTGAAGGTAAATTTGAATGGATTTTTAATATAAATAGTCACTGCAAATACTGTGAAAGTCTCCAAATACTTAAGAATTACCTTCTTTCTTTTTGTTTTATATTTTTGGGGTGCTAGCCAGAAGGTTCCCTGGTAAAGAGTAAAACTTCCCTAGTTGTTTAATTTGAATTGCATCAAACTGAAATACTGTGTTGTTTGTATTCCTGGAAACTGTAGTTTTTTTGTTGAATTATGGATGTTTCTTATTATTTTGGTGCTTATTTGTCGGCCTTTCGTTGAGATGGACCGTAAAGTGTTGGCTCACTCTTTAATACACAATTTTAAGTGAACAAGCTTTGTGAGTGTAATTTCCCTCCAGGAATGTGCTTAACCTTCTAATTTACACAGTTGGCTGGAGTTAACGGGGTTCATGTTGGGTACGTGTTAGTGCTTTCAGCTGGATCCAGGTGGTGGATTGACCCCAGAGTTAAGTTTTACCCTTTGCCAGAGAACCCTCTGCATGGCACCCCAAAAAGATTAAATAAAAAGGGTATTAATAAGGTCATTTTTTGCAATCTGCTAACACACAGCCATGCTCCCAGCACAGCCCACTCGTGCCTGTGTAATTTATTTATTCTTTTTTTGGTAATTTGAAGTTTAACACTGTAGGATCTAAAATCTCTCAGCCACATGCACAAACGCTGGTTTGTGCATGGATGTAAAACCAAACTCAAGAGTCTGGCAGTCATTCGAAGAGCTGAAGACCAGTTAGATTAAATTGACTTTTGATATGTGATGTTCCACAACAATGAGAAAATCTTTGTTTTAGTGCGTCCTGCAGCTGTAATGCTAATGTTACCATTAGCTTTGATTGTCTCTCCACAGGCCAGAACCATCCTGAAACTGTAATGCTGAGAGAAACAGTAAGAGAGATTGCACATGGTAAATGGAGTGGTACTTATTAGTGCTTTTCTTTTCTGAGCATTCAAAGTGCTTTTACCACCCGCTTCATTCACACTCACACATACAGCCCTTTATTCTATGCCTTAAGCACTTTCTAAGTATCACACACGCAATCACACTCTGATGGATCAGGAGCAATTTGGGGTTCAGTGTCTTTCCCAACGGCACTTTGGGATGTAGACTGGAAGAGCCGGGGATCCATCCACCAACCTTCTGATTAGCAGATTACATGCTCTACCTCCTGAGCCACTGCAGCTTCCAATTGTGGGAACTTTAACGCTGATTTGCAATCAATAAACAAAGTCTGGCTGACGTTCTGTGTTTTCAGTTTGACCTTTGTAATCCAAGCCCAGCCTCTCTTTCTGACAGCAAGAACAGCCTATGAATGAAAATTTTAAAAAATTAAGTAAAGACTGGAGAAACACCCTTCAGATGTTACGAGTGTTGTTGTTGCGTAGTTTGTACACCAGAGGGCACTACTTCTCAGCAAAGTTAGGCAGAGTGCAAACAAGTTTTAGGAAATCTGTTCATGTTTATGTCTGAAGTGAAGAGTAACATCATGCAATATTTTTGAATATTAGATTTTTATATCACCAAATCAGTATCAGTATTGGTTTAAAAAAACAAAAACAAACCTGTATCGGTCGTAGTTTAGCTGAAACAGGTGAGACTACTATCAAGTTGTTAAAAATACTGACTGTATGTAGAAGATGGATGGAGATCTGAAAGTTGAAGCCAATGTGAAAGCTCTTTTAACCTGTATTCATTAGGTGGTCAGCAGGTGGCGCCTCCTCTGACTGAAGAAAGAAGTTCGGTTTTATAGAAATCCGCCCTGTGACTTCAGCAGATATTTTCCTGGTGAGCTCATAGTGACAACTGCTACTTATAAGACTCACTGAACACAACAAAGCTTGTTTTCTAAATTATGCTCCCGATTGCAGTGAAAGAGGAGAACAAAGCAGAAAGAAATGGCTACTCTATGATCCATCATTTGCTTATTTGCTTATCACATCCGATTTCAAAACATCAGTGAAAAATGCTCAGATTGAGGCTTCACAACTGGACTTACTAACCACCATCACGCTGGCTCTGTCACTCTTTTATATACAGTCTACAAGGTTAGAATAGTCGTACCTCAGTGGGGCTTTACAGGCTTTAAAGCCCCACTGAGGTACAACTATTCTTCCTAATCCTGCTTTAACAGAGACTGGGAATCTCTCTGGCATTATCACATGTGCACGGTGCCAGTTTTTCCATCTTCTCCTCTTGCAAACATATTAGATTTCTTACAAACAGTGGAGGAATTAAGAACTGACACACTTTCCAGGAGCTTGAGTGTCTACTAAATCCAGAGAACAAAGTAAGTAGAGTGAAACGATAAAAAGCCACCTTGGTAAACGGCTTAAGGCTTAATTTAGCTCGTGGAGACAACATCTCCCTGTGTTTGTGTATACGAGTACCTTGTTGATCCAGGTGGTGACTGCATCCTCTGTGTCGTAAGGCAGCTCCTGGATGCGTCCGTCGCCGTTCGATGGTTCGGCTGTGGAGTACCTGTTGATGCAGGACATCACCCTCTCCACGCTCACCATCTCTACGGTGTACGCCATCATCAGGGTGTCTATGAGCGCCAGGTGGGAACTCTGCACAGACACACAGCAGCCAGATCAAGTTAAAAAGGCAAAGTCAGCTACAGATTTGAAATTTTTATTTTATCTTTTTCTTTGAAAGGTTTTCCCAAAAGCAACAGACTGACAACTGGGAATTTTTACATGCAAAGTTGCCAAAAAGAGTGTGGGGAAAAAAACAAACCATGAAAGTAATTTATATAAATGGCACATTTGTTTTTAAAAAAATCCACCTCACTTTCACACAGTCTGTCCAACCAGACCAGCTGCTCAGCTGCCTTCTGATCACCATCCGTCTTGCCTTAAGCCATGTAAAACTGCTTCACTGTTAAACGCTGGAAAAAAATACTTATTTTTTTCTATTAGGCACATTTCGTCCAATTTTGAGTCATTGGCTTTATCTGAGTGGTTGTAAAAAAGCAACATCAACACCTACACAAAGCTTGACATTCTCCCAGCCTTCCTAGTCCCATTCCAGGCCGGTCAGACCAACAGACCTCCCCTTCCCTTTCCTGTCACCCTACAGTCAAAAACATTGTATATATATGTGTGTGTGTGTGTGTGTATGTGTGTAAGCATATTTGCCTGCTGCTTCCCTCAGCATTGCTCTGTGCGTCCAGCCTAACTAAACAACCATCTAAAATCTGGAGCTCCATGATCGAAGTGACTCAAACTGACAAAAACAAGCAGTGAGGCGCTGTGTCTAGCACAGGCCTCTATTCATAACCACAGAGCCACATGCAACAGCCAGTGTGACCAAGTCTTTTCCAAAGAAACAAACTCCTGCTTCAGCGCTATGAGTTTACACTTCCACTGGTGCTCCGAGTCATCACGGCATGTCGTCCTGCCAGTCTAAACATGCAGAGAGGTGCAGGAGTAAAATGAGCTCTGACCTCATGGAAATACGTGCTGAGATGCTTTGATCAGCTGTACCTGATGTGAGTAAATGCTACTCAAGTTAGCTGTGCTTACGTTGCACACATTAAATACTGTTATGTAGACCAAGTGCTCATACTTATCCAGTGTAAGCTCTGTTCTTGAGTTAGTTAATTTATTATTTAATATGAATCCCAACCCCAACCAACACATCAAAACCAGAAGCTATGCAAACAAACAGAAAAACAGAAGAAGCAGCAGGTTCTCACGCTTACCATGACTTGACAAACATCAGTTATTAAGTTGTTTATATAAACAAATATGTTGTGTAAGCTGGTGCGTCTGAGGATGGTGGCTGGTTTCACCTGCAGCGCATTACACAGGTGCCCAGGATTGTTTGGACAGCTCCAATTTATGATTCTTACCAAACTTATTGAGCTGTTTATGAAAACGTCTGCAGACAGACACTGTTTTCAATTCTTGCAGTTTCAGGATATTGCCAGATGTCTGACATTGTGTGCATTCTCCTCCAGATGTGCTGCAGGACGTCTGGCTGACGGCTGGACAGACGAACGGAGAGAGACGCCAAGCAGCTTAGAGCGAAGCTAAAGAGTGAAATACCGTGATTTAAATGAAACTCGCTGAGCTTTTTCTGTGATTGAAGCTTTTCTTAAGTCATTTACATAAAACTACTAAATCTTTAATATTGGTTAGAGGCTTGGGTAGGTGTGTGCATGAGTGTGTGCAGGGCTCTGAGCAGAGAAGCCACATGAATTTAAATGATTGTGACAAATCACTTATGTTCATTTTTTAAATAAGGATGTTTTTAAGCTGACATTTTTTTTATATCAGGAAAAAAAAAAAGCACTGACATCCAGCATTTTATTTGTCATATTTTATGGAGAACATTAGTTAAGGCACATAACTCTCTGTAACCTGGTAGGACAGACAACAGTTACTGTAGCTCTCTTTATTCTTTATGGTAATGTAAGACTGCCCATACTGAAGCAGCTCTGTGGTCTATGCAGAGAAACAGAAGCTAATTAAGTCCCTCCCACCGTGGATGGGAAACAATTCTGTTTTCCACTGACTTTGTGGGTCAAAGTAAAACAAAGTTACTGACAGTAACCTGTTAAATGGACGGATGGAAGCCTCGCCATGGCAAAAGTATGGTGGCCCTGAGAGGACTGTAACTTAAGAAAACACCAGAAAATAGAAAAAACTAAAATCGTAAAAGTCCAAAAAACACAAAAAAAGTTAAGTCTCAGTGCAGTGCGTTTGACCCAACTTTTTGTCTTCTATATATTTTAGCTTTGTAACAGCTAACCCCTCCAGTGGTTTTCAGTCTTTACAGTACACACAGCAGTACCACCATAGGTCCACACAGGCACATTCCTGGCAGATTAGATGAAGGGCAATTTCTGCTGTTTACCCTGCAGCCTGAGCGATGAAAGATAGTAGCGCGCTGCCCTGATAACTTTCCAGACTTGTAAAATCCTGAGTTGTATCCAGTAAAACCCACTGCAGTGTTTGACATTCAATTCAAATGAATGGCTCCGGTACTCAAAGTGCACTAGAGAGTACCTGACACAATGTGCTCGCACCTACACAGCCACTTAACATTGTTTTAAAGCAGGGCTGGTTTTTTGTCTGAGTGCCCACTAATGCTGCAAGAATAATAGCCTGTGCAGAAATTATAGTCCACGATGTCCATGTGCATGTATGTTGGAGTAATGGGGATGAACATAAAAGTGTGAGCCTGAAAGATGAGGATGAGCAGGACGGGCAGTTTTCAGTCGCTGCTTACATATTTACAGACTGGTCAGATATCCACAGGGGAAAAAGACGCTACTGTTGATAATACAACAAGATTTTAAGAGCCATGTGCCATCTATTATGCCTCCACAAAGACCTTTGTGGTGCGTGTCTGTGCACAGAAAGCACTCACGGTGACAGACACGCCTTATAAGGCTGTGGAGATGGCAGGCGCCTGTCATGTAAAGCGCTGCAGTACGCTCGTGCACATTTTCTAACAGGAATTCATCGGTATTCATTCCCACAGCTGTGTGCGTGCGTGTGTCCCTGATCAAAGGCATTTATAGTAAAGCACAAAATACAGCCAAGCAAACAGACAATAAAAGTCATTCTCCACAAACATCACAAGTGCAGGGACATCTGAGCCCCGCAAGTGGTTGTACTGCACAACTTTACACCTACACGCCTGCCTCTACCCAGATGTGGAGACTGATAGCCGTCTTTCTTTTGCAAACATCTGCAAAAATCTCCAAATTTTTCTGCGTTATTCAACAGAGAGCTGATGGAGGGATACACGCCCCTCTGCAGAGAAAAATCAGTTACTGCTCAGGCTCCGTCTCTCACTCTCTCATTTGTCACTTTCTCGTTTCAGTGTTTTAACACTGAGGGCGACGAGTCAAAGAGGAATGAGAAAATAAAGCAGGCCTTGTACACGCCACCGGACATCTGACTCCATCTGCTCCACGGAGGTGTGAATTTGAAGACGGGCAATTAAAGGAGCTCTAATTTGTGCGCCAGACGTTCTTTGACTCAGTGTGAGCCCCACCCTCCACAGTGCTGCAGTAGTGCACATCACGTCTTCCTCCCTCCTCTCCTCTAACCCTCCCTCTTCCCCACGTATGCCGCTCCTCTCCTCCTCCGTCATGCCCCCCTCCCCCCCCCTCCTCCTCCTCTCTCGTCTTTCCAGATGGCCATATTAACACGGGGCCTTTTCCACACATACTCTGGCACACACGTGTCCTCATGACTGCCAGAAAGGCAATACCTCCTTCACATCTTTTCCAAAGCTCTTCCCACACTCACCCTTTCCCCTCTTTTCTTGCTCTACTTTCCTGCTTTTCCTCCTGGACAGCAACCAAATGGCAGCCGCCAAACTACATCTCCCCCACTTTTTCCTCTCGCTCTCTCTATATATCCATTCGGTCTCTGACAAACTGCCACGCTCCCCTCCCTTCCTCCTCCCTCTCCTGACATGAGTTATTCTTCTGTAGCACAGCACTGAGAAAACCATGAGCTCATCATTTTCTCTGCAGATATACCATAACCCAAAATGAAAAGCCTCAACTCTAGTGTGACCGAAATGATCCTGCTGAGTCCATAAATACATACAGATCCTCTGCTTTGCAGAGGCAATCTAATGAAATCACAAGGACACAGAGTAACAATAAGACCAGAGAGATTAACTAATAGCCTGCCGGCGCGTCAGACAAATGAAGGTCGATGAGTTAGAGAGTCGATGGGCTCCATTTGTTTACTTAACGACTGTCACTAAATCACCTGAAGCACACAAAGACGGAGGCGTGTGGACACACACCGGTCCTTATGTGCACTTCTACAGGTGTGCAAGGACATGGGGTCATTTAGCGCTGCGGCAACCTTCAAGAAAACCTCACTCACGCGCTGAAGGAGGCAAAGAGTACAACCAAACACAGACACGAAAATTCAATTGGCTGCGTAACTTTGAATTACCTCTTGGAGCTGAAAATGAGGGCTAATAAAATTCAGCTACAGCCTGAGAAAAATGCAGCGGCACAGGCAGGCTTAATGAAAAGTGCTAACTGCACCAAAATTCAGGAGAAAATCATTTCTGGCTTAATTTCACGCATTAAGTAGAGTTAACGTGACGCAAAGACAGAGAAAGACGAGAAACGCTGAGAGAGGCCGAGAGAGTGAAGGTGGAAGAAGGATGGAGAGGGGTGGAGAGAGAGAGGGAGGGAGGAGAAGGAAACGGTGCACTGCAATGCAGACACCTTTTGGCGTCAGCAGAAGTGCCCGGGCTCCAGCCGTGCATGTGTTAGCAGTGTGTGTAGATCTGCAGGCATCAACTCACCATCCTATCAGAACTAAAGCAAAATACACTATTGTGAGCTCCTCTCACAGCTTGTAAAAGGTGACAACATTATTACGGCTTTATATGAGACAATCAATTTGTAGATCAATCGGAAATTATCAATAGTTACTGTAACTGTTTCAATTATATTTCAAGCAAAGATGAAGCCTTTTTTTATTTGAGAGAGAGAGAGAAATCTGGTCTGACTGTTTTATACGACAGCAAACTGATCATCTTTGTTTTGTTCCACCATTGCTTTGATTGGACCAACAACCAATTAGACGACATCGGTTAGCTAGTAAGCCAAGTAGTTTTTTCAATTTCAATTCAATTTCAGTTATATAGCATCAAATGACAACTACACTCACCTCAGGGCGTTTTTTTTTTTATTTAAATTTACCATTTTCTGACATGTTTTACGCAAACCTCACAATGAGCTTTTATTCGATGACGTAACGCCGCTACACTGTAATGTTTTCCATCCAGTCCAGAATGTAGTTTTGACAGCACACGACTATACGTGTAATATCTCTTAGTGAGGTGACCTGAGTCAAGTTTGCGCTGTATTCAGTGGCTAAACAGTGAGGAACAGTTTGCTATAGGAAACCCATCATTAGCCGTTGTTTTACTTGCAAGAAGACAGATCTGTGAGGATGGTTTAACAGTACGACTCATACGTATTCCACATGAGGTTGGCACACAGCAAAGCACACAGTAACAGCCACGGTCATATTAGTGCCAGTATAATTATTTCTAACTGTGTAATCAAATAAAGCTGCTGTCTGGTTAATTGATTAAAATGATGTTTAAAGTCACACATTTCTGCTTCCACTTCCTCAAAGTGAGCAGTGAGGGTTTGCAGGTTTCTCTGTTGTGAATAGTTTTGGAAATTTTGTCAGATAAACCAAACAATTTGAAAATAAATTGGGGTCTGGGAAACGCCGGCACTGTTTCTGTGCTGTTTGAACATTTTCTAAAGGATTTATGAAAATATGTGAGTAAACAGTCACTATAAACAAAGTATGATACATGTGAGCACATGCGTACATTTGCAGAGATTTAATTGATGTCGTCACCAGAGATGGGCAGTAACGCCTTATTTGTTACTTATAACGCGTTACTGTAATCTGATTACTTTTTTCACGTAGCGAGTAAAGTAAGGGATTACTATCGCAAAAACGGTAATTAGATTACAGTTACTTTCCCGTAGGAACGCTGCGTTACTGCGTTACTAAAACCGTGATTTTTTGCGAGAATGTCTCATGACAGTGATGTAAGCAAGTTTGACGTTCGTGACAACAGCTGTGTGCAGATCAGCAATGGATAATATATAGAGTGCGGGAGAGAGTATGAGCGTGCAGCGTTTAAAGCGTGGAAGTACTGACCTTACTTTGAGTTTGATTCCATAAAAAGTGACAAAAACATTAGCGTCCGTTGTGCGTGGGAAGAAAACTTCTTTTTACAGCGAAAAAAACCCCTAAACTTCCGAGCAAGCACCGAGTGCGCAACGACGTAATGGGAAACTCACAGAGAAACTCTGCACCAGGGTAAACCTCCGCCTACCCTACTCCTGCTTTACAGGTGAAAATAGAGCAACAGGACCTCTGAGTCTTTTATTATTTTATTTATTTTCTGCTGTGTTTTACTTGCATCTATTTGAAAGACTGAGTGTAAACACACAAAAAATATTTTATTTTATGTGCTGGAATGTGCAGAAAATAGGTTTAAATATTAAACAAATTTCTTCCAGTCAGAGAATGTTGCATATAATTTAATTTCTGCTTGATGCATGAAGTTAAAAGATTAAAACTAATAAAACAAGTTTTAAAAAGAGACTTTTCCATTTGATTACATTTTGTATGATGGATTATGCAGAAAAAGTAGAATTGGGCTGAAAGATCTATCGCTTTATCACCTATTCAGGTTGTAAATCGTGTTTTTAAAAAGTAACTAAGTAATTAATTACTTTTGGGGAAGTAATCAGTAATTAGTTATTGATTACTTTTTTCAAGCAACTTGACCAACACTGGTCATCACACATTTCACACATAACGCCTACACGGATAATACCATACCGGGATCTTTGGATTTTAAATGTGAATCCACACATGCTTTGAAATCCAAAAGACGTCGCTGTCCACGCTCATGAAAAACATCTAACGAATAAATGCTCATTGAGGCAGAGAAATCCTTCTGTGTCACCTACTTTTTCACTGAACTCATTCAGGCATTCTGCCAAAAACATCTCCACTCACCATGTTTATGGGTGTGCTGGTCAGATCCCTCTCTGTGACCAGTCTGTCCTTGTCTGTGACGTACAGGCCTTTCTGGGCCAGCGCCTGAATGACAGCATTGTGTCCCAGTAACGGTTTGACAGCATCGCTGCGGAGGATCAGGCTTCCCGCCCGGCAGTAGAGCTCTGCAGACTGAAGCAGGCAGGCGACCGGAGGCTTCAGGTGCTCCTGGTTGTATTGGTCCCTGTAGAAAGGCTCAGCCAGCTCCTCTGGCACTGCATCTGAGGGGTAATACAGAAACAGAAAATGAGACAGGTCAAAGTTCGCACCTGCAGTTCCTCATATGGCCACTTGAGACCATTCTACTTTTACAGCAGAAATAAACAAATCAAATTCAGTTTTGGTCTTCATGAAGCTGCACGGGACGGTTATTTCCTTTTATTTCCACAGATCTTACTCATTTAAATTATATTATGCTAATATAATTAAGACCATAGCCACCTACAGAGACAGGTGGGCTTGGAAACAGGTGACTGGAGCTACTAGCTGTCTGCTAATGACGCTCACTGAACAGGACCTCTCAGCTCTCTCTGTTCTGTGTCAGTGCTTCACAAATTATAGCGTCCCATGTGGTTCATTTTACTAACAGGCCATTCAGGAAGTCTGTGCTCCAGGTTTGTTTTTTTTTAAATAGTGAATACCTAGTAGCTCTGCTTCTGTGCGATGCACCCATGCAGGCTACGGATGTGCCTTGCTAACCCAAAAAACAAGATGATGATGGACAACATGCCAAACTCAACACTGTGGCCACAAAAACACTCACCTGCTACTTCATTAGGCACACCTGTTCAACTGCTCGTTAACACAAATATGCAATAATGGCAGCAACTCAATGCATTTAGCCATGCAGACATGGTCCGAGCACCCGAATGGGGAAGAAAGTTGATTTAAGAGACCCTGAACGAGGCATGCGCCTCTTTTGACCACAGTGAACCCATCGTCTGACGACTGTTTCCAGCACGATAACAAAACTCAAATCATCTCAAACTGGCTTCTTGAACACGACAATGACCTCACTGTACTCAAACGACCTCCACAGTCACCAGTTCTCTGCCCAACAGAGCGCCTTCAGAATGTGCTGGAACTGGAGATTCACATCATGGATGTGCAGCGAACAACTGTGTGACGCTATTGTGTCAACATGGAGCAAAATCTGAGGAACGTTTCTGTCCAACTTTCACCTTTAACCTTGTTGAATCTACGCCACGAAGGATTTGAACACTCCCGAAGGCATCAATGCTAAGAAACAATCACACAGAGAATCAAACAGATAATAAAAATGAAACCTGAATTTTACGCTCTGCTTTTCCCGTCTTTGCTACAATTCGCTACACTCTAACACACAGACACTCACAAACTTTCAGAATGTAATCAACACATGTCAGGAGGTCTACTGCATGTCCAATTCAGAGCCTGTGTTAGTGTTGGTGGAAGTGTGTGTTACAAAGCATGAAGCACCTTCTAATCCTGTTACCTCATCCTGTAAATCTGATTTGAAGAAAATAGCCAAACAGAAACAGACACACACACAAAACAGCTTCTAGAAGTCACTCACTCCGGATCCTTTTCATCCTACTATGCTGTTGTTAACCACAGGTTGTGACTCACAGCTGAACTAGTCATTAATCTATCACTGAATGACATACATACTGCGCATATGAACTTCCATCCCACAGGCATGACTTTCAGACAAGACGCCTGTATAAGAATGTGTGTGACACACTTTTAAAAGACTGTGTGCTTCAATACGCATGTATTCCTGGTGTGTAGGGTCATTTCCTCTCTGCCTGCGTCTGAATCACCCTGAGGAAAACAAAGGACACTGAAGGAATCCATCTTAAAGGTACAGCTTTCCTCTTCGAAACAAGAAAAACCGTGTGGAAGAAAAAGCTTTACCAAACAACTTTAAAAAAAATCAAATATGTAAAGCTCAGTGCAGGGAAAAAAACTCTTATTAGGCTTGTGATCAAACCTCAGCAGTTTTCCAGTGGCTGTGGTTAGCACAAGCCTTCCTGTGCTTCGACAGCGGGTGATGAAAAGAGATATTTAAAGCAACAGGCAGATGTTAAACGGCTCCATAACAAGCCCTCCTGCATCCAGCCTCAGCGTTCAAAAATCAGTCGAGTTTTTATAAGAAGTATAAAGTTGATTAGCAGAGAGGAGCTCACATCGCTGCGACTTTGGTGTCTGATAGTTACACTTTTGTTGGAACTGTTTAGCTGCACTCCACACAAAGAGCTGTGACAACGATCTTGGATAATAATGCTTTCTGTGTCACTTTAAAGTCCTAAAGAAATCACATGACCTTTTACACTTAAAGGTCAATAAAACAATTAAACAAGGAGCTAGAGCAGGCTAGGACGAAGAGCCCCGCTTTTGTAGAGTTCATGAAAATTTGCCTGGTCAAGTAAAAACTCTCTCCTTTGTGTTGGCCATCAAAGAGGAAACAGACAGGAAGTAGCTGCCACAGGAAGTCCACATGGAGAAGACTGCTCCCCTGGAGACCTCTGGGATTACCGCTCAGCAGCGTTTATATCTGCTGCCTTAGAGCTCTATGTTTAAATAGAATACATATTAGTTTTACTGGGTCTAGTTTAGTGCTCATCTTGATTATTAGTATACCTTTAAACCTTTAAAGACTTCTTTGGTCATTTGTGTGAAAACAACACTGACATCTTGTTTGAAAACTGTTGGTGAATGCATAAGCTACCAGACATGGAGCACCAAGAACACTCACGTTATGTTCCTGTCGATGTGGTAGATGTAAGTCTAATATCTATGGTCTCAACAACTCCGCTCGTTACACGTCAGATATCATTAAGTTTCTGATGTAGTAGCTGGGGAGCGCATTTACACTGGAGCACCTAAAATAAGGTCAACTAAAGGCCAGTAACAACCACGAGCACCTAGAGAACCAAACTCGGTGCTTCTCGTTATCCAGAACATCCTTGAATACTCTATTCTATTAATAGTTAGCACTGTGGCCGTGCTGCTGAAAAACTCAGGCGACCTTTGTTGTTTTAAGTTCATCTGATGCCAACGTGGAGCTCTCAAAAGTTTATTGTTTATTTCACACACACACACTAATCACAAACTCTGTTGCTGATCTTTTCAGCTCATGTGATATCAGTCCGCAGCTTTAAAAAGGATAGATTTTCAGGGTTGTATATATTTAGACACATATATGGCATGCAGATCCATTTCTCTGAAGTTGGGGCACAAACTTTAAACTGATGGGCACAGAGCTGTTCCCACTGAGCACCACCGGACTCAAGCCATAGCTCATGCTTCCTATCTAGGCCAAACAGGACTCTGAGGACCGGTTATGAATTGGGCCACAGTTCTCGCCGGTGCTGGGAGCTGAAACTGTGTCACCGGAGGCACGGAGGGAGAAAAAAAACCCCACCAAAGTGGCAGCAGCAGCATGCTGCAACAGCCGCAGGGTCCTGCACAACCAAGCTTGGCCTTCTCACACGCTACTATCCTGCATGTCTCTCCACCATGTCATTGCTCCTGAGGCTGAAGAAAAGTAACGTAGTGCTCACATTGGTAAACGCTGTAAGATCAATGAGGTCTGCCTCATTGTCTGTCTGTGTAGTGTCCACGCAGATGTTGAAAGACTTCATTAACAGCTGGATGAACCTCTGGGCTCAGACGATGCTGGAATTGCTCCGTCTTTATGAGGCCGAGATGTTTCACAGAGTACAAGAGACAGGCTAACGCTGAGGTACACACACATGCTGTCACATATACAGACAGAGATCCACATGAAAACACCACCATGACAGAAGAAGCTACAGCTAACACTGGGCTGCCTGGAACCTGTGAGCTCTAAGCAGCTGTTAGACACACAGAATCATTTCAGGAGGAGATATGAAAAAACTTCATTGTAATCATTTAAATGTTTTTTCCACTAAGTAAATGTGATGAAACTCATGTGTTTATGGGTTCTTTGCCATTTTTCTTCACTTTATGTAATGATAAAATTAAAGTTTTGGCACAAACTTTGGGTTTAATAATCATTGGTCAACATTTATCAGATGGCCTGATGTAGAGAAAAGCAAGTTTGCCATGATTAAAAACACAATTAGCCAAAGCAGAAGAGTCTGTGCTTGGTTCAGCCCACTGATTACTTCAATGATCATATTTTATGCATGTGAATAAATGCACGTGTGCATTTTATTTATAATCCATTCTTCCGGGGAGTATTTTGATTTTTTTTTTCTTTTAAGACCAAACTATTATTCTCTTAATATACCAACAAGTTACAGTCCTAAACTGAAGTTATGAGCAGAAGCTGATCCGATCTGTCCAACCTGACTTCTGCTATTGGGAATAATTAGCAGCAGGTCGGCAAAAGGTTAAACCAATAATCCTGAACCAATAGTGGAGGGATACAGTGAGGCTGATATGACATATGGACTGACTTTAGAAACCCAGCCTAATGTAACCAGGAGAGACATTATTATGGGCTCCAGCTAGTTTAAGCCTTCATATAGACTCCAGGTTAGTGTGCGGTTAAATAGGACTTTGAATGGGAAATAATGGGAAGATTTCTTGCCCTAATAACGAGGTTTAATTGTGTTTGTCTGTCACAGTGAGAGTCTGATTACAGGATGCTGTTTACAAAACAGTCTCACTTGCACACCCTCTGGTCCGACACGACAGCAGGCCTTATTATTACACATGTTAGATAATTATCTTAACAGCGTTTTCCACTATTCTCATCCAAAAAATAAATTTAAAAAAAAGGGAAAGGAGGAGCGAGGCACCACCTACCCGAGCCGAAAGCCTTGGCCACCAGCCACGTCAGACTGCATGATATCTTGGCCCTGGTGAAGTCGTAGTGATCGAAGCTCTTGATGGCAGGGACGATGAAGGTCCGTCTCATCCCTCTGTCATCTGCCGCATCTCCCATTGTTTCACTGTGAGGGACCCGCTGCTTTACTGCTGCTGCTGGAGGCTCAGTCTGCAGGAGTTCCTCCTGACTGCGGATAACATCCCGTCCAGAGGAATTCAATGCACCAAAATTTCCTTCTCCCAAAAAAACCGAAAAGAATCAAAGGGGGGAAAAAAACCCAACAACTTTGGCCTGGTTTCTGAGAGCACGACGAGCTGGAAATGAAACGGCGCCCCTCGGTTCATATGAGCTCCATCCTCAGCGTTACGTTTCCGTGATAGCCTTAAACCCTGGCAGCACGGCGCAGTTTAGTGGCAGGATTTCTGAAGATTTCCTCCATTCCCTGACATTACTATCCTCCGGTCTCCCGACATAACGGAGCAGCTGTGTGGCACGGGAGGAGCGCTAGAGCCCGGCACCACGGGGCACTTCCCCGGTCACACCGAGTTGGCTGTTGGTGTTCATGCCGCTCTCCTTCTTCTTCTTTTTTCCCCTTTCCTAACTGTTTTCTCACCCTCTGTATCTCGGCGGCGTCTCCCCTGCGCTTTTCCTGCCGCACTGATCGGAGGATGGAGCGCACTGCGCACGCGCGATCCACCCACCCACTCTGCTCAGTCCTGACAGGAGTCGCCACAGTGTAATATAAACCAAGGTGGAGTTAACTAAATCCCAGATGTTGTTTCCAAGGAGAAATACACTTCCAGCTAGTTCAACATGTTCTCCTAATGCTGTGAGGCGATCCGCAGTTCACTGAAGTGTTAGGAGATGAGGACAGAATTAGTAGCATCCCACCTCAAAAATGTGCTTAAAATATTCAATCAGTGGTGCGCACAGAGTCTCCCACAGTGTGATGTTATAGTACGACCGTCTGTCGCTACAGACATAGTATCATGTTACATACTGTTGGCATCCTTACAAAATGTACACAGAAACCTGACAATGTGATGTGGAAGAAAATTTATAATCAGAAGAAGGCTCTGGGCTTCTTCTCAGTTGGCTCAGTGGGTAGATTGGGTCATCTAACAATTGAAAGGTCAGTGGATTGATCTGTTGCTTCTCCAGTCCACATACCCAAGTATTCTCAGGCAACATACAGAGCCTCAGGTCCAAACTGGGAGCTGATTCCATGGCAGCCTGAAAGCTTAAGTCTTTGCCTCCCATTCTACTTTTAGAAACTCGAGGAACCACAGGTAAGCCCACAGTCTGAAAGCAAAGTGCTCTATTAGACTTACGTGATAGAATGGCATCTTTAAGATATGTGACCTTCAGACCATTCAGGACTCTGTGTGTGAGGAGAGGGACTTCAAAGCTACCTCTGGATATTACCAAGGCAGATAAAGAGATCCTAACATGAAAAGCATACGATCTCTCTTTCTAGTTTCTGTCAGCACTCTTACTTACATTTGAAACCAGCTGGATGATTGTTGTTGGGACCTCACAGTAATAATAAATTACAATAATCCAGCCTGGAGGAAATGTGGGTTTTTCAGCATCACTCTGAGACAGGATGCTCATAACTTTGACAATATTGTACAGAAGAAAGAAGACAGTCCCAGTACACCACCACCAACGTCTGCTGCCTCATAATAAACGCCAAGAAGAATTATCAGCTTTTCAACATTTTGTTTGAAAACTGAAAATAGAGAACATATAAATAGAATTAATAGCAGAAATGCTGCATTAGATTTCAGTGCCCGGTGAATATACGTGATGCGACACAACTCACATGCTAATAATCAACATTTTGACTTTGACTGTGTGGAAATGATGTGAGAACTATCATTATCTTCAATTTATTTAAAATAAATTTATATCACAATAAAGTGCAAAAAGCAAATGTTTCTCATAACCTTCTGAAGTATGTCAGTAGTTCAAAGCTTACGGACTAAAATTCTTACATGACAGAAGTTCAGGTCATAACAACTTGAGATGCTTTCTTAGCAACTGAGACTGAGGATCAGTCACAGAAGACAAAAGTACCATGAAATAAAGCACAAATGTGTTTGACAAAGACATCATCATCATCACCATCAGTAAACCGTTTGATATTACATCAGAAAATGTGACACACAAGGAGAACTTAAATGAAATATCAATGACACTAACAGTAAATCTATAAAAAAAAAAAAAAGAAGAAGAAGAAGAATCAGCAGAACTAAAAAGACATCTGGAAATGTACGTTTCTTTTGAAAGGTTTTAAAAGTTTTCCCTGGTAGTTTGTTTTGACATGAATATGACCCGATCAGCAAGTTCTTTAAAATCATCTTTCCAACCAATCACCGTTTGTCAACAAGTTGCTTCTTGTTGCATTTTTCCCCTTCATTTCAACTTAATCATCATCCAAATGTTACACATCTGTTCCAAAGTTTACACAGCAATTTCCTCCCCTCCCCACCAACCAGTCCTGCAGGTGGCTGCCCTTCCCTGAGCCTGGTTCTGCTTTTTCTTCTTGCAGTCACCAAGTACTTGCTCAGAGAAGGTCGTCTGATTGTTGGGGTTTTCTCTCTGTTATTGTAGGGTCTTTACCTTACTGTATAAAGCACCTCGAGGCGGCTGTTGTTGTGTTTTGGTGCTATATAAGTAAAACTGAATTGAATTGAACTGATTACATTTGGCCATACTCAAATCAGCACTTGAGATGAATATGGAAATTATATTAAAATTACTTTTTGGACAGTGACTATGCAAGATGACTGCAGTCATGGGAATGGATGAGAAGTGTGTAAGAGTGCTGCACCCTAGTGTCTGCAAAGAGCTCATACAGCTGAAGAGGTTAAAAAGGAAGCCTCTCTTATTAGTCAGTAGATGGCACTCCTATGCCAATTATACCATAAAATGGCCCTTGCTCTGTTCAGCATACTTTATCACTACTACACTGTTTTCATGTACTTAATGGCTCTTTTGCTGCTCTATTGGGATTTCTTTCGCTGACAGGTTTGATTGCACTGACGTAAACTACAGCAAATAAATTCCTCATAGTGGTCGTTACAGCTTTAACACTTTAGTGTTCAGGAAAAACATGAATACTTCTTTCATTCTCAGCATATAAACTGATGCCACACGTGCCATAAAATGTCCAGCTTCACTGCTCCCCCTTTGTTTAATTGGAATCCTCCCTGTTTGCATTTCCACCCAAATCCACATTCATTCGAGAGTCGTTACCAATCATAATGTAGTTAGCATTTTCAATATGAATGTTTGGCTGTGGGTGCCACGCAGCCGTCGGGGGCCCTGGTCGAAGGTTTGGTTCTACTGAGATTGTCAGATTGCTTATTTTATTTAAATGCTTCATTGTCTGTTTCTGAGCTTTCTCCTGTTTCCAGATCCATCTCTGTTTTTTAATTTTTGCAGGCAACAATGACTTTTGGATCTTTTTCTCAAAGTTCTTTCTCTCTTCAAGTGGATTCACTCCCTGCAGCACCATAGGCATATCCTGTTTGGGCATGCAGTTCTCTCGTGGCAGCAGAGGGATCACAGTGTTGTATTTATGTGCCTTGTTTATAGAGTTGACGAGGGCAGCGTTCGCCTTTAGATCCAGCATGCAAGTGTTGAAGTTGCGGGTAAGCAGCAGCAGGGTGAAGGCTGAGTTGTTGATGGCGTCCTCCATGCTCTTTATAGTGGTCTTTCCGGCAATGGAAAAGTCAGAGAAAGTCGCACCTTCAAATTCACCACCAATGACTGCTTCTATTTTCTCCTTTATGCTTTCGGCCATATCTGAATCTTCCGGTGCATGCAAGATAACAAATGCATAAAACATTTCTTCTTCCTCTTCTTCCACAGCTTTGCTTTCATGTATTTCTCCAGGAACACTCGTCTTCGGTAGTTTAGGACTTGGCGTTTTTGTTTGATTGTCTGATTTCGTGTCACTCTCATTGCTCACTAGTGATGCTGCTGCTGCTGCGCCATACTTACTTGAGTCTTGTTTTGGGTCAAATGGAGGAGATCCAGTGGTCTTAGGCTGAGCTTCAGATGACTGAGGTGGCTCGGTCACATTTTGTGCTCTGTTTTCTTTAACGCTGAGGATGGGAGGATTCGATTTGGGGTTTCCTGGGTTCCCTGGAGAGGTTCCGTGTGCTTGAAACAAGATTGTTGAGGGCATACTTATCTCCAGATGAGTAGGGTAAGAGGGCATTGAGGGGAGATTTGCACTGAGGGGGCTGGGAAGAGATGAAGCTGATGAAACCTGAGATTTTTCCACACTACTGAGAAGATTGGAGTCAGGCTCTGCCTTCTGATCACTGGAGGGGGACATCCACTCTGCACACTCAGGCCCACAGACATTTTTAGCTTCCTCCAGGAATTCATAGTTGTATAGTTCCAGGTCATTACCATTTCTTGTTTTTACGCAGTCACTAGAAAGAGCACGCTTGTATGCCAGATTTCTCAGCAGTGGATCACACAGCCTCTGCTCTGTCAAAACTTTAAAAACATGAGCCAGCTCTTCCAACGATTCTCCCGTTAAGGCTTCAAAAAGACCGCAATGAGATCCAAAATCTTCCAAATTGCCTCCTCTCATCTGACACTTCTCGGCCACATGCTTAGCGAGGGAGCTGTCCGTCAACATCTGGAGTTTGTCGAGAGCTTCCACCTCCTTGTGGAGGACGATGAGACACAAGGCGTGTATGATTTTATCTTCAGGAGAGTCACCCAACTGGAATGTCAGACTAAGGAGTCGTTCTGAAGGTGTCTTAACAAGAAGGTCAAAGACATCCCTCAGTCCTGTCCCATGGTTGGCTCGGCTCTCGAGACTCATTTTCAACTTCACCTGTGAGCCAGCGTGTAACAAAGTCGATGGGATCACATGTGACTGTCGAGCATAACCATTCTCAGTTCTTCAGGGACTTGAGTTGCTGAAGAAGTGCCGTTTCCTGTATGTTCCTCTTTCTTTAGGCATAAAAAAAGAAAACGTGTCAGAAATCACAGAGCTAACACGTGGTCACAACATGATGTGCTTCAACTGTATTCAAAAAGTAACTTCAATGAATTTTAATACATCAAGCTTAGCATTTTGTCTCCCTCTTGTGATCTTTCATTATTCCTCTTTGGATTATGTTCTGTAGAGGTAAAATAAACTTTCATCTGATCATTTTGGACTAAAACAACGGAAATCAGGACCAGCATCATGTTCCAAAAGCTATGACTGAGCTATGTGTGTGTTTCTAGCTCAGAATAAGGAAGTCCCAAAGAGTGCTTTTCTGCTTCAGTTAAGTTTTCAGATAGAAACTTTTTTATCTTAAAATCCAAAAACAAGGCTCTGAGAGACCGATGATTCCTCAGAATAACCCTAGCCTCAATAAGTCTCCTCAAACTTCTACACTAAACTTTTCCAGTGAACGTACCTGCTGAAGTTGTAGGCCTCTGCCAGCCTGAAGTAATTTTGGAGGACATACTGATGATGTCACAGCTTGCGAAGTACAGGAGCTCAAGAGGGACAAAAGACTGAAGCAGGAAGAAGCCTCAATTCCAACTGAGACTACAGCTCTCCCGTGGGTTCTCCATATTACAGAGCTGTACCGTCCTTAAGAGACTCTATTTATAATGTAAACATTTAACACTTTAACATGTATTTTCATATAGTATGGTAACTTTTTCATATAGTTTGCATCTGCCAAGAAGACAAAGAAAAAAAGATCTCTTCTTGCGGGGAAGTGTGGAAGTCTTGAGCACAATGGGCGTACAAGAGAGGAGGAATTCTGGCATTTTCCCCTCTCGGCTGAGAGGCAAGTGTATTTTTATCCTCAGAGGAAACCTCCAACCCTGTATTTACCAGGGGTGGGGTCACACCAGGCACACTGAAAACCAAGATCAAGTCCTTCAATGCAGCGCAGACACAGAGCCTCTCTGTTCTGAGTGCAGAGAGCGGTATGTGATATGTTTACTGCACGTAACCATTTCTGAAGGATTAATGTGACTCTATAGGAAGTGTGGTTTTTATGCCTTCCTTAAATATCTCAAGGCTGGAATTTCAGTTTCTTTATGGAATAAGACACATAGCACACACACACACACACACACACACACACACACACACACACACACACACACACACACACACACACACACACACACACACCCTCCTCTGTAACTGACAGCAAGCCAAGAAAACCAAAATCAAGAAACCATATGAATGATACATTTAATCTACACTCACTGGCCACTTTATTAGGTACACCTTGCTAGTATTGGGTTGGGCCCTCTTTTGCCTTAAGAACAACCTTTATTCTTCATGATACAGGTTCAACAATGTCCTTGAAATAGTCCTCAGAGATCCACCGCAGGACTGAAGTGTGGTTACTGTGGAGGCCTTTTGAGTACAGTGAACTCGCTGAAACCAGTTTGAGAAGAAGCCATCGGAAAATGGGTACACTGCAGTCATAAAAGGATGGACATGGTTAGCAAGAACAGTCAGACTGTGGTGTTTAAAAGATGCTCCCACACCATTACACCGTCACCACATTAATCAAGACAGGATGGATCCATGTTTTCGTGTTGTTTACAGCAAGTTCAGAACCTACCATCTAAATGTTGAAGTCGAGACCCATCAGACCAGGAAATGGTTTTCCAGTTTTCTAGTGTCCAACTTTGCTGAGCCCATGTGAAGCGTGACCTCAGTTTCCTGTTCTCAGTGTGGTCTTCTGCTGCTGTGGCCCAGTCTGCTTCAAGGTTTCACCTGTTGTGTGTTCATCTGCATAGCTTGGCTCTAACAAATTTGCGTTCCTGTTGCTTTCCTCTCAGCTTAAAATAGTTTTTCCTTTCTCCTGTGATCTTTGCCATCAACAAGACATTTTCACACAAAGAATTTCACTGGATATCTTCTCTTGTTTGGACCATTCTCTGCAAACCATAGAGATGGTTGTGCGGGACAGTCTCATTACATCAGTGATTTCAGAAATACTCACAGCAGCCAATCTAGTACCAATATCCATGCTACTGTCAAAGTCACGCAAATCACATCTCTGCCTCATTCTGATGCTCACTTTGAACTTTACAAGGTTGTCTTGAACATGTCTACATGAAAAAGCCCAAAGATACTAATAAATGACAAAAGAATCAGTGAGACTCAATTGTATTGATTATGCAACACAAGATGGTTTCTGTAACATTTTCCTGATTCTGAATCATGTTTAGAATCAAAACTGAGCCATTTTAAAGTTTTAATCAGGCTACATAAACTGACAGGTCACACAGAATATAGTGTAACACCAGCAGACAGGGGAGGTGGAGCTTTATAAAGAAAATGCCCCAAAGTTCTTACTTAAACATGAAGGAGAGCAGATAAATATTTAAGCAACCCGCGTATTGTGTGTACCGTGATGCAAATACAGCATCAGAAAGTGGTTTAGTTGACTAATGTCAATCCGTCAGACTTGTTAACAGCTTTGTTGCTTCTGTGTACATTACCAGCTTTGCCATGAAGAGACAAAAGAGACTCTGTAATAGAGTTAATAAATGAAAGATTCAGTGAGGGATTTGTTGTCCACAGAGCTCATGAATATGATGATTTTAGCTGGAAGTGCGCACAACTGAGACTGCCTTTCAGAACCCATCCTTATACGTCAGAGACAAGTCAGTGTACACTGTACGTACTATAAAACCATCTAGTGTATAGTTAGCAGCATACGTGACTCTTGGAGTTGCGACTTGATTTAAGGTTAAGAATAATAATTAACAAATATGTGTTCTTTATGCTGAAATTTAGAAAAGGTGAAATATGGAACATTTTGTGACACTTAAACAAATCTTTTCAGGTTTCAGGTGCAATTGAGGTTTTAACTGAGGTATGTAATTAATAGAAAATGTAAAACCTTGAATTAAATACTGTTAATTCACATTTTTTAGGATACTGAGGGGGAAAAAGGTAGCCATAGTGTTTTTAATGTCACAGAAAGAATCTGAAGAAAGTATTAAAAAAAGCTGGACGCCCTTAGGATCCTTTTCACACATATGTTATATATATATTTTCTTATGAACTCTCACACACCATTAAATGCCCTTGTATAAGATTTGCACGCAAGGTTTGCTACACACACACACACACACACACACACACACACACACACACACACACACACACACACACACACACACACACACACACACACAGCCTCGGGATCATCCTCAGTCTGTTACGTAACACACTGCCAAACGTCCATCTTTATTGAGGACAATTCTTCTAACGAGAGACACGCTCTCCCAGCAGCTGTGTTAGTCAGCCTGCCAGTAAATTTGCCTTCACCTGCAGGCAAAATCATGTAGTAAGAGGCTGTGTCAGTTCTGCAAATCCCGACATCGCACAGGAAACATGACGTGGTTTGCCACACATGCAACTCTCCCTTTATCAAAGCTGAAATGCAAACATGTGTATGTCTACGTGTTTGTGAGCGTGTTTTCTGGCCGTGGGAGAGAGAGAGGCCCCGGGGGACACACAGAGGGGTCACATATAAGAGGCTTTAGGGCAGACAAGTGAAAAGGGGGCCCTTCCTTGGACAGAGACTAAAGATTAGGATGAAAGACATATGAGTGTGTATGGAGCAAGTTGGAGGGGTTGGTGGGGGTGCCTCTATTTTTTATGTCTCACCCACTGCTGCATCTCTCACACGGGCCATTCAAAATGAGCAGGAAGTAGACGACAGATAAGATAGCGAGATAGGTGCCTAGCGAAAGACAAAGTGAGACCCTGACTGATCGATAGGCTCTTTAGAATTCAGTTTGTGAGAGACAGAGGAGAGGCCGCGCAATGCACGGCTCTTTTTCCCAGCCACCTGATTCGTCACACATGCTAAGAGAATTTAACACACTTGCTCCTGGCGAGCAAATATATTCTCCGCACACATGTACATGAGAAGACGTGCGCATACAAAGCCATGCACTCATTCAAACAAGCACCCCACAACTGCCCACCCACTGTTTTTGGCCTCCACTGGAACACTAAAAGAAACACCTGCGTTACGGCCAGTGCTCCACTCTGAGGGAAAGTTTTGCATTTTTCTGCAATTTTTGTTTAAAGCAGCATACAGCTTTAAAAGCTTACGCAACAGTTTATTTTGTTCAGATTAAGATAAAGGTTATGGATGGATGGGTGCAGCTTTAGGTAGCCTACACACATTCAGGCGTGTTCTGTGTATCAAGGCAAAAATAAACTATCACATACTGAGGCTAGTTTATGCTGTTGACAAAGTGAGCCAACAGATCTGAGCTAATGTGACAGTTAACCAGCATTAATTCAGGAGCAAAAGTAAATGAAGCGGGCCTGCGGACACGACAAGGGAGTGCAGCGGGGATGGGAAGATGTGTGTACTGTACCACACTGGACCATGCTTGGATGAGCATGTAGGCCATGCCAACAACAATGCATAATACAGCCTCTGGTGATGGGGGGATGGATACGAACACACAGAGCTCCCACCTTACCTCATGTGCACACAACACGCAGACATTCACTTGTGCAAGCGCACGCGCACAAACTCACACGCATGCACAGACATTGACGGTGATGCGGCATGGAGCAGTTTATGCTCATATCAAAAGAAAGTCTTTGATCAGTGTGACAGGAAGGGCACTCGCCCCAAAGGAATTAGCTAACTCTCCTGCCTTGCACAAAAAAAAGCACATCCACAATAAATCAGGCGTGCTTGCATTTGCAACAGAGGGGAGAGAACGTTTGATATTTAGCTTCATTAATATGCTAAATGTATGAATATGATTTGTTCCAGTTCACTGTCCAGACTAGCATGTCCATAGTGCCATGATAACCATAAAGAGCAGAATGTGCAGAAATTCAGGTTGCATGTATAATCCGCTCAGTTTAACAGCCTGTTACTCTGCACAAGCAATTTACATACAGCTTTTAAATTAGTACCACTTTTATTTCTCCTAAAAAAAAATGTCCTGACACGGAGAATACTTTTAAAAGAATCCCCGATTTTGTTTATTTTTGCTTGCTGGAGCGTTTCACCGATATAAGATACGGTTAAGGTGATGTAATATTTCCTCTTAGTATATAAAATTGAAGATAATTAATTAGGAACAGTTTGATACTTAGGTTTTATTGCTTAATGTTAATAAGAAGATTACAACATTCATGTTTGTCACTTAGATTTGAGGCCACAAACTGGAGCTGTTTAGCTTTGCTTAAGTTAGCAGATAACTTAACCCTTTAAGACCTACCATATAACCAAGTCCACCGGAGCTTATCTTTATATTTTTACATGCTGTAGTGCCATTTTTGGGAGCATTTCAAGTTGTTATACATCAATACAACCGTCATAGCCCAAATGTTAATAATATGTATGCATTAAGTGCATAATAACTACATAAATTGCAAAAAAGTGCAATAAACTACAAAAAAAAAAGAGTTAGTTAGAGAAATTTCCGAGGTTTATCCCTCAAAACTGTAAATACAAAAAAGTTGCACAAAATAGTTTCCAACAACAGGAAATGTATTTTGAGTGTCTTCATAGTTTTATTTTTGAGATACACCAATTTTTATATATTGCAGGAAAAACAAAAATAAATATTGTAATGCAAATTTGTGAAAAAAACAAACAAAAAAAGCATGTGCATAAAAAGAAACTATTTCCAGCAGTGCAATTTGAGTTCTAAGCATCCCAGAAACTATTCAGAAAAACATGAAGTCAAACATGACTTTTAAAAACACCAGTATAGGCATATAAGGTCCCAAAGGTAAAAAACAAAACAAAAACTACATTCTCTGCGAAATGACGTCACTTCCGGTTTCGGGCAGGTAATGGCGGACATGCTGAGGTCTGTTCCAACATAGGAAGTGTTATGAACAGCTGATCGGATGGCAAAGCATGTTTCTGGAATATTATGCTTTTGTTGCTGCAAGTGCTTTTTATGCAGTTTTTGCAAAGCCATATGTGGAAGGAAACCGTGACTTAGGATAAGCTGATGGCATAAGATGTAAATACAACTCCTGCAGTTTCTTAAGCAAAAGAAATTATTGCACTAGTGTACTTCTGGGAATCCATCCTACCTGAAATAACATCCTATCTAATGGTTCTGCGCAGACTCGGTGCATGCGCACAACACCAACCCCGAATTAACTTCTTTTTCTCTCACCTATCCGGAATATTTCTTAAGGTTATGGTTATGGTTAGGGGCAGGGTTAGGTTTAGTCGCAAGTCACTGTCAAATTTTAATACGGGTAGGACATTTTGTCAGAGTAGGATGGTTTCTCAGAACACCGGTTCTACAGGGATTTAAAAATAGTTACGCAAAACAGAGCATGCTGCTCCAACAGGTTTTAAAGGGTTAAAGAAAGAAAATGATAGAACAACCAAATAACCATAACTTTTTGTTTTTTTCAGTTCATAAGTTATATATAAAATAAACAAGCATATATATTTATTTATGAATTACACACCTATGAGAATGAGCAAGTCTAAATATTTTCTCTACTCTCAGCTAAGCTAAGCTAGCTTCTGCCTGACTATAGCTTAGCTGTTTTCAATCTCTTAATCTAGTTATAGTAAACAAAGTAAATATATAATAATATTATTATATGATAATGCAGCGGTAGAATCAGTCCATATTGTAATTCTACTGCTGTTCCTCAATAATTTGTAACTTTTTATAACTTAAAATTTCAAGATAACCACTCGAGTTATGTATCTAGCTTACATAATTTCAAACAACAAAACAAACACAAAAAACAAAAAATAAGCATCTTGAAATTACATGTTGTTTCTAAATGAGTAAGACTTAGAGATACTAACTTGAAAATTTGATTTTTGTGGCGGGAACAAGCTTCCAAACTACTGGTTGACAGTGACAATTAGCTACAAAGTAGCCACTGCTTCAAATTCTCTGTTACTTGTTATTGGTGTAGGAAGTCAACATTTTTTTATACTTTCATGCTTGCGTTAAAAGAAATTTAAAAAGAACTAGCTATGAGCTCTAATTGGGGGATAAAGTAGGATTTGGCAGCTAGGATAACCCTGAAGGCCTTTACACAAAAAGCATGCTGTGAAAAAGCAACATGAGATCTGAACTTCCTGTGTAATGAAATGTGAAAAAACGAACTTAACATCAAACCATGACGAGCTAGTTTCTAAACAAGAAAAATACGAAACAGATTCATATAATTCAAAATAGAAGGCAGTTTCGTACATATTTTAGGATGTCAGTCCAGCAGTTTGAGCTCTTGTTGGCAGAGTTGGGACCACATCTGAGGAGGCAGAGAAATATTTTCAGACAGCCGATTGACACCAAGCAGTGTCTAGCTGTATGTCAGAGGTAAGTATCATTGTATATTCAGTACTAGTGTATGTTTTGCACTAGTAGGTCACTTGCTGCCAAATACAGTGATCTGACTGGTCAGCTCTATTTATTCTGATCCTATAAATTGAGCTAAATGCCACAAAAAAATCATCCAGCGAAATCAGGCTGTATTATGAATAAGTGAGCCCAAAACACATTTTTATGCATCAGTTGTGTAAAGGCCTTATGACAGGGTCACTTAGAAATATGTCACAATAATTTTTTATATTGAGCTGCAATAATAATGGATTAATAATGGATTGGATTTATATAGCGCTTTTCAAGGCACCCAAAGCGCTTTACAATGCCACTATTCATTCACTCTCAGCTGCAGTGAAGTTACATTTCTATTCAAGCTGTGTGAAATTATATTACATCCTTATATGTGACCTGTGCTGCTGCAGCTGCTCTGAGAGTCACTGTTGTTTAGCCAAAGAAATTCAACACGATATAAGCAGAGGTTACATAATCATGCTGGTTTTCCAACCCTGTACAGTTTAAAGCTTGTACAAAGGATGAATTCGGTGAGTGAATCTAATCAGCATCATCATCTTAAATTTAAATTGCTGTCTGCTGCCCTTGATTTAATCTAGCATTGAGCATGAACAACACAATCTGCTCTGCACCAGTTCAACACAGTACATTACCATAAATGTAACCAGTTTAGCCTGCACTAACTACCTCATATTTTCATGTAACCTTCGAGCAACACAAAATTAGTGTGGTTCAGTTTGTTTTGCAAGATATTCACAGAATGGACCCCCCCGACCTATCAACACATTCAACAGCCAATTAAAACTGTAAAGAAATATAGAATTAAACCAGAATTAGTTTACCACACGTCAGTGCTTGCCTTTGGAAATCATTTGTTCTGTCTTCTTTCTTAGTCTGGCACATAGTCCATTTAGCTAGCAGACTCACTGTCCTCTGAACAGAAACAGGATGCAGTATGTGTTTGTTAAGCTGTTCGAAAAGTCGCATCTAAAGAAATTGCTCTTAAAAAAACTATAGATGCTGAAGTACAGCATGTGGGAACTTAATGACAGCTGTACTGTCAGAAGAAGGAACGGGTGGAGGGATCCAGATTCATGTTCAGATGACTTTATTAATCCCAAAAAAGGGAAATTTGTACCTGCTCACATAGTCAAACTCACACAACCCTGAGAGTGTGTGAGGTCGTGGGGTGTCGTTACATTCTTATTACAGAACAAGTATCTCCATGCCGTCAGCTGAAAGCATCACCAAGCTGCAGCGCACGAAAATGTGCTCACTCCTCAGTATTAAGTATTAATCTGCCTTTCTGCTTTAAATGCTCATTAGCCAAAGATGCCAGCACATTCGGGACTATTTTAGCCCCTAAATTTAACCCCTTCTATTCTTTTATACTTCGCTATAACCTCTAAATGAAACAGGAAGCTCCGCTGAGGGGATTCCCCCATTTATATAATCTGTGATATAGCCTATATGAGAGCTAATTTCTTCCCTCCTCTATTTCTCCTCTTTTCCCCCCTTCGTTCAGCCTCTTTTTAGTGTGAGAATCCCCCCGCCCCCCAGTTTATAGTGATGGTCAAATTGATGGCTCTAATTCTATCCAATGAAAAAAGGTTGTTAAATGTTATTAAAGTCACCCACCCAAAGCAGGGGAGAAAGGAAGTGAAAGAATAAGAACACGGTGAAGAGGAGAGGAATTAAAACTTGCTTTGTATCGGCAATGAAGAAAACTAAAAGAATAAATGGACCCAATCTGGCTGCACTTGGTGCTAGAATGGCTGCCCATCCAAAAGCCCATGCCCAATCCACCATGTCACTTTTGTCCGTCTCCAAACCCTGCGGATGCTCTGCTTTTATAGCAGATGCACAGAACCAAAGGATGTGAGGCGTGAAAGCAATGGGAAATTCATTACATATTCCTACCCCCCTCCGTTCACCATAATCACCACAATTAGCAGACATCTGCAGTGACTCCAAAGCTGGGAGTGTATTCAGGCAATCAGAGCAGCTTCACCGACAGCACTGACTGCAGCCCCCTCTGTGATGGGCCTCATCCTGAAGGGAAGCATTCCATTAGAAACTCAGTGATTAATTGAGACGCCGAATTCGCTTCTGGCATCGAGCACGAATGAAACCCAACAGGAGGCATCCATGATGGCAGAGCCGCGCACGGGATTGCGGTCCAGAGTTGGCGGGGACTTTAACATAGTGTCGATGGTGTTAGATGAGGCGCTCGCGCTGTTGGTTCGCAATTATCAGTATGAGAAGAGTTACTAGAAAACAGCTATGTGAAGATTTTCTGACCCATCAAGTAAACAAAACCTGTGTGTGTCTAACGATAACCTGGATTTTATAGGTACTTACGGATATTGGTATTATCCCCCGTGCTCTGAGAAACCTGGAATCCAGATTCCTGAAATCCACTAAAGCCTTTTATGTTGTTTAGCTGTAGATGTATCTTGTATGTAAAGGACATTTTAAAGGAACTGTTTAACTTAAATGTGAAGCACCGGCTGTCAGACATTTGCTTAGCATAATATAAAAGCAGGAATCTAAAATAACTTTTCCAACCAAATGATGCTGATCTGTACTACTGTGTGTTATTTCTACCCTTCATTTGTAAATCTCTAGAGATGTTGGTACATTTAGACTCCCTGTGTTTATACTTCTTGACCTAAGCAAAGTTAACACTCTCAGTTTACAGATATGAAGCGTCAAGCTTTTCAAATCTCTGCGAGAAAACGGGCACATTCTTCAAAATGTCAAACTATTCCTTTAAGACGTCTCTGATTGGATGATTATCAAAAGTGTTGGGTGGCCCACTGTATGTTCTCCATCTGTAGTGGATGACAGCATGTTAGACAGCTCATTACTGAAGCAGTTGGAGATGTCACTCTTACTAGGCACAGTATGGAACATCCACGGCTTTAAGCCTCAGCTTGTCATGAAAATTAACAGTAACACATTGGACTCTTATCATCTTGCCTTGAGTCCGGCGCCGGCTCGTTTCCCGGATTGCGCGGCACGTGGAAGTAAGTGTAAATACGTACATCAGTCGAGCTTACGCGGACGCAGCTGCAATTGAGCCTCATTGTCCTCGGAAAAAAGGGGGGGAAAAGCCAGCTTTTTATAAACTCAGCAGACAGGCATGTTGTCACACAGACGAAAACACATTTGGAGTTTATTAGATTCATCTGCAGGAGATGAAATCATCCAGAACAGTTGAATGATTATGTGTATCACTTTATAAATGGTTTTTAGTAACGACTGATGCATTATTTAGAGAAACACCACACTATAACAAATACTCCAAACAATCCAAAGGAATCCTTTTAATTTTCCTGTTTTATTTCTTTACAGTGAGTGTTTTTCTCCAAATGCACAGAGTACACGCTTGATATTTGCCAAACTTAGCTTTTCCTCCTCATATGCAAAGCTGACGTACTTTGTATTCTGCAGATTTTAAAATGTGCATTATTTACATCAGATGTGATTATGCGTCCGCAATGGATTTCAGTGCTTCTTGGCACATCACTACGTATCAGTAGAATAACATGAAAGCCAGCCACCGCAAAATGTACGGCAGCCGTCCCGCTGCTTGCGTGTATGTGTCCTAATGAGATGCAAACAAAACATAAGACCACTCATCAAAGCACCGTTCAGTGAACTCATGCTCAAAATATCCACATGGTGATGTAAAATTATAGGATTTTGTACAGCATCGAGGGTTGTTTTGTTTGAGGAAGTTGGAGCTAACCTATAACACAGAGTGGTGCAGTGGTTAGCGCTGTCATCTCACAGCAATGAGATGACAGGTTTGAATCCACCAGCTCGTTGGGGTTTTTCTGTGAGTTTACTTTACTCTGGCCTTCGTCTCCCTCCACAGTTAGAAGACACGTTCATAGTTATGTTGTGATTCTAAATTAGTCATCTAGATTGTCAACCTAGGCTAGCTTTTAAGAAACTTAAATGTGCTTAACTAGAAGTACAAAGCAGAATAAAATGGAAGGGCTCAATGAAAGTACAAATACCTTAAAAAATCAACTGATTTTAAAACTGCTCTCGCATTAGTGTGCATTTTCTACCAGTGTAAAAACACAAGCAAACAAAGAAGCCTTAAGTTTGGAGTTATTATGTGATGTATGTAATGAGTAAATGTGGGGTGTTTTTTCTTCTTTTAAATGAGGCTTTAAATTTGTATCTGTAGTTATAAATGTTAACACGCTAGTAAGAACATTCCAACCCAGTGGAGAGCTCTGTGATAAACGGATCGTTCTGTTCCAGGAGTGGTTCATCGAATTAAACGCAGACAAAAAGGATCTTTTCAGTTTGTCTTTTACAGCAAGGCCGTTTTCAGCTACTGTCACTGTGCAAGTTTATCATGTTACACCTGCATTTATTAATCACCGAAAAGACTCTTTCCTGGTGAAGTCAGCAGAACTGAAAGGGAATTTCATGCAACAAAAACTAACCCACCCAGCCCGAAACCCCGGGATTTCACACATATACTACCCTTCTCACAGAACAGAGCTGACCCTAACCAAAGCAGAAAGACAAGTGGGGGGCCCCAGTGCAAAACTGATGAAGAGGACAAGCACATCAGACGCCGCACAGGTCTTCAGGAGGAAGTTTCATTAAATAGCAGTGCTGTTGTATGATATCTTGTCTTGTTTGGTGTTGTGTTTGGTTTAGCTCACACAATGTGTTTGTAGAACACAGGAGTGGTGTTCGCTAAAAATGGACCGCTGAAACAATCGTAAACAACTAATGACATGTAATTCTGTGAATTCAGTGTCTTTTGCATTTCTGATGAATTCCATGTCATATCAGATCAAATACAAAAGGAAGGTCAGCTAAAAGGTAACCCTGAACTTTAGATTTCACTATACCTTGTCAAAAAGGGGCACCCAGATTCTTTAAAGTCACCGAGAACCATGTGACGCTTTGGTTTAAAAGGAAAGATGAATTGCACCGACTAAGGAATTATAAGGTTTTCACACCATAGCAGCCGCGCGCATAAACACCCACGTGGTTAGATTTGTGAAAGAGCTGTGATTGAAGCTGGGGCTAAATTAAGAGGAAAGACAGATTAGAAGCTTAACGGAAATCAAGCCAAGGCTGTTGCTCTCATTTGGATGTTGGAAATTAGACCGAATAGTGAATAAATCTAGGTGCTTTACTTTCGAGAGCACCGTTCCCACCAGTTATGCAAATTAGCCTTCAAAATGCACACAATAATCGAATGATGTGGCGCTTTGTTTGGAGCTTTGAGCGTGCTTATTTTATAGGTTTAACAGGGACGAGAGCGGCGCCTCCTCGTTTTGCGGCTTCTTCGTGGCTGTCGTAAAATCGTAGAGCTACAATGAAACGGGGTGTGATCCTCCACTTGGTGTTTCCTTCCTTCTAGCATGGGTCTGGGCCTTATAAAGGCCTGTGTGGTGTGCCACAGACACGCCGCCTTTCTGCTGTGTGGAGAAATGTGTTCAATCACCATGGCTACTGGACAGACCCCTGCTGTGGTTATTAGGATTTCTCTGTCTGCTCGCACAGGTTAACCACTCACTGTCTGTGTTACGGATGCGAATGTGAGTGAGTGTGTTCAAGAGGGTTACAGGTCAAGAGGTGATTTAATATTATAATTATAGAGCCAGAGTGGTGGGTTTTTTTAAAAGCAGGATCTCACCTAGAATGGATCAGCTCGGACCGCGCTGCCTCTCAACAGTATGTGAGAAGGGGGAACATGAGAAAGCTTTAAGCTGTATTGATTCAGCCGACTACTCTCGGAGTGAGTACCAGAGGATCTGAAGACAGAATTATCCATGCACCATTTCCTCCCCTGCTCCTGTGTGGAAAATTCTGCAGTTCCAGCTTTGTCGTAGCCTACATACAGCAGAAACACACACACACTCAGGGCCCCATAAACATTGTGCTTAGGGACACACACAGCAAGAGAGAGAGACACACACACAGCGTTGAGGTTTGATGTTGCAGAATAATAGTTGTTTGATTTATTTATAGTCATTCCCTTCCATCTGAATGGCTCTGCATATTTTTTTGTTAAATTAATCTTAAAATAGGACAAGCAGACGGATTAAAAAAAACCCTGCAGAAGCACGCTGCTGTAATGCTGTAAAATTTAGGATTTTCTCTATAGGCTGCTACATCATTTTTCCCATATTAAGTTATGCCGTAATGTGGGTTATTATAGCGGTCTCTGAGCCTACATAAAGTGCGCTGAGGTCTTTATAAACACTAATAACACGCACTTGGGTGCTCCAGTTTCACTCTGAGTCCATATGAAGAGATTATGGGAAGCCATAAAACTGTGGAGGATAAGTCCCACCAATGAAATCTGAATTTCTGAGACACGGGGCATTGTCTGCATATGCCTCTTTGCCCTGAGTATCCTCCTCCTCTACTCCCCACCCGGTTTCTCCTGAATAATGCACGATGGACACCCCCTCCTGCGCTTCCTCCCTTCAGCCCCCTCCTCCGCGCCGGCCCTGTGTCCAATAGCCGACGCGCATTTTATCAAGCTATCTCTTCTGAGCCAATCCCAGTCCACTCAGTGATCCCTGTAAACCGGATGCCCTCCCTTCTGCCCCTCAAACAGACGTAATCTGTGGATCAGAGAGGCAGGCGCCCAGTCAGTGCGTGGACTTGGTGTCGGATGAAGAAGATGGGAGTAAGAATAAAAATTAAAAAAATTAAAAAAGAAAAGAAATACTCCCCGCTGCAGAATCAGAAGAAACTGCGATCAGCGCCCCCGCGACAGGAGAATGAGTCCTGCTGCTTCACCAGCAGGGTGAAGGGAAATCTTGTGAGTATGCCATCATGTCAAATGCATAACCTAAAACGGGGATGTGGTGTTTTTTTTGGTTAATCCGGTGCAGTCGGCGCAAAACCGGCGGTTTAGTTAAAAAGAGATGATGCATCTTTTTTTAATATATGTGCGTTTTTTTAACAAAGTATGAATGAGCTGATTAATACGTGGCTGGATGTGAAACTCTGTGGCGGTGTGTGATGTACTCCGGGTTGTCGCTCGGTACTATCGAGGCGGCTTTAGCTCTCAATGCCACTCATTTCTTCTTCTGGGCATCCGTGTGACTAAAGGAAGAGAAGGGGAAAAGGGCGATTTCCGATTGCTTTGGCAAGTATGAATCCTTTTAAAGCGCACTTCAGTTAAAAAAAACGCTCTCGCAGACGCGTCGATTGCACACGGTGGGCAGACAAACGCTGCCCTCCCTTCTCGGAAAGTTTTAACGGTGTGTTTAAAAGAGCTCAAAAGAATCACGCCGAGAGGCTTCAGTGCAGCATAACTTTGACTGCTTTCACTCAGCAGACAGTCTTTCGTTCACACTGAGGCCTGAAAGTCGGCTGATAAATGGTGTCTATTATTTTTCCCAGCCGAACAATGCGTACCGGCTTTGTTTGGACCATCTGTCATTGTATCGACATTACAGCCAGCCCTCCTGCCCCACAAAGAATCCTGAGTGGGAGACACCTGAAGCGCAGACAGCAGACGGCGGTCGTTCAGAGCCGCCACCCGTCTCTCGCCAAGCCGTGACTCATGGTGTGGTCCGTCTGAGTGGATGGGTGCGTAACGCGGCCACAAAATAAACAGGCGCTGGAACAAAGTGTTGCAACTGAAACATGATTTGTTTTTGGGGAAGGGATTCCACATCATGCACGCGTGTCTGCTGATGTGTGGTTTATCCTCAGATGTACGCTGGGACTGGAATAGTGCAAGTAGAGAAAAGCGTTTGCTGTATTTGCGCATCCTGAATTCTCGGAAACAGCTTGTTGCGCATCTGACTTCCTCCCGGAATTTTTGGGCCTTCGGCACATGGCGAAAAAAACAAAACAGCCAGACTGCCATTTTCAGGGTGGGCACACACACACACACACACACACACACACACACACACACACACACACACACAGATACAAATAAACACACTCCATCACAAGCACTGCACACTCAGTTTGGGGCATAGAGGCCAGGAGACTTCAGAAACTGCACTGCTTAGCTTATAGACACGTGGTACCAAGCACTAATATGCCTTAAGGTTAATGAGGCAGTCTCCATAAATTCTTTTGCCATCTGGATATAGTAGGTCTAGACGCTTAGTGCAGCACTACATTTTACCCACTATAGATTACTCACAGAGTGATTTGATGAAAAGAAAAATCAATGGAATTGAAGAAAAAACATTTACCTACTGCCGAGAGCCATTTAACTGCGTGTACTTTAATTTCTTTTACATAAATTAGTGGGAAAATCTGTCTCAGTAAGTCGTGTGGTGGAAGAACACTCCTGATAGGCACTGATGTGATCAGCTGTGATGGCCTCGCTTCCATCCCTGTCAGGACTGAGTTACATTTAATTCACTTTAGCCGTGTCCCCTGTGAAGTAGAAAAAGCTGCTCCCTCACATTACAGAGCAACCAATGTCCGGGTGCATAGCTGTTTAATTCGGTTTCAGAGAGTTATCGGGGTGGGATAAGTGAACGGAGCAAAGCCAGCGTCTTCCTGCCGCTGTAATGTGGACGCAGGGGCGGTTTGGATGTTGGCTTATCTTATCTCCTGCTTGGATCTATGATCATCATTCCTGCATAGCTCATTATCACATATGATGAGTTTCATCAGCTGCACCCTGCAATTATGTTGAGAAGCAACCTGCTATCACAGCGGAGAGGCTCTCAGCCGCAGATCACTGTTGTTCCTCCATTACACGGCATCTATTTCTCAACAGAGTCCGCAGAACAGTTCCAATTAAACATTATTGTTGCTTTAGTTCGTCTCTGTCGGTGGAAATGCAGCGATGGCACAGGGGATCATCATCAGCAACAGCAGCTGGGGTTCGCCGATTCGTTCATTCTGGCTCAAATTCAACTCCTGGATGACGAAAGTGTTGAGGATAGCACAGCTCAGTTCAGCTGCACTCATTCAGCACGACTGCCTTTTTTTAAATAGCAAAAAACTAGTTACATCTTGTATATTTTTATAAATCCGTCTCTGTCTAAGGATCCAAAACAGCCAATACAATACAATCTCACAACTCCTGTGAAGAAACCTTGCGGTATGTCCATGCATCTCAGCTAAATGGAAGTTTAGGCCTGAATGCGTTCATATCAACAGGATCCTGTGTGTGTTTGTTCTTCCCCTGTGTGTGTGTCTGATTGGGTAATGGGTAAATGGAAAGGCTAGGTAATGGAGACCCCTGCACCCTGCCTTAGGCATTGTGACATACTGCGTGTCTAGATGAGTGTATGACCTCTAACCTCTTGTCTAGCCAACGGCTCAGGTCCGCTTGGGTCAAGCCAGGTGGCTTTCAAAAGCCTACTGGCCCGTTCACAAGCAGATGACATTTAAACTCTTTGCACGTCGGCTGATCAGCAGCAACATTAAAGCCACTTGCCATAACATTGTGAACGCCCACCTTGTCTTGCACCAATATTGCACCTCTTGATGGGTGGGCCTCCAGGATTGTTGGACCTTTGTCGTGTTTCTCAAGCTGTTCCTGAGGAGTTTTTGCCGCATTGTGGTGGACGCCGCTGCTATCAGGGAATACCCTCGCTGTGGTAGGTACACTTGATCTACGACCATATTCGGAGGGGTTTGATATGCAGATCAACGCACATCTCAGAGGAACGAAACAGTCCAAAATAAGATCTACTTAATTCAGCCTTTTCCTTACTTCTTAAATTCAGCTCCCGAGAAATGGCCTTTCTCTCGCAGCAGCTCAAAATCCCAAATTAAGATCTTAAAATGCTCTTTTTCTTCTCTCTGCGCTGGCCGTTTGTTTATTTGAAATGACTAACCCAAGAAAAGAGTAAGAATCAATCACATATATATGATTGGACTGCACAATATCAGAAATCAGTCTCAGTGATCGAAATCGAGCCTTTGAGTCTCTGTGCATTTTATCTCCTGCTTTTCTTGTGTTTCTCCTGCTATTATCCAACTGGGCAGAATAATTGGTCTTAGCTTGATTTATTATTTTGCTCTTCTTATGGTTCTGAGAGGAGACAAAGACGAGAGGAGACAAAGAAAATGGTTGTCTGGCTTTGTGTTACAGGTAAATTTATAGAGTAGTAGTCGTGGGAAATGCTGATTATGGTGCTAAGAAAACAAGTTAAACATCTCTGGAATAATCAGATTTTACCCGTCCCATGCCTACATATTTTTTTCCCCCCAAACAGCCTGATTCTTCTTCTGCTTTTATCTTAAAGGGTCAAAGTGTAGTTGACCAATAAAGATATGAGAAACAACAGATTTAAAAATCCAGACGCAGATCGGCTAATCTGCTCGTTTTTCCCACGTCGTGGTTGCGGTGTTTAATCTCAAACTACCATAAGACACAAACTAGCCTTGAACCTGTCGCTGCTGAGAGAAACAGCCCGTCTCCATTCTGTCACTACATGCTCTCTATTGTATCTCTGCACAAGAAACTCCCCATTGGAAATTTTGGAATCTTTCCCATTGTTCCTAAAGGAAAGGGGGGCTTTCATATGGAAGTGGGGAACGCCAGGAAATGACTGGCATTCTTTGTGGACAATTTGAAAATAAACTTGTGGGTCCTCACTTCTCTCTCAACAGCCAAGCACAAAACTAGAAATTAGAAGTGAGGGTCATGGTGTTAACAATTCCCTCTTTCTTGTGTTTGCTGCTGTAATTTGTCCCCAAATCTATATTTTCTTCTACTGGAGACGCGCCACCGCAGTTTCCGCTTTTTGTCGAGAGCTTTGCACCCTCTTCTCGACAGTTTCTTGAATGGACGCATTCTCTCTGTCTTTTTTTACTTTTCCTTTTCCTTCAGTATTTGTCCTTATTTTGCCTTATCTTCCCCCCGCCTGTCTTTAAACACAACCCCGCTGCTTGGGCTCTGCTTTATGAGGTGTGACAGTTGAAGTCTGGTTGCCGAGGCAGGCCGCGTGGACTGGAACGTAAAGCTTTGCATTCAGCCGGCTGCAGCCGGGTTTGTGGAGGACTTAAACTCACTTCACCCCTATACAGTACCTCGTATACAGGAACTGCCTTCATTATGCTGAGCTGGCATGAAAGTGCAGAACTGGAAGGAGGGGAGAGCGGGGAGAGGGAAAAAATAACACTTTAACCTCGGAGCTCGTAGTTGAACACATGCAGTTGCTACCTTTGAAGGGAAAAACTGAAAGAAGATTAAAAGCAGATGTTAATTGAATTAATTCATCACTTCAGCTGCACAAAGTTTAGCCTCTTTTTTTTCTTGTGTATTTTGGCTAAAAGTGTTCATAGCTCTCTCTCACTGCTTTGATTTAATACTAAACAGGCTTTCTCAGACGATCAGCCTCTCCACCCCACAGATTGACACTCACACCTTACCCTCCTCCTCAAACTCCTCTTGTTGTTTTTCCCACCGGGCCAGGGGTAGTTCCCAGGTATTTGACCAGTCTAGCGTAGCAGGGAGGCTGGTTGTTGTGTCCTCTGTGAGACAAAGGCAGCGTGCCTCAAGTATAGGGATGAAAGGAAACGGGGCTGTGCAGCCACTCATTTTTACAATGGGAAACCTCCTTAGCGAGGCTGTAGGGCAAATGACCACCTTCTCTCTTCCTTTTCTTTAACAAGCACCGAGGCTGAGAGCGTGTCTCTATCTTTTTTCTTTTTGTAGTAGGAGGAGCAGCGCCGCGTATATACCTATAGATGTGAGTTTGTGTGCGCGTGTAAAGGAGGAAGGGATATCCTTTGTCTCTGCGCAGAGTGCTTTTTGAGCTTTCGCTTCCTTACACCTGCTCAGCTGACAGATGGTGCTTCGCTGTTAAAAGATGAACCAGCAACCGAGGTTGAAATTGTTAAAAGATGGGTGGGGGAAATTTAAGGGAGATATCAGAAAAATAAATACGTATGCCATTTAAAAATGTTGCTGGATCCTCTCTTCAGTAAAAGGGGACACGGACATTGGGTGTTTTGCTTTCTTCAAAATTGAAGGAATTACCTTCAATTACCAGTAAGAAAAAAAAGAAAGAAATAAAAGCCACTTTTAAGATATTAAAAGCAACAAAATCTGTTCAACTTCACAGTGTTACATTTAAGGCTCGATAAGGGCTGTAGGACATTTTGGCGTCGGTGAGTCTAAAAACCTAAAAACATACAATATGATGTGAAAATGCCTTTAATTTTATGAGCAAATGATATATTTTTTCATTAAATCTTCTATATTGGTCCTCAGTGTAGTGTTGTCAGGAGGGGCGGGGGGTGGGAGCGGAAGCCGCAGGAGTCTTTTATGGCTCCAGGTCCAGAGACAACCTGTTCTCAGGCACTTCTCTCCTGGCACTTTTTTATGACATCATAAATTCCTCCATTTCCTCTGACCAGCCCTAGGTGGGTATAAAGGACGTACCTGGCCAGTAATTGTCTGTCTGGCCCTCTCATCTGTCGGATTCCTAATGCTGCTGGTGACCTCCTCCAGAGCCAGACTCTCAGACTGCCTCAGGATACAGAGATCTCTTAGATCTGCACCGTGGACCAATAAAAACTGTAGTTTATTTGTTGAGTGATCGAAAAAAAAGAGTGAGAGAGAAGAAGAAACAAAAAAGCTTGTTTCTAGTTCATTTAGATTAGCAACGAGAGTCAGCCTGGCACCCACATTATGGAGGCCTCTCTGCGTGCATGTGCTCTTCAGACCGTCAACATCAACCCACTCCCACTCTCAGACCTGTTGATACCTTTTGTTTGTTGAAATATGAGGACGAACAGCAGAAAAGAAGGGATTAGGGGAAGAAAGACAAAGTTTTTTTTTTTTTTTTTTTTTGGAGGGAAGGGGGCCCAGAAACACTCAGCGCTCACATTAATCTGACGCTCAGCTCGGCTGGCCTCAGGGAGGCTCGAACAATACACACACCAGCATGACAACATTCCTGGAGGTTAAAAAGGTCAGGGGTCACCCAGTGACCCCACCCTGCCAATCAGTTCCAGGGCACTAACTCGGGGCCTTTGTTTTTGCTTTATGTCTTCGCACTTGTTGAACAGACTCTGAGCCTTATGTTACAATGTGCCCTTTGCTCTCTAATAGACTGGATTGGCACGGAGCACTTTTACGTTTGTTAAGTCAGTTTTGGCTTAGATAATAATCGTTTTTTTAAAAACAGGGAGGGGGCTGCGAAGAAGGAGAGCGTAGCAGTGTTTCATTGCTGCAGCTTCGGGGTTCAGAGGCTTAAATGCAAAACAGAACATGGAGAAAGAAAACACATTAGCCCGAGGCTGCAAAATGTGCACATTGACTTTAAAAAGCTTTGGCCAGGTTTGCTTGGCAGTATACTTTTTAATATTATGTCTGTAGCCTATGGCGCATACTATAACCCAGCCAGATGTTTGGCAAGCCCACATCTATATATGGGAGCAAAAGGAACCACGGCAAAGCAGCCAAGCTGTAATTATTGTCCATATTTTCAATTGATTTATGCCCATTTTATATAATCAGCCCTCCCGGGTCACTTATTAGTCCAACATAGGCAACGTCGATGCTCAAAGTTGTATTTTTCCTTCCTCATGGAAAATCCAGCTTCGTTTTTTTTCTTCTTCTTCTTCTTCTTCTTTTTTTTTTTTTTGCAAACAGCACAGCAGACTTCAAATAAAGTCTGCGAGCCGTCATTAAAGTGGAGCGTATGCATGTGTAGGCATGGAGTGGCATGTGAGGCCCCTACGGGGAGACTGCAGGTCTGTTAGTCATTATGACTGAATGTACAGTATACACTGGAGTGGACACGCAGCTACATTAAAGCCTCACCCACGGCCACATTGGACCACCCCAGAGACACACCGCTGGCACTTCCTCTGCCCGCTTCCATCGCTCAGCCTCAAGGGAAGTGCGTTTAGGGATTTCCTGAGCAAACTCGGGGCAATTAATCGTGGGTTGATTAGGAAACTTTCTAGTGAAAATCCAATTAATTGTAAGAAAACATTGTACTCTTTTCCTTCTTTTTTGTGTTTGTTGTTCTGTGCATTGAAATAAACACCCTCCTGCGTTTTCTTGTCTTCTAGGTTTTCCCACCCGGCTCCGTGAAGATGATTTCAGTCAGGTATACTTCACCACAGCACTCACTTTCTTGCAAAAATATTCACAGTGCGTCACAGAAAGATGGCTATAAACCTCTTGAATTTTATCCTGCATGCCAAATCCGCTTATACAGTGGAGGAAGGAGACACCGCTCTCTATTAGTCTGCAGTTAGAAATGAAAGCCTATCTTGGCTGCAGCTGTGGAGGAGCTCCAAAGATGGGGACGTTTATTGTCAGGAGCAAATAGAGGCCTTTTTATTTTGTCTAGCAGCTGACGCCTCTCCCCACCCACTCCTCCATAACCGCTTTTGTCAGTAATGTAGAGTGGCCTGCTCGGGCAAGAGCGAGAGACCATGAGAGTTTCAGAGTGGAAAGGGAAAAAAAAGAAAAAGAAGTGGAGTTAGCTGTTGATAGGCTCGGGGAGGAAAGGCACGGCTGTTTGCCATATGGCGCAATTATCAGCTATTTGAAATGATTATCACTCTCCATCAATACAGTGTTTAAATGTATATATCTGAGTGTGTGTGTGTGTGTGTGTGTGTGTGATTTGATCTCTGGTTTGTGCCCCCGGTGTAATGTTGAGATTCTGTGACCTGCAGCCTGGCCCCCCATTTAAACTGGGATAGCTATGATCTACCCACCTCTAACCCCAATCCCTCCTCCCTCTGTCACCCCCTCCTTCCCTAACACACACACACACACACACACAAAGTCTACCAGCACAAAAGAAATATTCAGCTGTAGAGAGGGGGTCTCTCAGAGGGCGCGACATTGAACTGGGGGGGGGGGATTAAGTAGAAATGGCTGGCTGACACTGGGGTTGCCATGGCAAAGCCCCCTTTTTCTCCTCTCCCTTCGACCCTCCGCCTATTTTTCATTTTAGGTCTTATTGTGGGGGCGAGGTGTAAGTGTGTGTGTGTGTGTGTGTGTGACTGTGATGGAGTAGGGACAATCTAATTCGACATATGAATTTAGGCTCTTATCAGAAGCTGCCCTGCTTCACCCCGGGAGAAAAAGAGACCTCTGCTTCAGTCAGAAAGAAGAGAAACATCCGAACACGTGATGTTACAGACCTGCTATCTGCTGAGTATCATTAAATATTATGGTGCATTTTATTTAGCAGTTAATGTATTCCTGTCATTTAAAAAAAATAAAAAATGACTTGAACATCTTTGCATGTACACAGAGGAAAGCATCCCACGGCAGAATTCAGAGGCAGTAATTCAAAGACGCGGCGTACGCACGGGACAAAGAACCAAAAAACAAATTGTCTGTTTTATGACTGAATTACAGCGGCAGTAATATGGCGCATTACTCATCCGCTGCAGCCGGGGCGTTATCACGCTAGCCTCATGCTGGCCTCCCAGCAGCCCCAGCAGAGTAATGGATGCAGGTCGAGCTCGCGCGATGACATCAGCACCCTAAGCCGATGAAATGGGGCGATGAATGACCATAGATCAGCGTTTACCAACCTGACGTCAGCCCCTGCTCTGTGCAGCAGTGCACTGACACCGCCGGCAGTTGTTCTCTCAGATACTGGTCCGCTTCGGACAAAGGGAGCTCACAGCAGGACGTCAGTATTGTTCTCCGGACTCGGTGTCCATAAGACCTGTGCCAGGATTGAAGATGGTTAAGCAGAACTGCTCACAGGGTCTTTAAAGAGTAGAAATACAAGCATATGCTTATTATATTTTAGTAGAATTCAGCCTAATTACAGAAATCCATTTTCTCCCCAGTGCCCAGATATTTGTCTCTGAGATTTTATTTTATGCTTCCACCACAAAAAGACTGAAGATGAATGGAAGCACTACTTTGTAGTGAAGAAATGGCTCTAATGAACACCGCTGACAGAATGATATGTGGGTTATTTATAGAAGCTGGGACTTTGTTTCTGGAAAGATGGTTTCGGTATGTAACGTTTTGAATGTTTTTTTTTTCTCAATGCTGTGATCAAGAAAAACAAAAAAAGAAAACGGCATAAATCAAAGAGCTCAGACAGATCTCACAAAATCTATGCAAAAGAAGCCAAATTTATCCTCATGGCTACACACCACAGGAGGAAATGGAGAAAATGTTTGTCTGCGTGTGTGTTTTTCTTCTTCTTTTTTCATGTGTGTGAAATCAGTCTTTAAAGAGAAGACAGTGGGATATCAGCGCTAACAACTTTTTCTTCATCTGTGTTTCAGATGCTGTTACGAGCAATTTTCATCTGAAGATGAAAGACTTCGTGTTCCTCTGATTAATGAGGTGGTAGTAAAGCTCTAAAGCAGAGCCTCTCAGCTTATGCTCGAGCTTAAGTATGCTTCGTGATGCTTTTGTGTGTGTGTGTGTGTGTGTGTGTGTGTGTGTGTGTGTGTGTGTGTGTGTGTGTGTGTGTGTGTGTGTGTGTGTGTGTGTGTGTGTGTGTGTGTGTGTGTGTGTGTGTGTGCGGGGAACATAACCAGAACTGTCATTGCCCTGAGGACAGCGGACTCATTCTGCCACTGTCTTGTGTCGTTATGTCCTCTCGTTACGCAACCTGACCTCTGTGGTTCTGAGCATCGTCCCCGTCCCCCTGTCCCATGCCTGTCTGACTGGCTCTCCTCCCTCCTCTTCCTCCACACCCTGCCTCCCGTGTCAGCTCGGCTCACGGTCACAGCTGCCGTCCTTCCTCGCCTTGCTTGCCTCGGTGAACATTCAACGCTGTCGGTGAGTTTGGTATGGACACAAAAAACCATCGACCGTTGACTGTGCCCCGTGGTTCGCTCCGACGGCGTCAGGAACGAGCGAAGGAAGAAAAAAAAAAATGAACAAAGGGGCAAAGTGGCTGCATGAAAATCCGGTGACGAGAACAGACGCACACAGCCGCGCCGCACACAAAAGTGACACTCTGTTTCCACTGTACCCGAAGACCTAAGGTCACAATCAACATTCATTGCTGTCGCTGGGTTGGACTGTGTAGAAAAGCTCACTGAACAATGAGTGCAACTGTGGCCCAGATCTGCCTGACTCGCGTCTCAGCCAATCAGTCGGCCGGATGTGAGGCACTCTGATTATTTTATTTATATACTTCTTGTTTTTCACTTCTATTTTCTCCCTCCTTCCTCCCTCCCCGGTGCTGGGAGTCTTAAGGGGAAAGAGAAGGAGAGATAGAGACACAAATAGACTCCTGGCTGCTTGCTTGTCCTCATCCTCCTCTCCTCTAATTGATGGTTATGTGTGCAGCAAGGGGGAAGGAAGCGGAGTGAATGTGTAATCATTTGGAGTCTCTTCTCCTTTAGATGTTTCATCCCTCTCTTTTTTGTTTGTCTAATTATACACTGAGCTGAGTTAACTCTGCGTTAACTGTGCGCCTGTGCTGGCAAGAGAGACGGGCCGATGGAGAGGGAGGACAGGGAGAACAAAAACTCCAGAAAGCTTACAGCAGTAGATAAACGATTATCTAGTTTTCACTAGATTTTGCTCGATGTTCCCCCTCATGCAAACGTGCTGGGAGAAGGAAGGAAATTCCGGCTGTATAAAGTCGATTGTTTCCACCTTTCTCACCGAGGATGCCTCATTATCTGTGTTTGAGTTTCATGAGAGGTTTCCTGCCTGCCCCTGTTTGTTTGTGTGTGTGTGCGCTGGCTAAGATAGAGGACCTGTCTGGCAGAGGTGTGGACTCGAGTCACATGACTTGGACTCGAGTCAGACTCGAGTCATTAATTTTATGACTTTAGACTTGACTTGAAAAAATGTTCTAAGACTTGTGACTTGACTTGGACTTTTACACCAATGACCTGGGACTTGAATTGGACTTGAACCGGTTTACTTGAAAAGACTTGATATTTTACCCCAAATATAAAATTTAACATGCATATTATATAGAGATTGAAAATGTGACGTCATTCACGGGTAGAACCGCAAAGGATTCTGGGAACTCGTGGCAAGCGGTAGTAGCGCACGCAGGCTTTCAATTGAAATCAGTCACACAGCGATAAAAAGAAACACAAAAATGTCAAGAAGCCGTTGTATTATTAACTGCAATAGCCGGTCGCATGACAGCCACGGGAAGCCGACGGGTAAAGAGATCGGTTGTTATCGGATTACGTCGTTGAAGAGAAATTGTTCAAGCCATGTTTCCGAAGTAACAAAGACGCGACGGGTGGCCTGGATTGCAGCCATTCAAAGACCAAATATAACGTCCCAGAACACTCCAGCTCACAGGTTAGTCTGCTCCAAGCATTTACACGAAGGTCAGTGTTTTTCAGTAGTTAATACCTCATTTTCATAACATAATTGGTGATATAGGTTACAAGCAAGAACAGAAATTGTCGCGCTATGCTCCTTTATTTATTGTGCATAAATAGTGAATTGTCCTGACACAATATTGCGTTTCGCTTCTGTTATTATGGTACATTAACAAAAACATATACTTTTATTCACAGGATAAAACAGGTTTTTTGTATCACTAATTGTCCAGTACGATTACAGCATACAATATTGTTGTCACTGCTACATTTCTGTGATGCTACCAGAAATTATTTCCACTACTAATTAATTACCGTTGAGCTCAAAGGTCCTATTAATAAACGGTTAACGATTGTGTATTTATGACGACAATTTGTGAGACTGGTAAACTTATGATACGTACGATGGTCTTTCGTTCTACACGGTGCATTTCAAGGTCCTGTACCCATCCGTCGGTAAACTGTACCCGGACTTGTTGCAGTGACCTGAAGTTACTAAACTTCACGAGTGTATGCACTCACTCCAAGAACCGTATGATTATAAATATGCATATAAATATGCTACGATGAGATAGCTGACTTCATCCAACTAGCAAATGTTTTCCAGGCTACGTTGGTGATGCAGTTCTTTTTAATGTGTATGATATTTTTGTCATGCGATTTTAAAGCTGGTCCTACAACCGCATCCAAGAATAACATGCAGCTTATCTCAGAACTGTCGGTGAAAATTATTCTTGGAGCTAGGTTTAATTGAGCTGCATTTTAAAGAGGTGCAATTTCACAATTTGTGTATATTTTCTAAGTTCACTATTTTGTCATGTGTTGAGAAAAACACAGATTTTAAAATTACATGGTCTAATATTTACATTTAGCATAACTGCAACATTATTTTTTCGTTTTGTTTTTTTTAAAGACTCGAAAGGACTTGAAATTCAAAGTTTCAGACTTGTGACTTGACTCGGACTTTTACACCAGTGACTTGAGACTCGACTCTGACTTGCCTGACATTACTTGAGACTTGACTTGAGACTTGAGGATAAAGACTTGAGACTTACTTGAGACTTGCAAAACAATGACTTGGTCCCACCTCTGCTGTCTGGTGATCTCACGGTGCAATATGTCATTTTCCTTCTATGCTAAAGCCTGCTGTCTCATGGGGAGGGGGAAAAAAGCAGTCTATAACCTTGTCTTCCTTCGCAGTCTGGGACCGGCCACACCGCTGCCATTTCTCATTGTAGCCGCCTGCAACGACTTCTGTAATTCAAGTAAGGTGAACCCAAAGCTCACACATGTGATGTATGGGTGTAAGAATGTTTGTGTCACTGATTTGTCAATTAAACTAATAAAGTTGAATCAGTTCATTAGGCTGATGTGATTATTTACTGTTCGGATTAACTCGTGTTTCACGTAAGAACGATCTTTGTCATCTGTGTCATTTAGTCACCAAGTCCCATGTCCGTGTACCCCCGCCTCCCAAGTCTCTCTGTATTATTCATAGAAAAGCACTCTGTGCAGTGGTGCAGAAGAGTGGAGGTGATGTAATAGTGGCCGTGAGCGTGGCTTCGGACTGTCATTTGGGATGGATTCATGCGACAGGAGAAAACGCTCGGTTTGTTCAGCCTTGTTGGTGTCGCCAAAAGGCGCAGCTGATGGCAAGAGACGATAAATAAAAGTGTCATCACAGTTTTGTTGAAATTAAACTCGGAAAGTTATCCAAACCATAAAATGTATAAAGGGAACAGTGTGAAAGCCCACATCGTGTGAACCAGTGTGTAAGAAGCTGGGATGCTGAGAGACACGAGAAGAAACCTCGGGAACAGACTTGAGCTGGAAACAAATCCAAGTGTTATTGAAACGTTGTTTCACAGCACCTCAAAGTGACACTACCCCCATCTAGTGCTGAGCTGTACACACAGCCTCCCTCTAACGATGTGGAAATCATGTATCATTTATTTAGCATAGAGTAGCTGAGGGAAACTGACCAACCACAGCCGAGTATTTTGGTTAGCTTTAATTTTTAATTGATCTTGGGTTTTTTTTTTTGTTTGTTTTTTACAGAAGTGCATTCCTTGTCATTAATCTTTAAAATTTTAAATTGCTTTGGAGCATTACAGAAAAAAACAACAACATTAGAGTGTTACAGTTAAATCATTTCCAACCCTGGCTTTGGTTTGGTGTAATTAAAAGTGCTACATAAATTGGGAATTATCAATTTGTTGAGATAAATAATTTCTACATCACATTAGTATTGAGAAATTAATGTGCTCAAAAGCAGACAGCATATGTGTAATTTCAGTGGGCTAAACAAGCATACTTTGGATTGATTGTCAGGTAAATATGTTGTTATTTTCATTCTTCTTCTTCTTATTATTATTGTCATTATTATAGTACTGTATAAAAGCCTTGAGCCAGCCGTCATGTTTTTACAGTTCTCTTTCATGGAACTAGACTAAAGTGGTCTCGCACTGTAGTTTTTTTTCTTTGGACATCGGTTGCTTTTTCACTTCTGACCTTGTTCTATGAAGGATTCAAGCATAAAAAGGGCAACGAACTCCAGGGATGAACCAGTGTTGTGTCGACAAATAACGGACAACTTGTTAAAGAACAAATGTTAAAAACGATCTTTACCCACTTTGTTATAAGATGCTTTCTTTAAAAGACTCTATGATAATGATGATAGTAAGTAGGGACGGGTACCGGTGTTGTGCCAAAAAGTGATTGTCTGCCAAAAACTGATTTCCGGTATTTGCCAAAAAGCGATTGCTCATATTTAAAGTGCTATAAGTAACTTGTTGGGCTATAATATGTTAAACATATGTCAAATGCATCCCTTATGGATGACATAAAGTCATCTTGAGCCACAAACAACATTCGTGTAGCAAGATACAAGCCGCAATCAGTTTTTGGCAGCGACTTTTATATAACCTTTATTTATGCAGTAAAAAAAATCTCATTAACATTAAAAATGTATTTTGTAAGAGTAAGTTGGCCAAGAGCACAGCAGAAATGGCAGCAAATATTACAATAGTTCTGTAAAAATATTTTAAGTGGGGATAAAGGACCGGATTGGTTATAATGTAAGTACAAGTTGTAAAGATACTTAAAAAACAGATAATTTTTTAATTCTTTATGTAACCCCTTTGTATCCCCTGTTCACCGAAGTCTATTTACGAACATACGTAAAGATATTACACATAAAAAATACACAGAAACACTGGAAATCACTTTTTGGCAGACAATCACTTTTTGGCACAACACCGGTTCTGACATAAACGGTAGTAACCAGACCGAAAAGCAGCGCACATTTCGGTGCTTTTTTTTCCTGAGATGTCACTTTGGATTCTATAGCCAATCATTTTAGGTTTCCGAGGATAGTAGGCGGGCCCAGGTACGTACGTTCTTTTAGAGCAGAGCTACAGATTAAAAACGCCCAAGGCGAAGCGGTCAAAGTCTGGCTGTACTTCACAGCAAAAGATGCAAACTCAGCAGCCTGCAACAAGTGCTTTAAGCTGATACTGTGCAAAGGAGGTAACTCCTCGAATCTGTTGAAACACCTGGTGACGTATAGCATTTTGTTATACGCCGAGAAATGCTGCGAGACCTCACACCGGGCACATCTACTGCGGGTGTGGTGCCTGTTATTGGACCCAGAGTTAGCAACATCCCCCAAAAACACGAAGAGGAGAGTCCTGGCCCCTAGCCCTGCCAGTGTAGCAGAAATGATGACGGATGATGACGGCAGCAGCAGCCGTTCTTCTCTGCATGAGTAGCTTCATGTTGTTCGTGTGTAATTTACGTTGAGTACACTAACCAGTTATTACATTAATGCACGTAAGGTGAACTAGCAAACACCTTTGTAGTTACATGCAGCTGTGGTCTTGTTTGATGTCAGATACTCCCTGCACCCTGGCCAAAAAGGCTAAAATGACCAAAGAAAAAGTGGAAAACAGTTAAACATGAGAGGTTTTGGACAAAGTTTGTGTTTTTTCCATTGTTTAAGCACTGCTTCCAGCCAAGAGTGATGCCATAAATCCCCTATAGCTGCAGAAAAGGCTAACATTGTTATCTTTTTACAAAAAAAACAGCTGAACATGAGAGGTTTGTGGACCAATTTTGTGTTCTCCATTCTTTAAGCACCGGTTTGAGCACCGTTTAAGCACCGGCACCGTTTCAAAAGTACCGGTTTGGTACTGGTATCGGATAAAACCTAAACGATACCCATCCCTAATAGTAAGTGGTGTTGGGAATTATGATCACAGATAAGTACTGTCAGATTTTGGCCTCCTCAGAGCCCAGACCAACAGAATAAAAGACGGCCAACATCCAAAGAAGAGCTTTGAATGTCCTTCAAGCCTGGAGAATTATTCCTGCAGACTACTTAGAGATTAAGAGAAAGCTCCATGAAGAGAGTTCAGCCAGTGTTGAAGAATAATGCCGGTCACACCAAATACTGACTTTCAAGCTCTTTAGAATTGTACATGTTGTAAAGACCCACCTTTTAGCACATCCCAGCACACCCACTCACTTCACCAGATACACCTTGTTTAGTTCTCTCACCTTTGATTGGGTGTGGTGCTTGTCCTTAATTGCACTCACCTGTCACACATAATATAAGGACTGCATTCACTTTTGGCTCACTCCTTCATCACTCCCACATGGGGCGGCAGCAGAGGTGAGGTTCTGTTTGGGGTTTTTATTTTATGTATTGTTTAAGGTAATGAGTAACTTAAATCTCTGTTTTCTTTCAGCATTGGCAGTCCATGTGTGTCTTTCCTTCCTTCTTTGCTTTATTGATTTGAGAATAAAAGGAGAACCCTGTGAATGATTAGATGACTGCTTTATTCTTATTCTAATCGGATGAGCCCATGATGCTGATTACTTAAACCCTGAGCCTTCCTTCCTTCATAACAGTACATACTCTGTTTTTGATTTATATACTTTATATAGACTCTATTTCTATTTATGTCTGTACATGTTTCAATAAATCGTTGCATACATCTCTCACTTTTCTAGCTAATTTTAAAGAAATTAGGGTTTGCTCAAGACCTTTGCAGAATATTGAAAATGTGCTCCTGACAGCACTTTGCAGCTGTACAGTCCTTTTGTATTTCTTATTTTGTCTACTTAAAAATCTTTCCCTCATTGCCATATTACATTATTACCATTAAAAAGATAAATTGCTGTTCTTTAATATTTACTCCATGTCTTACCCACAGACGCTTACCACTGCAGCCAAGTTTATCGTAGTGAGTAAAACTTAACACTAAAACCAATCAAATTTTTTAAAAAAATCTAATTTTGATAACTCTGCTGCCTACAGGCTGTTTCTGAAGGAGCCTCGGTTCCTTGCATGCACAGAATCTAGCAAAATATAATTAAGATAAGACGAGAAATACTTTATTTATGCCAACAGCTGGGAAATGACTGTGTTTAAGCAGAAAATTAAATGGAAAATACAAAAAATGAAGATCTTCATAAATCGGAATATAATACAATAAGATTAAACACAAAATGAATGCAGGTAATGTGTAATGAGGTATTATACTAAGTCAAAGGTCAAACTAGCTTAACCACAGAAAAGCTACAGATTAAAATCAGGGCAGATTTCTCATCTAACTGTCAACAAAGAAATACCTGCTCTGCAACGTTCTTTAAAGAAACAGATCCCACATTGTCTTTCTGCTTATGTTACTGGAAATTCACCTAATGTTTAACGACTTCCTGGGTTTTTTATCACGTGGCACAGAACTTCCAGAAAACTTCTCACAGTGAGAACTTTCAGAGCTGGAATCTTTCAGCGTGAGAAGATAAACAAAGAACTAAGATAAAAGGAGGCATGCAGTGTCACGTGTTAATGTGGACAAATTCAACAGCACACAAGCAGAAGTGGTTTTAGACCTGAACAGGTACTCAATGTTTCCCTGAAACCACACAACCACTCATGGAACTGGTTACTCTTTCTCACCACAGCTTAATTCATGGACAACTCTTATATTTACAATGAATACAAACATTTAATATTACACAAGCTCTTAAAACTGAGTTGATATCTGCAGCATATTTGTCATTTGCAGCAGGCTCCATAAGACGCCGTTCACTATAAAACAGTGAGGAATTACAGGCTGCTGAGCTGGTGGATCCTCTGCGCTCTATTCCTAAAATGATGATAGATGGAGTTACTTCTCCTGCTGTTTATTAGAAAATCACAGTGTTTGCTCTTTATTCTGTTTCTAAAAATCTCACCTTATGCGATCGACACAGTTCATCACCCATCTCAGAGCTGGATTGGCGCATGCTTTCCCCTTCTTTGTGTAGAAACTACATTAAAACAAAGCAATATGTTAATATTTATACACCCACAGTAAACACTAATGTTGTGTCAAGTTTTTTTTTTTTAATTTTTAAAGCAGTTTGTTAAAGTAATTGTAATGATGCTCACATGATGGCATTGATGGGACACATCTCTGTGACAGTCTGGACTGAGTACCCCTCGATGGCTGAACATGGTAATCTGCCTGTCATGTACCTTCGACAGCAGTAACGATAAGCTGTGAAAGAAGGAAAGAAAACGTGTTAAATTAAAATATGTGTATGCTTATGTGTAAATGTGATTAAACAGACAAAAAATCAAAGAAAATAAGGCAAGAAGGAAACAAATACAAACCTGCTGATGTGTTTGCAGTCAGACAAACAGTAAGTGTGATCACCACCACAGCTCGGATTGGCAGCATGTCTTCTTCGTTTGTGTTGGCAGCAGTGACTCTGATGATGAAACTGTCTCGCCTTTTCAGGTGGAGTCAGAGAGGTTGTGCTGGTAAACCTGCTAATCACAGCAGCCTCATGTATACCTCAGCTCTAAACGCATCAACACATGTGACATCATCACAAAAAGTCCCAGCATTTTCCCGAGTTAAAGATAAAAAAAGAGGAAGCGGTGGAACAGGTGGAGCAGGTGGGAGTGGCTATAAATACAAACTACACTGTGTTAGTGTCTGCATACCTTTGTTTTGACTTTAGTAAGTATGCAAATATGTGTGCACATGTTTATTTCACAGATGATATCAGTAAAAAACAAACATTCATGATGACATATTTCCAAGCAGGTGAGGAAAAGATGGTGTTCTTGTTCCAGCAAAATTATTAAATGTTAAAAATTTAATATCAGTGCAAAAAAAGTGTTCTGTCTAACGGTTCTATATGCATGTATATCTACGATCATTTTTAGTTTTTTTCATTTCTATGTTTCAAACGTCTGTCCAGAAAAAGAATCCAAACTTTAAAATGATGAATGAATAAACAAAGCAACATATTATAAAGCTTAACACGCAGTATTTGGGAGGATGATGACTGGCATACCACTGGGACCACCATCACCTTCACCCTCCACATCTTCTCGAGCTCTTCTCTGAGCCCTTGGTATTTCTCGAGCTTCTCGTGTTCCTTCTTCCTGATATTGCTGTCATTCGGAACCGCTACATCGATCACTACGGCCGTCTTCTTCTGTTTGTCACCACCACTATGTCCGGTTGGTTAGCCACCACCATTTTGTCCGTCTGTATCTGGAAGTCCCACAGGATCTTAGCTCGGTCGTTGTCCATCACCCTTGGGGGCGTCTCCCATTTTGACCTCGGGACTTCCAGGTTCTATCTATCTATCTATACATACACACAATTATAAATTTATATAAATGTTAAAGATATATATATATGCATACAAATATTGGGTCACATGTTAGGTTAACACTCCCTGACAAGACAAAAACTCCTGCAAAGCCAGCTCCTGCAACATGGGAAGTTTTATAAGGAGTGTCTTTGCGACTTACCAGGCAGTTAAAACAATTAAAACATAAAAGAGGCAAAAATAAAACTAATACAGTGTGAGACATTCAGAAGCACATGGGGATAAAGTGTTTAAAGAGGATAAATTATCAACTAATGCAAAATTACAAATAAAAATGAAAATCTCTGGAGTTGGAGAGCTGGAAAAGGTCACGATGAACATGTAGCCGGTGTATCAGAGAAACTCAGGAGAGTTTTCGCCAAGCACAACATCCCAGTGTATTTCAGACCCAGCAACACACTCAGACAGAAACTGGTTCACCCGAAAGACAAAACTCCAAAACACAAACTTAACAATGTGGTGTATGCTGTACAGTGCAGCGAGGAATGCCCAGACCTCTACATTGGAAAGACCAAACAGCCACTTCACAAGCGCATGGCACAACACAGAAGAGCCACCTCCACAGGACAAGACTCCGCAGTCCATCTGCATCTTAAGGATAAAGGTCACTCTTTCGAGGATGCCAATGTTCACATTTTGGACAGAGAGGACAGATGGTTTGAAAGAGGAGTGAAAGAAGCCATCTATGTCCACTGTGAGTGACCATCTTTGAACAGAGGCGGGGGTTTACGACACCAACTCTCTGCCATCTATAATCCAGTTTTGAGATCCCTTCCCAGACGCCTTAACGCCCACTCACATCCTGGGCCATCTGACCTCAGGAAATCACATGATAGGGTGGGGTTAGGTTTCACAATGAGCTCACCCAAAACCAGGCTGATTGTGACCCACACCCATTTTCACACCTTGGCTCATGTGATTAGTTAGAGGATAATCAGGGGGTCCTTTTGTCCCTGTTTGGGGGGAAACTCCCACTGGGTTTAAATCTGGGACTCTCCACCATTTGACCTTAGAACTGAAGAAGCTTCTCGGATGAGAGATGAAACGTCTTCAAGCAACTCAAAGAAGTCCAGACGCTTTTCTTTGCAAGCTCCTTAGACTAGAGGTAGTAAACTATATTGCAGTTAATATATCTGATCAAACAAATACATAAATACATACAATGAAAAACTACTAGGAAAAAAAAGATAAGCATTTAAAACTATTACAAAGAAGTATAAAGCTAGAAGGCAACAAACAAAATGTCAAAACAGTTAAAGGAATAAAGAGACAGAAAAATCAAGGAGCCAAAGATTCAGGGACCACAATGAGATTTAAAAATAAAATTAATTAAATCAATTATACACAAAATGACCAGAAAAGACAACAAACTGCCATAAGAAACCATAAATTGGGTGATAAGAAGCCAGAAAATTGGAATAATAATATAGAAACATTTCCCAATAAAGCGATTATGAAACTGTAAATAATGATCAAGCAAAATGTGAAGTGACCATAAGAGCATAAGACATGCTGAACAGCCACGGTGTGTAGTGCAGAGTACCCGCAGTGGGTGGCAGTGCACAGCAGCACATGAAGGACTCGCCACATGACTGCTGTGCATCCATGCCATCTAAAAATCACTTTCACTCGCGTACCGATGTGGCCTAAAGCTACATTTGATTATCAAAGTGTTGTATAGCTGCTCAGAAAGTATCGCAGATGTTTCCAGGTAACAGGCCACATATAATAATGTTTCCGCTGCAGATGTAAGGTAAGATTCATATTAGCATCATAATATGGTAATACTATCCTAATACGTTAAAACATTAACCCATATTACCTTATTGTTATGAGGTTACAACCACTTTAAAGTCAGTAAATAAAAATTCAAATGCACAGTTCTTACAATTTTATTGCTAGCAGTTTATCATATTGTCCTCGATATACTGCTGTACTAACTGGCATTGTTTTATTGGCATATGTTGTTTCTACATTTCCCACTATTCCCATTTTCTGGCCTCTTATCACCCAATTAGTCTAATATTGGTTTTTGTCAAACAATTGTGATTCATGATATGACCTTGATATTACTTTAGTAATTAGTAATAACGTCCTCTTTCTGTGTTATTACTGGGCTCCTTCCACCTCATTACCCCCACTATTGCATCATTATTACCAGCCTGTAGTAAAAAGTGCAACTAAACACCATCATCAGAGCTGATGACATCTTGTCTGCACAGAAATACCTGTTCTGATACATGCTTTAAATAAACAGCCTGTGACTTCCTCCTGCTGATGTCACAGGACTTTCATCTGCTATTGTTTAACAATTAGATTGCAGCACAGAACTTCCAAGCTGGAATTTTTCACTGTTACAAACTAGGAAACAAAATAAAAGGAGGAATGCAGCGCCACGTGTTAAATGTGAAAAAAACTCAACAGCACATAACGGGTAATAGTTTAGACTCATTTTATTTAAATGTATGTATAAAATCACAAAAACATATTCATAAATTACGCTTTTTTGCCACAACACTAGATGCAAAAACCAAAATCTGATATTTACAATGTATAAATTAATATTATACAAGCTCTTAGTTTGTTTTCTGTAGCTGGCGTCAGTGGTCTGTTTAAAAACCTCAGATGATCTTCTACATCTGCAGCTGTGAGCTGTGCTGGTGGATCCTCTGCGCTTTTTTCCTAAAATGATGATAGATGGAGTTACTTCTCTTGCTGTTTATTAGAAAATCAGAACACTTGCTCTTTATTCTGTTTCTAAAAATCTCACCTTATACGATTGATAGCGTCAATCACCCACTTCAGAGCTGGATTGGCGCATGCTTTCCCCTTCTTTGTGTGGAAACTACATTAAAATAAAGCAATATGTTGATATTTGCACACCCACAGTAAACACAAATTTCTTTCAAGCAGTTTGTTAAAGTAATTGTAATGATGCTCACATGATGGCATTGATGGGACACATCTCTGTGTCAGTCTGGACTGAGTACCCCTTGATGGCTGAATACGGTAATTTGCCTGTAATGTACCCTCGACAGCAGTGAGGATAAGCTGTGAAAGAAGGAAAGACCATTTGTTCATATAACAGAGGACAAAAAATAGTGCTTATGTGTAAATGTGATTAAACAGAAAAAAATTAAAGAAAATAAGGCAAGAAGGAAAGAAATACGAACCTGCTGATGTGTTTGCAGTCAGACAAACAGTAAGTGCGATCACCACCACAGCTCGGATTGGCAGCATGTCTTCTTCGTTTGTGTTGGCAGCAGTGACTCTGATGATGAAACTGTCTCGCCTTTTCAGGTGGAGTCAGAGAGGTTGTGCTGGTGATGTGCTGATCACAGCAGCCTCATTTATACCTCAGCTCTTAGCGAACTAGAAAAATCCCAGCATTGAAAGTTAAAAATAAAAACAAAACAAAACAGGTGGAACATGTGGGAGGGACCTATAAATACACATGGATCCATGGATCTGCAGGCTTCTGAAATTGCACTGATTATGGAATGTTGTGATATTTATAGACCAAATATGTGCAGATGCTTACTATTTCACTGATAATATTAGTTTGAAAAAATTCCAGGTATGATTAAATGTCTGTTTCAAAACTATTTAAAGATTAAGTAGGCGAGATCACATTTTCCTTCTTATTCCAGGAAAATGACCGCAGATCCAGCAGCAACAAGCCATATAGCACCTGATGTAAAGTACTCAATAAAAGACAAGCTTATGAAAAGCTCAAGTATGCCTGGGTAAATATACACTAATTTAAAGTTTTTGACTTAAAAGTAACAAACTATATTAAACTCAATATATCTGATTTCATTTTTAGTCTTGCTGAAAACTTTTTAGTTGCATTTTTAAGAACAACACTAAACTACTGAGTTTTACATCAGCAAAGACAAAATTCTGATAAGTAAATGAGACTAAAGGACACAGTTTCTTAATAGTAAAAGTAATACTGACCCTCCAACCATCCAACCCATCATCAAACCAAACAGCTAACAATCCAGCCAGCCAAGCATGTGATAATTCATTCATAGAATGATTGGGATGCATTTCCAGTTCACTTTTTACCTGCAAAGATTATGGCTTTAACCAAACTAGTGTGGTTTACCTATTCAGAAGAAACAGTGTTTCAGCTAACCTTCTGCTGTGTCCTCTTCATTTTATTTATTCTACATTAAATAAATGTAGTTTTATCAGCTAAATGTTTGTAAAGGAAGGCTCCATGTGTTGCCACGGTGCAGTGGTTAGTACAGCAGCCAAACAGATGAAAAGTCCCAGGTCGCCAGCTGGGAGCAATACAAGCCAAGCCTCTGAGAATGGGGGAATACATACCACTGAAGCTACAAGTTTATTTTCAACCACACAGCAATATTGGAATTAGATGAACAAGAAAGTCCAGGTTGCTAGAATTCTTGACTAAATGAGGAGCTCTTTTTAAAGTCAGCAACAAAAGTCAAAAGCTGAGAATTTTCAGAAAGGCATTGCATCATGTTGTTCTGATATATCTTAAGGTTTGCCAATGTTTTCTTTTTTAGAGTGAAAAGCAAATCTTTTAATTTTGTGCATAAAGTTGACCTAGTAAATCTTTAGAAAAATGTTTGCACTGCCACAGTTTTTTCATTACTTTATTTTTGAGCCGGGTGTGTGTAATAGTGAACTTATAATGCATAGAATCCCTGCAGTGTGTCCCCTCAGTGTACCAGCAGCCCCACTTGATCATATCCACGTCACTGTGTTGTGATAAAGTGAGTAATTGTTAAAAAGTCAAACAGGATATCAGATGAAGCATGATTACCTTCTAAAAATGAATGTTATTCACATAATTTTGTGGTGCAATGTTAAATAATATTATTAAAGTGTAAAGCAACAATGTTAAAGTACTTGAGGGAGGAAATTTGCCCAAATTGAAACCGAGCTCCCTCGGCACACAGCTGCAGCAGCTTTCCTTTCTCCAAGTTTCATGAGTACATAATGTAGCTAGTCTGTGTTTTTAAATATAATGCAAAAGTGAAATGTACAGGAATGCAGCAAAGATGGTCACAGGAAGCTGAACCAGCCAAGCAGAGTGTGTAGGTGCAGCTCTGTCTGAGGACCTGGACTTCCCCTATTGTAGACTCCTCCCTGTTCTCTGGCAGCTCTGTGGTTCTGGCAGGGCCGCCGGAAAATTTCACCTGTCTTTGCCCGCAGGTAGGACTGTGGAAATGTCTCAGCAACTTCCTTGTTGGTTATCTGCCATTAATCAGGTGTTGTTGTCAAGGTCATGTGAATTAACATTTTCTGTTCGAAAGTACAGACAAGTTGTTTTTATGGTTTTTAATTGTAGAAAATTGACAGTCAATAAATCAGTGCATTCTTGAATGAGTGAGCAAAGAGTCTGTTACCATCAGCTCAACTGCCACCTGCTACCTGGCTAGACTTCCTTGGCTTCACTCCAGAATCATGTGACTGACAAAGACAAACTGAGGCGGATTATCACACCAGTTAATCATCACATTACTTCAAGTTTAAAGTTGAATGGGGTAAAGTTGAATGGCTTATATTGTTAAGCACTTTGTGCTATATAAATAAATTTGACCTTGACCTTGACCTATTAACACTAAAGTGGACAGAAAACAGGCAGTTATGCATTTTGCAGCTCTTATTTAAGCCTTCTAAGCCTTCCACTTCATCATAGCTGATGAAATACCTGCTCTACTACATGCTTTACATAAGCAGCTCCCACAACTTCCTCCTTTGAGAAGTTTCGTCAGTTATTGTTTAGCTGTTTTCTAGGTTTCATGTTATGACACAAATGTTTAGAGCTGGAACTCTGGAAAGATTAAAGGAGGAATGCAGTGTCACGTGTTTAGTGTGAAAAAATTCAACAGCGCATACGTGCTAATAGTTTTAGACCCACAAGAGGTACTCATTTTATTTCAATGTATGTATAAAACCACAAAAACAATTGCATAAATTACTCTTATTTAACACAACAGTACATGCACAAAACCAAAATGTTACAATTACAAAGTATAAATTAATATTATAGACCTCTTAAAACTGAGCTAATATGTCCATTGTATGACAACATCTTTCTTATTTACAGCAGGCTCCACATGATGGAGTTCACTGGACTATAAAACAGTTGCTGGATGCAAAGATCTCATAAAAAACTTGGTTTTCTGTAGCTGGCATCAGTGGTCTCTTTAAAAAGCTCCAATGATCTTCTATTTCTGCAGCTGTGAGCTGCGCTGGTGGATCTTCTGTGCTTTTTTCCTAAAATGATGATAGATGGAGTTACTTCTCTTGCTGTTTATTAGAAAATCAAAACATTTGCTCTTTATTCTGTTTCTAAAGATCTCACCTTATGCGATCAATAGCGTCAATCACCCACTTCAGAGCTGGATTGGCGCATGCTTTCCCCTTCTTTGTGTGGAAACTACATTAAAATAAAGCAATATGTTGATATTTGCACACCCACAGTAAACACTAGTTTCTTTAAAGCAGTTTGTTAAAGTAATTGTAATGATGCTCACATGATGGCACTGATGGGACACATCTCTGTATCAGTCTGGACTGAGTACCCCTTGATGGCTGAATATGGTAATTTGCCTCTCATGTACCTTCGACAGCAGTCAGGATAAGCTGTGAAAGAAGGAAAGACAATTTGTGACTAAACAAGAAACAAATCATAGAAAGGCAAGAAAGGACAAGAAAGCAACAAATACGAACCTGCTGATGTGTTTGCAGTCAGACAAACAGTAAGTGCGATCACCACCACAGCTCGGATTGGCAGCATGTCTTCTTCGTTTGTGTTGGCAGCAGTGACTCTGATGATGAAACTGTCTCGTCTTTTCAGGTGGAGTCAGAGAGGTTGTGCTGGTAAAACTGTTAATCTCAGCAGCCTCATTTATACCTCAGCTCTAAGCGCATCAAGACATGTGACATCATCACAAAAAGTCCCAGCAGAGGCACAAGTAGGAGGGGCGTATGAATCCACATGGATCCACACAAGGGCAGTGTTTGGAAACATTTGTTTTGATTATGGAAATTTATGGAACAACTTTTATTTAACACTTTTCCAGTCTTACAGTGTTTATGCACATACACACACCTGTCACAAAAAGGTAGTGTGATTACTTATTAACTGTGTAAAAACGTGTAACTTTTGGGAGGAATTGATTTCAAACCAGCTCAGTAGGAAGCAAGGAATTATAATTATGGGCAATTTAAAAGAAAAACATTGCATCATACATGTTAATTGTTGCATTAACACACCCTGACCGGACAAAGACTCCTGTAGAGGCAGCAGTGCAATGTGGGAAATTTTATAAGGCGTTGCTCCTTTTTGTGACTCTCAGCATTGACATCACAAAAGCGTCATTCTTAAATTAGGGAAATGTCACTGGTTTAAACATAGCTACAACCATTGATTTTTACTGGTCATAATCCAAAAGGCTGAGACAAAAATTCAATTATAAACCTGTCACTATTTTATTACCCAAGTGTGATATTTTATATATGGTATTTGTATTCAAATATCAGAATCAGAATCAGAATCAGAATACTTTATTGATCCCTGGGGGAAATTATTTTTTGTTACAGTGCTCCATTTTAAACCAACATTAAGACAAGACAGACAATACACTAACTAAGAATAGTACAATATATACATATATATACATACATACATACATAAGTCACTCAAGGACATACATACAAGGACACATTAGTGTCTGTTTTAATAAAACAAACAATGTGGTGTAAGATGTATCAGTGTTTCGCATATTTGTTCATAAAAAGAACATCTTTGTTTCTCCTTTGTGGTGTTTCCATCTTTATCTTTTGTTAGGAAAAAGAAGAAGGAACACGCTTGGGTTGCTCAGCCTCTGCTAAATACAACTGGAGAGCAAACAGAAGTATAGCCGAACTGTTTCATTCAAAGACACTGGAAGTATAAACTATTACACTTCCCACTGTTGCATATGTATTTTATTTATTCCCACTTAGATGGGAATGTGATTTGTGAGCCTTAACTGTGTTTAATGTTAAATTAAACAGTTACATTGTGTGGGAGTATGTGCTTAAGTTTCCTTTCAGCATATTTTTGAGCATTCAGTACCTTTGAGGTTTTACTGAAGAATATTCTGGACTTGACATTATATTTTTCGCTGTTTTGGATTGTTGCAAAAAAAAAAAATGTACATTGATCAAGTAAAAGGATGTAACTCATCATTAGTAACTCATCAGTAACTCACCCCCGACCCAGAGTGGTAATTCCACCCTTTTCTGGCTGATGACTATGACCTCAGACTTGGAGGTGCTGATGAACCACATCATCTGCAAAAAGCAGATACGAGATTCTGAGAACAAAGTGGAAGCCTTTTGCCACTTGACTACTGCTATAAATTCTGTCCATAAAATTTATGATCAGAATCAGCCCTGATGGAGTCCAACACCCACCAGCAAACTTATTTGCCGGCTATGCAGACCAAGGTCTTGCAATAGAAGTATAAGGACTGATCGGCTCTTAGATGCCCCATACTCCCAGAGCAACTCCCACAGGACACTCTGTGGACACGGTCAAATGTGCTTTTGAGACTGAGATCACTACAATCACTCTAGATCTCTAATATTTATTCTATTCTTTATCATTGTATCATCATAAATACAAAAGATAATAAAAACTAAACTGAAACTAGCAAACCCACTCTGTCTGTGTGAGTGGGTTTGCTTCAGGCTTATCTTTTCCTGTGTTATGACAGATTTTTCTTACCATTGTGTAATTAACTGTTATTTCATATCTGCTACAGGTAGATTTTCTGAATGAGCCTTGCTTTCAAGCAAGGAAAGAGTTTTCATTGGTGGAGATTTGATAGACCAGTGTCCATAAAATTTTATGCTTTTTCCACATCAATGATGTCATCCTGGGCTATGGAACATATGTGTTTTCTATGTGCAGCCAAAAAGAAGAAGAAGAAGAAATAACTGTCTTATAGCAGCCGATTAAACAGAAAATACAAAAAGGTTTACACCGTAGTAATTCAAAATCTGGCACAACTAGGGGATTAAATATAAAATGAATGCCGGTATTGTAACCCACACGGGAACAAAAGTATAGATGCACGCCTATTAAATGTTTTGGTAGCCTACACCAGGGGTGTCCAACTCCAGGCCTCAAGAGCCGGTGTCCTGCAGGTTTCAGATGTGTCCTTGATCCAACACGGTAGATTTAAATGGCTAAATTACCTCCTCAACATGTCTTGAAGTTCTCCAGGGGCCTGGTAATGAACTAATCATTTGATTCTGGTGTGTTGACCCAGGGTAGTATCTAAAACCTGCAGGACACCAGCCCTTGAGGCCTGGAGTTGGACACCAATGGCCTACACTTTTGATAGTAATCAAAAAATTTGTGGCCGAGTCAGTGCCAAGAAATTTTCAGCCAGAATGCCCGAAGCTCATTAAAGGTGACCAAAAATGTCTGGTTAAGCTGCAGCTTACAACAAGACTTATGCAAAGGCCATATTTTTGATCCTGCATTGATTAGAAAAAATCCAAAATAATTTCAAACTGGGGAACCCAAGTCTTGTTTTTTAAAGTTAACAAAAATGTGTGCTGTACAATCCTTCCAGTAGAATTCAAATTGTGACTGTAATACCTGTTAAATAGAGAATTAAGAGTAAAGGAGGAAGGATACATCATTCAAACAGCACAACACAAAATGCATTTATAAAGATTTTCTCTTACACGCGCGCTGATACTGCATTGTTTACACCAGCAAACCAAAAGAGTCGCTGGCTGCTGGCGGCAAAGCTCACACAGAAAACAACATGACCCACAACACGATAACCAATATGTGTGCAACAGGTTGTATAAAAATGTAAGCGCACGTGTCAGCTGACATTCTAGAAACTAAACGATCATCTACAATTATCCCAACTCACTTGTCTTCATGGTGGGACTGTTTAACCTTTAAGAAAACATCATATCATGTTAACTGTAAACACAGAGAAAAATTTGCAAAGTAGAAAGTAATTTACGCTGTCACAATAAAAAGTGTGGTTTAAAAAACCACAACGAAACCTCCACAGCGAAAACCCAGCAAAAAAAGCATTTCCTTCTGAATTATAATGGACTAAACTGCAGTAAAATACAGGAACTTTAAATGTGTACATGAGCTTATATTTGGGTATTTTTTTGAAAGAACTTTAAAAAGACACATGTTAGCACAAGGTTTTTAAGGTGTTGTTCCTCTTTGTGAATCTCAACATGCACTTAAAATGTAAGATACCTAAAAATAACTAATACAGTGTGTGACATTTAGAAGCATATGGGGATAAGTGTTTGAAGAGGATCAGGTATTTCACCGAAGACCTTCGTGCTCTTGCTGAATGTGGGCGCTACACGTGGGTTGCTTTGAGGTTATACGAAGGTTTTAGGTCAAAGGGGCTTATTTTATACCGAAGACCGATGCAACAAAGGAAAAGCTGTGCATTTGAACCACTGAAATAGGTCACGATCCACGGACTATAAATGCAATTGCTTACTATAAACTTTCCACCAAAACCATCTCATGTCTTGGTTACATATTTCTCATTTCTGGTTATTACACATAAACTACCACAAGTGGCAAGCGGCTCTAGCTTGATACAGAAGAGGAAGTCCACACAAGTGTATTAGGTGTTGACTGACAAAAGACAAAGGTCAGTAAATCAGTGCATTTCTGCGTGAGTGAGCAAAGAGTCTGTATCCATCAGGTCAGGCGTCTACCCATTATAACAGCCAAGGCTGTCATGGTCCTCCCGTGCATCGCTGCCATTCTCTCTCTCCTTCTTTATCACTATGAGTGTGTGGATGTGTTTGTGCGTGTGTGCCTAACCATGCTTTGTCTTGCAAGGGTTTGATCCTTCCAGAATTCCCACCTTCCACTCGGGGACACCTGACACAATCAAGCTCACCTGTTTGTCATGTGCTGATCAACCTGCCACTACTTATACTGGGAGAGATCCTTTAGTCTGCGTCTGAGTGTTGAATTAACCATGTTATTGAAACCTGCTCCAGTCTGCAACTCTGCCGCTTGTGTTCCTCTACGATTATTCACCTGTCCCTCTCTTCTGTGGAGAAGTTATCCTGCTGAGAGAAATCTGTGCGAGAGCGAGGGGTGGAGAAAAATTTGTTCCTCTTCACGTGCGATTGGAGCTCAGACCTGATTAATGGATTTTCCTCTACAAAGGACCTTGTAAATCGAGACTGTATGATTCGCGTTCATGAGCACTGCAAATAAACTCATTCAATTATGACAAAGTAACGTGATGGTTACACAAAGTAACACATTATTTGAGTTTGCTTTCATAGGTTATTAACATGGAGAGAAAACAGGGAGTTATGCATTCTGCAGCCCGGATTCCTGGTTATTGCATAGAAACTATCTCAGGTGTGTTTTTAAAAGACAGCAATTGACAGAATATTTACACAGTTACCTTCAAACACATGCTGGGGATGTAAGGTAAGTTTAATTTCATCGTCATAATATAATAAAACTTTTCTAATATATTAAAGCATCAACCAGTATTACCTTATTATTATGAGGTTACTACCACTTTAAATTTAGTATATAAAAATGTACATGCATAGTTATCACTATTTGATTCCTAGCAGTTATATATTCTTATTAATATATTACACTATATATTATAATATTTCTGATTTGCATTGCTTCACAGACATTATTACATCCAGTTTATGACCCCATATAACCCAATTAAATAAACTGCAATTTAATGTTATGCAGTTCAAACCATTATTGCTGTATTACTTAATTATTACATGAATGTTACTTTAATAATTAAGTGGTAGCTAATGACACCATGTCAACAGAAATACTGGTTCCTTCTTCAGCTCCCATGACTTCCTCCTGCTCATGTCACAGGACTCTCACCTGTCATTGTTTAACTATTAGCAGCACAGAACTTCCAAAGCTGGATGTTTTCACCACAGAAAACAACAGCAGACAAGCAGATCGGGCACATGTGCTCGTTTTATTTCAGCATTTATATGAAACTATAAAATCCTATCTTACATTTACAAAGAATATAAAATTAAAATATTACACAAGCTTTTAAAACTGAGCTGATATTGCTGTTGTTTAACAACATATTTGTCATTTGCAGCAGGTTCCACGAGACGGACGTCAGTGGAAGATAAAAGAGTGAAGTGTTTCTTTAGCTGGCATCCACCGTGTGCGTAAAAAGCTCAGATGGTCTTCTTTTTCCGCCCCTGTGAGCTGTGCTGGTGGATTTTCAGTGCTTTATTCCTAAAACGATGATAGATGGAGTTACTTCTCTTGCTGTTTATTAGAAAATCAGAACACTTGCTCTTTATTCTGCTTCAAAAAATCTCACCTTATATGATCGACAGCGTCAATCACCCACTTCAGAGCTGGATTGGCGCATGCTTTCCCCTTCTTTGTGTGGAAACTACATTAAAATAAAGCAATATGTAAATATTTTTACACCCACAGTAAACACTAATTTCGTCTCAAGTATTTTTTGATCTTTAAAGCAGTTTGTTAAAATAATTTTAAAGATGCTCACATGATGGCATTGATGGGACACATCTCTGTGTCAGTCTGGACTGAGTACCCCTTGATGATGGAGTCCTGTAACCTGCCTATCATGTACCTTCGACAGCAGTGACGATAAGCTGGGAAGAGTAAAATATAATATCTGTATCTGCCAGATCCCAGTAGTGGCAATGCTGATGTGTAAGCGTATGTGATTAAGGGAGAAAAGACAAAGAAACAAAAGAAACAAAGACAAGTACATACCAGCAAATGTGCTTGCAGGCAGACAAACAGTAAGTGCGATCACCACCACAGCTTTAATTGGCAGCATGTCTTCTGTGTTTGTGGTGGCAGCAGTGATGATGAAGCTATCTCACTGTATCTGGTGGCTCTTCAGGTTGAGTCAGTGAGGCTGTGCTGGTAATGTGCTGATCAAGCAGCTTCATAAATACTTCAGCTCAGCCCAGAGCAGAAGAAGCTACATCATGAAAAAATCCTGCCACTTTCCCCAGTGAAACAAAGAGGAACTGCTTGGATCATTGTTGGATCAAAACAATGGTAGCGTTTGCAATCATTGGTATGATTATGGAATGACAGCATTGTTCAAATTTTACAGTAAAGTTCAGAAAATCTCCTGTGTAACTGTTTTTAACTGTTTTTCTATTTCTGTGTTCTGTATATCATCATATTGGTGTGTTTGTACTGTACAGCACTGATGTTATTATGTTTGAGCAATTCAGTTTAAGTGAATAGTCCATTTTTTTCAAGGCTATTTCTACTCAACGTTCATCCTATGAAGCGTTCCTCATGTTCTAAAAGATCAAATCCAGAGTACTTGTTGGTCTGACCCGAGTCAAACTTAAGTTGGCATAAAAAAATCCTCTGTTTATGGCCTCTCTCGACATAAACAGATGTGTCCAAATTTTAATTATGGCTTCAAAACATGCCATGTTTCTGTGATAACAGGCCATCAGGAGACATAAAATGATAAAAAGAATGTGGGATTATAGATGTGAGCAGATTCTTCAGTGGAGAGAAAAGCAAAGCGGAGAAAATGAGAGATACCGATTTAATTGTACCGCTTCCTCTGACTGATAGGGGACTGCGGCAGGTGTTTTTAACGGGTCTTTTTGTTTTGATCTGTGATACTAACGACATTAACGGTGTCTGCTTTCGACTCAGTCTGCTCTTTTACTTGTTGGATGAATGTGTAAAACGCTTGACTATGGCATCATAAGACTTTAAAAAATACAGAAATAACAGAAATAACATTGTCTGCATATCAATAAGAGAGAGTTTGGGGTTTTGTTTGTTTGGGGATTTTTTGGCACTTTGTTTCCATTTTTTGAGACTGTGTGACTGTCAGTCCATGTATTTCTTATTATATCTATCTTATTTTATCATGATAAATAGAGAGCATAATAAAATATATCATCTGTAATATGCCCTTATCTCATATCTGCTACATGTAGATTGCTTTTTTCTGAGTGAACCTTGCTTCCAAGCAAGGAAAGTTTGTTTTTTTTATTTGGCGGAGACGTGATGGATGAATGCCCATCGAATTCTGTGCTTTTATATCGACTTAGACTATGGGAAATTTGTGTAAATTACTTTAAAAATGTCCATTTGTGGTGCCGTGTGGCCAAAAAAATGTGGATGCCTTGTTTAAACATTTAAATCACCGCATTTACAATAAGTTAGAATTCTGCATTCTCAGTTTGTGATAATGTAATTAGAATATGATGAGAAATACTTTCTTTATCACAAAAGTTGGGAAGCTACTGTGTTACAGCAGCTGATTAAATAGAAAAAATACAAAAAAGTGATGCAATCAAAGTGTGATGGAAAAAGGAGATTGAATAAATATATATACATATAGTCAAAGTTAAAATTATTTCTGGTGTACACAGCCTAACGATAAAAAATTAAACAGCACACAAGAACAAGTTGTTTTAGACTTGGAACAGGTACTCATTTTATTTGAATGATTAGATGAAACTACAAAACCATTAATAAAACAAATGACTCTTTTTATAAATTATTTTATAAACATATAAAAGCAAAAAATAAGATTTACAAAGACGATAAAGACATAATATGATACAAGCTCTTACAACTGAGCTGAGATATGCATTGCTGAACACCACATTCGCCATTTACAGCAGGCTCTTCAAGCTGGAGTTAACTGGATTTAAAAACAGTGATGCATTGCTGGTTGCTGGCTGCAGGCTGCAGAGCTCACATAGAAAACAGTCTGCTGTAGCTGGCATCCTTAAAAAGCTCAGACGATCCTCTATTTCTGCTACAGTGAGTTGTTCTGGTGGATCTTCTGCGCTTTATTCCTAAAATGATGATAGATGGAGTTACTTCTCTTGCTGTTTGTTTCAAATCAGAACATTTGTTCATTATTTTCTTTCTAAAAATCTCACCTTAAACGATCAACAGCGTCCATCACCCACTTCAGAGCTGGATTGGCGCATGCTTTCCCCTTCTTTGTGTGGAAACTGCATTAAAACAAAGCAATATGTAAATATTTATACACCCACGGTAATCATTGAAGCTGTCTTTAACCTTTAAAATGATTTTAGTGACGCTCACATGATGGCATCAATGGGACACATCTCCTTAATAGTCTGGACTGAGTACCCCTTAATTTCAAGATCTCGTAATCGGCCTGTCATATATCTTCGACAGCAGTAACGATAGCCTGTGAAAAAGGAAAGAAAATATATAATAATAAATAATAGTAATAAATAATTAAAATTAAAGATGAAAAACAGAAAGGCAGCAAGTACATACCGTCAGAACTGTTCGCAGTCAGACAAATAGTGAGTGCGATCACCATCGCCATGGCTTTGATTGTCACCATGTCTTTGTTTCAGTTGACAACAGTGATTCTGATGATAAAGTTGTCTCGCCTATCTTCAAGTGGAGTGAAAGGGGGTGCACTGTTGAGGAGCTTCATTTATACCTCAGCTCTGACCACATCAGTGGTGCTAGACTGTCACGAAAACCCCCCTAATTTTTTTTATTTATAGAACCCAAAATTCTGTCCAACCAAGAGTGGAAACGTTTAAATGGTAAAACCTTACATAAAACCACTACAAGGAAAAAAAAAACCCCTTCTAATTAAAAAGTACTTTCTATAAAATAAGCGATCAATTAAACTTGTTACAACTTTGCTTGTATTTAGGGTAGGGCACAATAATTATGCATCATATTATATATTGTATTTATACAAAGAAATTTGTAAAGTACAAAATTATTAAAACTGTCACGTAAAAAAGAGTGTGGTTAAAAAGTATTGCTCGCTGAACTGAATTGAAATAAAAGCAAAATACAGAAGCTTTTTGAAAAAGCTCTTTATATTATTCAGTGCTCATTGTGTCATATGTTGGCCAAATATAAACTAGAAGTTGTAATTATAGGAAAACTGAAAAGAGACATATTAGGTCACACATGTTAGACATGTGACCAGTGTGACCTGCATCAACACACCCTGATAAGACAGAGCCAGCCGTGCAACATGGGACGTTTTATAAAGCGTCATTCCTCTTTGTGACTCTTGACATAAACTTAAAAGAGACATAAAAATAATTATATATATATATTTATAGATAGATATAAAGTATGTGACATTTAGATACAAGTGGAGATAAGAGTTTAAAGAGGATGAAAGCTTCACTGAAGACCTCCGTGCTCTGACTTCACGTGGGCCGCTACAAGTGGGTTGCTTTGAGGTTGGATGTTCTTTTCTAGGTCAGAGGAACTTATTTTATACCCAAGACCCATGCAACAACGGTAAAGCTTTGCATCTGGAGCACTGAAATAGGTCATGATGCACTTATTGTAAGTGTAATTGCTTATCATGAAGTTTCCAACAAAACCACATCACCAAGTTCCTGCAGTTCGCAATCTCATAGTCAAACATCATTGAAAACTATATATCTATCTTTCTAATGCTTTTACTTTACTTATAATATTCTCAATAATGATATCGTTAGATAAGATATATTCATCACCCCCCCAAAAGAGGCGATTACTGCGTTACTTACAGAAGCCAAAACATTAAAAATAATATTATTAAAATTCAATAAAATAAATGTGATATCACAATAGAAAATGGATGGGGAAACTGAAATAAAAATCAATAAAACAAACTCATTTAAACAGAAAATACAGAAAAGTAAATATATTTTTGATTTTTCAAGACCATCTTAATTCAACAAAATTCGGTGAGAGAGTTTGCTGTCAGTGTAAATGTCCCTCCTGTTCCCCAGATGAAAGAGTCCCTCGAATAAGATAAGATGAGCTGAGATGAGACAACATAAGATAAGAAGAGATGAGACTGAGATGAGAAGAGATAACATAACATAACATTACATAAGATGAGATGAGATAAGATAAACTGTTTAATTAAACAGAAAATACAGAAATGTGACAGCCATACAGAATTATACAGAATGGGACTTTGCTTTATTATTAAACTGTACAGCTAGCACTGTATCTTGTTGAATCCATTCCATGACAAATTAACGCACTTCTGAATGCAAAAGTGGATCCAAACCGGTACTACAAAAGAGAACAGTGCGATGTCTGTCACAGCAGGAGATGATCAAGTGTAACTAATGACATTGTTTGCTTTCTAACCATATTCGAGTAAGACATGGCAATACATCAACAGTAAAGACTTTGAAATTAGAAAACAAGCACTGAGAACTTTCAGTGAAGGTCAACAGCTAAGATGAAAACAGCTTGCGGTTATACTTACAGATAGAAGCCCATGTCTTGTGCACATGGGCTTCTGATGTTATCCGTCTAGCAGTAACATCAACAGGATGTTTAGTACATCATGCTCCATCTTCTCGATTAGATTTAACTTATTTACAGTGATGACCTAGCTGGATATTGTACAGTAGACTAGCAAAATTACTTTAGAAATATTATGACAGAACATCTTCTAAAATTTGCAGCATTATTATTATTTTTTTTTTGGGGGGGGGGGGGGGGGGGGGGGTTGTATTGCATTGTTACATTACAAAGCCAACCGAATCACATCCTCTGCAAAAAAAAAAAAAAATTGAGATCAGGAATGATCTTCGGCCTCTTCAACAGTTGCATAGGGAGTGAATGGTTTGTAGCAAAGGGCCACACACCACATACCACCGAAGCATACACAAACCGAACCACATGTAGTCTGGTTGGGCAAAACTCCCACGCACCTTCAAATATCTTTGGTAGGATAAAGAGTTGGTCCACTGTTGCACGACCAGGACGAAACCTGCATTGTTCCTCCTGTATCTGAAGTTCAACCACAGAGTCACTTTCTTTTTCAGTACCCTGGCATAGACCTTCCCAGGGAAACCGTGGAGTGTGACCCCTCTGTATTTTGAGCATACCTTCTAGTCCCCCTTCTTAAAGATGAGAACCAATCCAGTCTGCCAATCCAGAGGCACCGCCCCAGATCTCTATGCAATGTTGCAGAGGTGTATCAACTAACGGCCCTACAGTATCCAGAGCCTTCAGGAACTCAAGGCAAACCATGTCCACCCCAAGGGTCCTGCTACCAAAGAGATGTCTAACTGCCTCAGTGACCTCGCCAAACTCCAAGAAAATGGGGATGGAGGAGGGGACTTTTGTACCATGCAGTAGTGGAGTACAACATACAGTTCTGGCTACGTGATTAAATGTTTTAACACAAGTTGAATAACAAACATACAGGGCTGGACTGGGACAAAAAATCGACCCGGGCATTTTGACTAGAGACCGGCCCACCAGGTATTATAGGAAAAACCATAAAGCCTTTGAATGAAAACAAACGCTGTTGTCACAGTGATGTACAGTGTCTTGTTGGTATATATGCATCAGTCTAATAAACTTAAACCTACACCATCCTCCCTATTCTGGTATTCTAAACAGTACCCGAAAGTAGACTGCTTGGTGTTAACCTCCTGAACTGTCTACAACACATGGTGAAAACCTGAAATTAAGACAGAGAAGACTAGAGGTGAGACATGATCATTACTGATTACTGATGACAGATTTAGATATATTTTCATAAACCATTCATTTGCCACATCAATAAACAGCATGGCAGGGCAAAATATTTTTTCTAACATGGCAACCTTTAAAAAGTGAAAGGAGATAAAAAGACAGGTGAGAAAGAATAAAACTTAATTGACTTTTTGATGGCATTTTACACACAGTACTGATACAGTATCTAGAAAATGTGGGAAAATACTGGCATCATATACAGTACTTAGCTACTTCTGAAGAAATTATGATGGGACCCTAAAAAAAATGCTATGTACAATAATGGATATCTATACATTTTACATCAGATGAAAACGTTTGTTGTAAGATTCAGATAATTATTTGGTAAAAGCGAGACATTTTAAATGAGAAAAAGAAAGAAAAGTATTTCCTTGTGCACACCTCTCCCTGTTAATGCCCTACCTGGGCCCCAGGCAAAACTTTGCTAGATCCACCCCTGTACAGTTACCAGTTGTCAGCTACATAAAAAGATGATACAGCCATCATTGGATGCGTATCAGACGGGAATGATCAGGAATACAGGGGGGTCATCAGTGACTTTGTTGGCTGGTGTGAGACCAATGTACTCCAAATCAACGCCAGCATGACAAAGGAGATGATCATAGACTTCAGGAGGAAGTCACCCCCTACAACACCGGTGAACATCCAAGGGAAAGACATTGAGATAGTGGACTCTTATAAGTACCTGGGTGTTCACCTCAACAATAAACTGGACTGGACTACAAATACAGACGTCCTGTATAAGAAGGGCCAGAGTCGACTCCACCTGCTGAGGAGACTGAGGTCCTTCGGAGTCTGCAGGACTCTGTTAGGGACATTCTATGACACTGTGGTAGCATCTGCCCTTTTCTATGCAGTGTCCTGCTGGGGGAGTGGATGCACGGACAGGGACAGGAGCAGGATTGACAAACTGGTGCGGAGGTCTAGCTCCGTGCTGGGATGTCCCCCGGAGTCTGTGGAGGTGGTTGGTGAGGGGAAGATGTTAGTAAAGCTGACATCCATCATGAACAACCCACATCACCCACTGCATGAGTATGTGAGGAGGAGCGCTTTCGCAGATCATTCATCCCAACAGCAGTTAGACTCTATAACTCCTCAATCACGATGTCATAAGTCACAGGACACTGTGAACATCCACGGTCACCACTTCATGCATAATGGACCTTCCATGTGTATGGACATGTGCAGGTATATATGTATGTATATGTATACATATGTATATTTAGTGTGTACATATGTGTGTGTACATGTCTACAAATAGGGATAGTAGTGGTACAATAGCTACATCAAGCTATATAGTTTATGTCTTCCATATTTCCAACCATATCCATAATCACATACTGTGTGTGCTACCATTGTATATAGTGTATTATCTTACTTTTTTTCATCGATTGTACTTATTTGTATTTTTGTATTTCCTTCTGATATCTGTACCTGAGCTGAGGTGACTCAAAAATTTCCCCGTTGTGGGATCAATAAAGTCTTATCTTATCTTAGAAAAGGATCCTGGTGTTATTTGTCTCTCAGAAACAGTTCATAACTTCCCTTCAACTCATTCATGTCACCTTAAAGGTAAACCTGTTTCTCCATCACCTGTTCAGCTCTGATGATTCAGTAAGGACATCTCCTGGTTTCACCTTCATGTTTCCCTCTCACCAGATAACCAAACCGATATCATGACCAGCTTTTACAGGTGTGGCTCCAGCAAACATCAGCTGATACTAGAAATTAATATTAAATAAATTCAGCTTTGTGTCTTTTTCATTGTAGCTGAAGTCCGGGACAAATTGTGCTCCTTTTCAGCTCAACACCAAACGCATAATATTTTCTCTGAATACGAGAGGATTCCGTTTTTTACGGGACGTTTGATAACTCTAATAACTAACCTTTATAAATAAAATAAGATAAAACAAGTTCAACATCATTAACATCACAGCACCCGCCCAGCTGTATATAAACTCCGCCATGCTAGCTAGTAGGCAGTACTACTTATTGTAACTGACTGTAAAAAGTCAGCATAACGAAAATAAACTCCACCTAAACTTGGTTCATATCTGAGCCAGATAGACTGCAGGTCATAACTTCTTACCTGAAGATCAGTTCACCGCCTCGGGTCTCTGCTCCTCCTGCCTTTCCCTCATCCACCTGCCAGTGTGTTGCACCTGCTGACCTCCACCACTTGCTAATGTTACTGAATCTGTGGAAGCTCCGCAATAGCCACCACCAAACAACTGAGTTATTTTTACACATCTCCCAGCATCTGGCCAATCCACCACCTTTCATTGTTTATACCGTTACGGGAAAAAAACGAAAAACAAAACAAAACAAACCATTGGCCCATAAAAATGAAAAATCACCAGTCCAGCTATGCAAACATATGCTAATTATTATTACATAGCAACTTTTAAAAGATGTTACATGTTCATATTATTTTTTTTAAACTCTTACTATCATGAAAGTAAACAATTTTGCATAATGTACACAGAGGAGGGGGTTTCGGTGGTTGAAAAAAAGACGAGTCACATTTCCCGTTTGACTCAGACAGGGTTTTCCACCTCCCTGACCTCTCGTGGGACATTTCCATCTCACACAGTATTTAAACTTCTCTGCCACAGCCGGTTACAATCATTTCATCACTGACTCCCTGGGAATCCTGATCAGAAAACTGATTCACTGCTGATTTACTGAGGATGGCAAAGTTCGCCGTGCGTGTCTCGGTACTGCTGGTGTTGCTGCTGGTGGCACTGGATGAAAGCAGTGAGTATGGCTTCAGCGATTATTCACTGAGACGTTATTATAATGTTTTTTGTCATATTGTCATGTAAAATGCTGTTTTCACTGAAATGTCTCATTCTTTCCTTCAAAAGGTTCCAATAAATATTGCTGTACACGGTACCAGCAAAACCCTGTCTCAGTAAAAAGGCTGAAAAGCTACACAGTCCAAGATGACAACTGCAAACTCAAGGCAATAATGTAAGTGGGGAAAATATCGTAACTGCATCTAAAACACATAATCCACACTGACTGCCAGCTCTGCTGTGATACTAATGTCTGAACTTTTTTTAAACATCAGTTTCAAGACTGTGAAAAACAGACATATCTGTGCCAATCCTGAAGACGAGTGGGTGAAAATTGCTATTCAGTTACTGCCACGGTAAGATCAATTCCTTACCCTATCAGTAGCTATCAAACACAAGAAGAAGAAAAAAAAAACCTGTTTCAAGATTATTCTTGTGTTTCTGATTTCTAATCCTTTCCTCTTTTTTTTTTTCTTTTTAAACAGAAAACACTGAGGACAACATTCACGGCGCTCACTTGAGTGCATCAGTTTACAGACTAGTTCTGTAAAAGTTAAATAGTATTGTATTTTATATTTTATGTTGTTTTTTATATTGTTTATACTTCATTTGTATAACATGATTCAAAGCTAATAAATACAGTATATTTTTTTAAAAATATATCAATAATTGCATCCGTTGCTTTTTATTGACCTCATGAAAAAACATCACTATTCTGCATCACTATTTAGCAGTAAAGCTGACTGACACAGCATGAGTACGCGTTTACAGAAAAGAAAAGAAATCCATTTTACAAACAGAAGGGAGTATCAGAAAACAGTAAAAGGTTAAAAGTGAGAAACTAACTTTTTAAAAAAAGCACTTGAGTACAGTAATGGAGTAAACATAAACAAGAATTTCAATTTATGAGATAGAAGTAAGACAGAGACTTAAAAGAATAAAAATGTGGAAGTAGGACGATACTAAAAGCAACAATAGATATAAATACAGCAAAAACTAATTACAAGAGACACAATAAAGATGCATAATACAACCAAAGTGTAAAGTACAAAAGGACCGCATTTCAAACAAATGTTAAAGAAAGCCAAAGGTTTGGTCACAAAGGGGTGCAGGATGACTAGTATAGACAAAAATGATGCCAGATGTCCTCATGAACTGTGTATGAAGGTAAAACAAAAATGTAAAATGACTAATGAGTGACGTGAGACAGACAGACAACCACAAGTAGGTGTCTTTCTCCTTCCTAGGAGTGTGGCACGTCCTGCATGCCCACAGCCAGGCACTCAAACTAAAAAAAGAAATGAAGAAATTGATTACAGCACCCACACAGTCCACACACTGCAGATCCCCATCAGATTAAAAAAAAGGCAAATTCATAACCTACAGATTTCTACAAAATCATCAATTTACACAGAGAAGGTGGTATTCTGCATTTACTACTTCTACATTTACAGTGAGGGAAATAATTATTTGAGCTCCTGCTGATTTTATAAGTTTGAGCACTTACAGAAAACGAACAGTGTAATTTTAATGGTAGTTTCAGTTTAACAGAGTGCGACAGAATATCAACCAAAAATCGAAAAACAACCAAACAAATAAAAGTTATAAAAATATTTGTACGCTGCTGAGTCAAAGTATTTGATCCCTAAGCAAAACACGATTTAGTATTTGGTGGAGAAACCCTTGTTGGCAAGACGTTTCTCTCGTAGTCAGTCACCAGGTTTGCACACATCTCAGGAGGGATTTTGGCTCACTCCTCCTTACATAAACCCTTTAGATTTCTTGGTTGTCTCACAAAACTTCAGCACCCTGCACAGATTTTCTGCAGGACTGAGATCTGGAGAGTTGCCATCCCAGTCCATGACCTCCATGTGCTTTTTTCCTTTGTTTTCTTGGTGGTATGTTTGGGTTGCTGTCATGCTGGAATGACCCATCTTCAGTGTTGTGGCTGAGGAAAGGAGGTTTGAGACTGACTGAATGTCACATAGCACACAGCCAGTCACTGGGAGCCACAATTCTGGCCGCTTTGCAGAGAATAAACTATTATTTACATTATTTCCCTCAATGACAGCAAAAAATAATTATATAATTTTTTTCTGTAATCACTTGGTAAAACCTTTACCTAATTCATAATGTATTATGGTAAATCTCAACAAAAACATTCTACACTTTTAGAGTTTTTCCCCCGCTTTAAGCTGGATGTATCCATGGAATCTGAAACACGGTGTTCCTGCAGTTCAGAGATCCCAGCAGTGGGCGGCAGTGGCCGCAGCACAGGAAGGATTCACTGCATCACCGGAAGACCCCGTGTCTGTTTTATTTTCACCATCACGCTATGTCTGCTGTCGATATAACTTTTACTCATCGCTAAATATGTCACACTGAGAGAAAACCGCTGTGGTTATGGATTTGAAACCACGATAAGATGAAGCGATATGGAGATGCTAGCGTACCTGCTGTGTGTGTCTGTGCTGTGCAAGCTAGCTCGAGCTAACGATGCTATTATACACAATGACAGCTACGTGGCGAAATGAGCTTAAAAGAGGAGCAAGGTAAGATAAATACACACATGCTGTTTCTGACATTATGTTTCCAACATCTCTTTGTATATTCATGTTAGTATGTCATTGGTATTGAGTGAGTGAAAGCTAAAACGTGAAGGTGAATATGCCGTAAAAGTCAGTGATGCTCTGTAACGGCAGCTTCCTCTCAGATCCGTGCAGACTTCACGAATGCATAATGTAGTTAAGGTGTAATGCAAGTGTTATATGTAGGTACATGCAGTGAAGGTGGCCTTTGGTCCAGCAGGTTTCCAGGCTGAAAGCAGCAGGAGCCATGAAAGAAGAGGGCGGAGGTCCAGCTCTGTATGAGGACCCGGACTTCCGCTGTGTGGACGCCTCCCTGTTCTCTGGCAGCTCCACGCCTCTGGCCAGACTGCAGGGAGACATCACCTGGCTACGGCCCCAAGTAAGCCTGTCTAGTGGAAATGCCCAGAAAATTCCTTATTGGTTATCTTTCCATTGATCGGGTGTTGTTATTGATAAGATCCTGCCACATAGGGCTTGACATTTGTGGCCTATTAGCTTGTGCCGCCTCACAAGATGAGGGGATTTCCTTTTTCTGGTGGTTGACCTGATTATGAAGGACTCTCAAAGTTACTGCTCTGTATCTCACAAAAATAAATATGTGCAATTAAATTAACCTGCTCTGCTGTTTCCAGCCATATCACTGTCTCAGTCCCAATTATTATTTCCATTTCACATGTCAAGGAGATCTGCCCGTCACCAGCTCTCTTCCCAAGCAGCATCAGCCTGGGGCATGCAAAGCAAGGCCTGTTAGGAGACTGCTGGTTCCTCTGTGCGTGCACCTTCCTGCTCAAGAACAAACAGCTTTTAAACAAGGTAACACAGGCTGGTTGTCTCATCAGTTTGATTTTGTGAGCCCCAGCACTGGTTTTGTTCTAAATGTGGAGAATGTTCATCGTGTGTTTCCTGTTGTCACTCGCATTGTCGTTGGATCCTGTGTAGGTTCTGCCTGAAGATCAGCCACAGTGGGGTGACAGCAGGTACAGAGGCTGCTTTCATTTTTGCTTTTGGCAGCAGGGACACTGGACAGAGGTGACCATTGACGACCGCCTGCCCTGCATTAATTCATCTCTTTGCTTCTCACGCTGCCACTCCCCCACTGCCTTTTGGGTTGCCCTGTTGGAGAAGGCCTATGCCAAGTCAGTTGATTCCTTGAGATTAACATGTATTTTTCAAACAAGACCTAATCATGAGGAAAAGTTTGAAACCCCCCTTTCCTTTCCCTTTCATCTTCTGCAGGCTTCGTGGTTCATACGAGCGACTGTGGGCAGGTCAGGTGTCCGAGGCCCTGGTGGACTTGACAGGTGGTCTAGCTGAGCGATGGAGCCTGGGTGACTTTGGCTCGGAGGAGGAGCAGCAAACAGCACAGGACAGTGACCAAGTCAGAAAGAGAAGGCTGGACCTGAACCTTCTGGACCCTGTGAAGGATGACTGTGCGCTCAGCTTCTCCACTCACAGCACGCCCGGAGGTCAGAAAAGTGTCTGCTCACAGATAATACAGTGAGTGATGCTGTGCCACATCACTTGCTGGCCTTCTCTATTTCAGGACTCACTGAGCTGGATCAGTACCACGCTCTGACTGTCATGGAGTGGCTGGATGTGAAGAAGGTGTCAGGGGGTGAAGTACGGCTGCTAAGGATCAGAAATCCTTGGGGAAGACGCTACTGGGGAGGAGCCTGGGTATGGAGGTGTGTGTCAGACTTGTCTATTGTGGAGTATATCTGACACCCAGATGTGTGGAGTTGAAAGTTGTTAAACCAGATGCTTCAAATTACAGATTACAAATGTTCTTAAGATTAAAGCTTTTTGAGTGCTCAGAAAAGTACTATACAAGAACCAGTCCATTTACCTTTTATTTACCTAATATTCTCAATAGCAGTACCTTGGCCTCCAGTAACACTGTGATGAATCTCATGGTCATTTTTGATCAGGAAATGTCCTGTAGTGTCCATATTAAACAAATGAAGGAGCACTATCTTGAATTTGTGTGATATGTCTAGTTCACACATTCAGTACTTCTAGGCTGGACTACTGTAATTCATTATTGTCAGATTGTTCCAAAAACTGTGTATTTGGACATTGATTTAAATTTTTAAAGTTAAATCATTCACAAAAAAGAAAGCAAAACAAGACAGCTGATCTGTTAGCTACTAGTTGATGCCATCACTCTACAGATCCACAGCCACACAGGAGCATATTCACATAGTTAGGTTCTGGTGACAGCTCAGTGCTTGCTTCGGCAAGCGCGTACGCTAAATTGGATACGATACAGAGAAGATTAGCATGGCCCTTGCGCAAGGGTGACAGCTCTTAAAGGTAGAGTTCTGCTGATATTTGGTGATTTAAAAGTCAGATATTCCAATATATAAACCAATGTTGTTGTTTTTTTTGTGTTTAGTTATTTCTTTACTCATTTATGTCCGACTCTGCTTGGATCAGCTGCTTTATTGTGTTTGGAGTGTTCCCAACAGGGAAGTTGCAGAGTGCCATCTTGTGGACAAACTGTGCAACATCAACACAGCAGCGCATCTTCTATATCTTTTAGTTTTGGTTGATAGATTGGCAACTAGCTCATATCAACCTGTCAATAAATAAATTGGCCGGGCTCTACTCAAAGGTTACTCAATTTATAAAGTGATTCATTAGATTTGACAGCACTGGCTTTAAGATTTCAGACTTTAGTCGCAGCCATTAGGTGTAACTGATGTCTGTCTGAAGTTGTGATTTTATCTCACTAAAGTCACAGTTATTATACGGAATTTGGAGTGCATTTCTGGAATTCACACCTACATCAACAAATTTGTAAATGTGGGAAAATCCAGATGTTTCTTTGCCTCTCTCTCTGCAGAGGTGCAGGTTGGGATTCTGTTGCCCCTGATTGTGCTTCGGAGCTACAAGCCAGGGTGGCAGAGGGTGAATTCTGGTTGGACGAGGCTGAATTTATGTCCCAGTTTGATGACGTCACAGTGGGCTATCCCATCAGTGAGGAAGGACACTTGAAGAGCATTTATACTGGTGTTGCCTTATTTTGTTAAAGAGGTTTTTGTTGTTTCAGATGTTACTTTCTTGGTGCCCTTGTTTTAACCTGATGCCTCTCTGCTCCGGCAGGAAACCTGCTGACACACAGTCATCAGCTGGCTGGTCGCTGGGTAAAAGGGCACTCTGCTGGCGGTAGCCGAAACTGCGGCAGCTACGGCAGCAACCCCAAGTTTTGGCTTAAAGTGTGCGAAAGAGGAGAGGTGGTGGTGTCTCTGTTGCAGTGCCGGAAATGGAGAAACACAGAGAAATATGCACAAACCCCAGTCGAGGACAGCAACAATACAAAGCACCAGCATTACCAGGCCATCGCGCTGCACTTGTGGAAGGTTTGTTCTCTCATTTAGTGTTGACATGCGCTCGTGTGGCTTTCCATCGCTTTACTGAAAGTATGTTTGCACTAGGTGGAAAAGAAGCGTTTCAATCTGAGCCGGATGTTGAACAGACCTCCTCGCGCTTCTACTCACTGCCATACCTACGAGAGAGAGGTGGTTCTCCACGGGCAGCTGGAGCCCGGATTCTACCTTCTCATCCCCAGCACCTACCAGCCAGGAGCCGAGGCCCGCTTTCTCATCAGGGTCTTTTCCTTCTCTTCCATCTCCCTCAGGTAAAATTATTAAGTTTTTCACGAAGTTATTTAATGTTTCTGATTTTATTTGCGCCATTAAAACAATTAATCTCATCCTCAGTGCCATGAAAAGCCCAGCACCCCCACTGCCTTTAACAGCAGACAGTGAGTGGGAGACCAGCTACTTCCACGGCTCGTGGGTTGAGGGAAAGACAGCCGGAGGAAGCAGGAACTTCCTGTCTCACTGGCAGAACCCCTTCTTCCCTTTTACAGTTTCTGATGATCCAGCAGTGACATCAGGAGTTAACGTCAGGGTTACCCTGCACCAGAGCCGGCCTGATACGGATCTGCACCCTATTGGCTTCCACATTTATAAGGTCAGTAAAATACAAAGTCAGAGCATTAGTGTTAGCTTAGATTATGTGACATCCGTCCTTCTGCAGTTCAGTCTATACACTAGGATAGAGTTCACATCGCCTCTGAATAGCTTAACATTATTTTGCTTCTCTTTATCCGGTACTGCTTTAAGTCGAAATATCTGCTTTTAACAACATAACTAGGTAGTAGAAGGACAATCTGAGCAGATGATATCCAGGGATGAGGATCCTGTGGCCAGCTGTGTCCCTCACTGTTACACGCAGGACGTCAGTCTGGCCTGTTCACTTCCTCCGGGGGCTTACTCCATAGTGCCGTCCACTTATCAGCCCGACTGCTCTGCAGGCTTCACTCTGAGCCTCGCTCGCAGAATACAAAGGTTAGCTCTGTCATCAAGCAGATGTTTTTTTTAATAGGTAACAAGTTCTTGTCGCTAATGATGGTGGATCTGTGTGTGTCTTTCAGGAAAGTAGTGAAAAGCCAGGAAAGGCTCGGGAAAGCCGTTCAGGAGGTTAGTGAATTTGAATTATGCATTGTATTATGTAACACGAGGAATTCATTAGGTGGAACCAAAGGATTTAGTGTCTGGGTGAATGTGCAATATTGTCCCAATCCTCTCCATCCTTTCCTGTGTTATGAACTTGAATAATGGCCAGAAATGTAGTTACCGACGAACATTATGACATCACGGCGATGTTGACCTTTGACTATTTTAATTGTTTGATGTCATTACTTCTCCATTTTTTCCTATTAGACTTTTGTGATAATTTTCTTAGAATTGACATGAATTCTTGCAATGTAAGCTTTTTGTAAAATAAGGGTGACCTTTAACCACCAAATTCTAATCATTTGTCCCGATGTTCAGGTAAGTGTTTGTGCCAATTATGAAGGCCTGACAACTCGCACTGGAACACACGCTAGTACAATTACGACTTGTTAGCATGCCGCATATTTGCGTGACTTAATGCGTAGTTAACTGTTTAATGATTGTGGTCAGAAGATGGCAGCACTCAATAATCCCTCTGTCTTGTCTGCCTCTGTCTGGACGGCAGGTTTCTCACGTCTCTGTGATGCAGAGCTAGATCTCTGGGACCGTTGCTGCTCCACTAACATCGACTTACCTCCATTTGCCTCTTGGCCCGTGATGAAAGAACCAGCCAGGCCACAGATATCGCGTGTGTGTTTGTGTGAGCATACATGTACACGCTCCCTGTGGATGAGAAGGCAAGCAGGCTTAGTGGGAATCCCAAAAAAAAGCCTTTATCCTGAACCGCCAAGGCTCTGGGTTGATGGGCAGCTACATGCTTGTCGGCGATTAGGACATCAGAGGTTGTCGGTGGGCTGGGCTGCTAATGAAGTATGACGGGACTGGCTGGTGTAAACAAACAGCCGCCACTGAAGAAGGCCGCCGCTGCTCTTGCTCATTCACTCACTGGTGCGCCTGCCGGCCCAGAACAAAGGGCCCTCTCATGAAGGTCCTCGTGGAGGCACAGGGGGCGAGGGGATGGTCTGCAGAAGCAGCGCCAACCGAACCACACCACACCGTGATATACCACCCCGGAGCTTTCCTGCTGTCCCTCACCCCCAAACACTCTGCTTTTTATCTGGCTTTAATTGTTTGTTTCCAATACACAAACACAGGGGTTTTCATGGTCTTGTAGCCACTAAGCTTCCATAATAATGCCTGAACCGATTTGGACCAAAAGAAGTCCCAACTCCATCCTCACCCTCCAGCTCCCTTTGTTTTTGATTTTTTTTGCCTCCCCCACCCCTCTTCAAAACTTGGTCCACAGCTCTGCTTGGACCTGAGCACAGCTACTGTTTGAAGGTGCCGCGAGAACAGATTACAAGCAGAGGAATGGAAAGCGATGAAACGAGGGTTGCAGCGTATCAGAGGAATTCGATTGCTGTGATTAAGCCACCCGTGTTGTTCTGAGGCTGTTCTTGTGTGACAGTGTGTGTCGGCCTGCACATACATCTGCGCTGAAGACACAGGGTTTCTGTTTATTCAACAGAGTCATCAGACTCTGAAAAACTACAATTAACAGATCACAGTGGTACTAATGTGCATTTATTATATCTTAAAGTTCTGAAATGTGGAGAATAAAATAAAATTATTGGGACTTTTGCTTCATGTATGCATATTTCTTAATTACTTATTTATTTTAATGCACATTTCAATTAAGTATAAATGAGCACATGCTTGATAGTAAAGATGTGGCTCACCTTTGACCTTTTCGTGCTCATCACTAAGATCGATACATGGCATGCGCGTCCACTAAACCGCTGCTGTGCGCGTCGCCGTCACTTGCTGCGGGATTCAGGAGGCTGTGGTCGGACTCCGAAAAGACTCCTATCTACAAAATAATGAACAACAAATTTGACGCGTGAGTATTTAAAACATTTCGCTGAATATCCAGAGAGCGGTCTCGTCGGTCGCTACTGTGAACTCACTGGGGAGGGTAACGTAAGCTGACCGTGGTTTGCGTGTGTGAGAGGTGTGTCAGCTTTATTATATGTTTTTGCATGAATTCTGTGAGTTAATAAAAGAACAGGAGTGCGAGGGCAACACCTACACGCGCTTTTAAAAAGAAAGGGAGCAATACCTGTGAGTAAATGGTGCTTTTTGATGAAGAATTTCAGTGTTGTTAGCTGTTAGCTTGGCCTGGAGGAAGGCGGATAGGCCTCGAATCCTCGGTGTGGTAGTTAACTGAGAGGCGGGGAGAGGCGCGTAGAGGCCGGTCACAAATTAGACTCGCGTGGCCAATAAATGCAGGAAACTGGAGAGACACGGTTACACGCAGAGAGCTCTTATTAATAGTGACCGTAGTTTAAGATTAGCACAGAGCGCATGTTTGCAGGCCACAACTTTAAAATGCATCAGTTGCAGGTTTATTGGGTTAAGTTGCCCTAAATGAATACAGCAGCCATACTGCAAATCTTCTATTCGTCGAGGATATAGTTTGTGTTAATTTTTTTTCTTGATGTGTTGACCAGGATGAGGGCACAACTGAATAATTTAGATACTGGTTGCTGTAAGACGGTATAACGCCAACAGACTGGGTAACAAAATGACAAAAGATTTGATTTAAAACACTCTGTAAAAGGAGTTAAAATGAAAAGGGCTGTTACCTGACAACAGGTGTAAAGTCCCTTTTGATTTCAAATATTGATTGCATTTCCCTCGATTGTAGTCTGAAAGACGATGACAGCGGAGACCACGACCAGGACCAAGGCTCACCGAAAGACGGTGAGAAGGAAAAAAACGAAGATGAAGAGAAGGAGCAGAACACTTCCAAGAAAAAAGTGAGGCCGCTAAAGTCTTACACAGATGTATGTGCAGATTGTGCTACTATTTGTTGAACAAAGGTACAGTTTCTTTAGTTTTGGCTTGTTTGTTAAACTATAAAATTTTGAACATCTGGAAATGAATTAAACAGTAAATATAATTTTTGAAGAACCTCTTAAATTAAAGCAAAAAGTCTGCACTTTAATCACATGTTAATTATTAGATTTAAAATCCGCTTTGGTGGTGTACAGAGGCAAAATGACAAATTATAGCTCTGAGTCTGTATAAAGTTAATATGTCAATGAGCTGTACAAGTTACTCTCTCATTTCCGGCAGATGGTGGTGCCAGGAGCAGGAGAACACCCTCTCCAGTACAATTACACCTTTTGGTACTCCAGACGCACCCCAGGGAGACCAGCCAGCACTCAGAGCTACGAACAGAACATCAAACAAATTGGCAGCTTTGCTTCGGTCCGTCGCTCCTCATCACATCTTTATATGGCTTAAAACAGGAGCCAGTGCACTTTTCCTTTTGTTTATGTGCCCATGCAGAGCTGCACACTCCACATATTGACTTGTTTTCCACTAATTATTACAATTGTCCATCCCAGGTGGAGCAATTTTGGCGTTTCTATAGTCACATGATCCGACCTGGCGATCTGACAGGTCATAGTGACTTCCACCTCTTCAAAGAAGGCATTAAACCCATGTGGGAGGTAAACACACTGGCTGATATCCTCTATTTGCTCTGGTTGTTTGGTTATGCGTGAAAGGCCTGATCTGAAATTGTGTATGTTTAGGATGATGCTAATAAGATGGGTGGGAAGTGGATCATTCGTCTGAGAAAAGGCCTGGCGTCTCGATGCTGGGAGAACCTGATCCTGGCTATGCTCGGAGAACAGTTCATGGTAGGAGAGGAAATCTGTGGGGCTGTGGTGTCAGTACGTTTCCAGGTATTGCCAAAAGCAGACACACTCGGTTGCACATGGTCACTAACTGCCTGACCTAACGCTCACACATGCCTCCTCTTCATGCTGCTTCTCGCCAGGAGGACATCATCTCCATCTGGAACAAAACAGCCAGTGACCAGGGGACCACCGCCCGCATCAGAGACACCCTGCGCAGAGTCCTCAACCTGCCCCCCAACACCATCATGGAGTACAAGACACACACAGACAGCATTAAGTATGTATGTCTTCTCCTTTTTTTATTTTCTTCTCCAGCTTTCCTTTCTCTTCAGCTCATTCCATAAACCTGCATGCTCACACACATTTTCCAACCAAAGAGGCAACGAGAGAGTACACTTACATGTTGCCTTTTTAATGGCTTGTTTTTAACATGCTCAGGTGATAAGATGATGGTTTTCTGTAAGTTAGATTTTTATTTTGACAGTATGTTTGGATTTTAAGGGAGAAATAACAAACACAATTATCAAAATGTTTTATTTTATTGTTTGAAGTATTATTCCAAATTGAAATGTATAACTGTACACACAACCACATATCTTGTGCACGTCTATATACTAATATAATTTTACAAACTCCCATATTTTTCTATTAGTTCATTAGAGAGTGAAACAAATGCCCATTTAACTGATTATAATGGTTTTCCATTGCAGTCTTAACCTTGAGTCAGTATTTCTTCAGTATACAAGAACTCAGTTCTGCCTTTTGTTCCCATTTTCATGCTTTGGGGAAAAAAACAACTAGTTCTGTGTCCATGTTTGTCCTTTGTAGCTTTGAATGTGAATGCCTAGTATGATGGCTTTCAAGTCCTTTTACACAATCTCTATATCCTCATGTAGATGTTGTTGCTCCATTTTTTTTTTTTTTTTGCTTGGCGCTTGATATTAATGAGATGGGGATGTTCTTGACACACGTTGTTAAAAACTTCTGTTTATAATGGCCAGCCTGTCCAAAGAAAGGATAAAAAGCTAAAAGACCAACTTCTTCTGCACGAAGGCACAGAAAAGATGCACAGGGATTATTTTGAGCTCTGAATCGTGCAAAGCTTCTCTAGTAAAGTCTAGAAATACCAATATGGAGCTAAGAATAATAAGTCCCATTCATTCTAACATGGCCTGTATAAATCTTTATAATATTGAAATGACCTCTGTTAGTATATTTCTTTATTTTGGCAGCTTTAGCTCATAAAGCTAAGCCTAAATTTTTTATTTTCATCATTAGTTTTTGGTAACTGTGAATACAACTATTTTTTTCCCCATCTAAAGCTCTCATTCAGTTAACTGATGGGCTTACGATTCTTCAAGGAAAATAATTATTTCTTTATGCTTTTTACTGCGAATTATAATTTACTGCATCCTCCTCTGTTTGCAGAGCATGGGAAGACTTCCATGGTCTGGTGAATGCTAGCGGAGGACGTTAGCCCCCCGTCACCGAGATGCTCAGCGAAGAGTAAGAACTCCTGCTGTGGGATTTCACATGAACAACAACACAACCTGTGTGATGTAGTTAGACTCTACTGATGTGGTCTCTGTTTGCGGTGTGCAGGTGTGTGCATACGGGATGTGTTGGGGGAAGCCGAGTCCAGAGAAGGGCAGCTCTGCGTGGATTGGCACTGCGTAATGCGAAGACAGAGCAAAAGTCGGGGACCGAGGCCAGGAGACCGTTGGGTCTTTGTGTCAAATTGGAAATGAACAGAAAAGCCTTTCAACAGAACACTGAAACAGGTCTATGAAAGAGGTGATTTTAATCAACTGGAAGAGGAAATTACAGTTTTGTTTCTTTTTTTTTTTCTTTTTTTCTTTTTTAGTAATGCAAGTTGTAACATCTTTTAACCAGTGAGTGACTGGTGTGGGCTGTTCTGGTCATGAACGCTCGACAAAGTGTGCTTTAAATACAACAGAATCAGTTGTACTCTATATGATTTTATTGCTTAACGTGACATTTCACCTGCTGTTAAAATAGGTGTGCTAATCAGTTTTATTGGGACTCAAACAGGGTTATTATAACACAGTGCTGTATTATAACTACAATTCCTCTGGTCATTTTGGACTAGAACAAATATTAATGTTTAAATGCAATCCACATCAAAGATCACTTAATACGATTTTTAAAAAGTTGTATCCCAAAGGATGAGGATCCTGTGTTGGGCAGGTTTCTATAACCGGCATCTTTAGAATGAACTGCCAAGCTGCCTAAATCACTGTGCCTGGCCTCAAGCCCGACCTGAACCAGGTTTCCCTTCCCTGCCTTCTCCTTTCTTTACCCCACCTTTTAAAGGAAGGGCTCTGCTTTAATGTTAAAGGTGTATAGGAGTCCTGAAACACTGATATTCACTCCTTTTCCATTTTGTAGTCCACGAAAGAAAACGGGGCCCAGGGTCTGTTACAGTTTTTATCCTGGGGAGCTTTTTTGTTTTTTGTTTTTTTGTTTTTTTTAATATGTTAAGAAAGAGCCTACAGTTTGTTGAAAAACTGTAATGCTGCCCTTATTTGTTATTGTGATGATGGATGCAGGTGTGTGTGTGAGTGTGTGGAAAGCGAGGAAACACTGTTGGATGTACACCTGATGGATTATAGCAATAAATGGTAAATATGCATCTGCTGCTAAAGATGGTTTAGTGCCATTTTTCTTTTATAAACGCTGGAACTGAAGCTGTGGAGTTTGCAAGAAGCCGAGATTCCTCTTTATCCGCTCTTCTTTCTTCCCAGACCGGGAAGCTTGGGTGCCCGTTGGTCTGTAAATCATGTGATGATGCTGGTCAGCTCATTTCAAAAAACATATGATTCTGCAGAGAAATCATTCAGACAGGTTAGAAACAGTGTTAGTTTTTCCATCAATCTATTCGCTTCCACTTATCCTTTTCAGGGTCGTGGGGGGGCGCTGGAGCCTATCCCAGCTGTCATAGGGCGAGAGGCGGGGTACGCTCTGGACAGGTCGCCAGTCTGTCACAGGGCCAACACACAGGGACAGACAACCATTCGTACTCACATTCACACCTAGTGACAATTTGAATTATCCAATTAACCTATCCCCACAAGCTGCGTGTGGGAGGAAGCCAGAGTACCCGGAGAGAACCCACGCAAACGCGGGGAGAACATGCAAACTCCACACAGAAAGACCCCGGCCTGATGTTGGAATTGAACTCAGGACCTTCTTGCTGTGCGGCCACAGTGCTAACCACTTAGTTTTTCTTTGTATTAAAATGTCTTCTTTATGTATGCTTTTTATGTTTTTTTTAGAGAAAGAAAGCAAGTGTGCAACGGGGGGGGGAGAAGAACGGTCTGAACACTTTTTGGCTCAAAGTAATAATTTACTCCTTAAAGAATCTTTACATAAGCAGATTTTTGATGCTTGCGATTGATACCCGAGGAAGATCCCACACATCAAAATGTTGCTTTTGTTACATGTAAACATGTTGGTTGTTTGCATGTAACATCAATATAAATTATGATCTCCAGTTGTAATGCAAGTTCCAATTAAACCAAATCGTGAAAGGCTTCTTACGAGCCAATACATCAAATATTATATTCTAATATTACAGTGCACCCATCTGGGATCATCTTAATATAGTGTCCTGATTTTTATACTGAACCGCTGATTTCCAGTTAGTATACAATGATCCCAAGGCAGGGATGTCAAACATACAACCTGGGGGCCAGATTGGCACTACCAAAGGATCCAATCCGGACCAAAAGCATTTAGGAAAATTAAAAAGAAAAAAACATCAAATAAGGAGGGCATGAACTTAAAATATGTTTAATAATTACTCAGTCAAACTAGAGTGAAAATAGGAGAAACCTCCTTGCAACTTAAAAAACAAAAACCTTTATCAAAGCATTTAAAAAAAATAAAATAAAAATTAAAGGTATTTGTAATGACCAGCTGCTTACCAAGAGATGGAGCGTGTCAGTGATCATGAGACGATTGCCAAGATTGCCGGGTGGGAAGGAACTTGTCTTCTAGACATATTGCATCTTATTGCCAATTTGACCTCCATTCAGTCACAGAGTATGCAGATTCTGTCTTATTGTGGTTTTATTGATGTATTAATGCACAAAAGTCATTTTGAAGACAGCAGCTGACTGCGAGTGGTTGCAGACCTGGTCCTTGTCTTCAAAGCAACCACCAGTACAGATGGACCAATGATACTGTTAGCTAAATGTACTTTTATATTAATAGGATTAACAGTTGAAATCATTACCTAAAATTACAAATATATAAGTTATTCACTAAAATTATAGAATGAAATTAAAATTGTTAGCTGCTGTTTGAAGTAAGTATGAATGAACAGATAAAACTGTTGCTGAATGTTTATTCATTAGTAAGCTAATTTATTCATAACACATACTTGCAACTAAGTCTTCAAAGTCTGAGGTAGAAACTTTGGGAAAGGTATAATTATATTGTGTATGACAGAACATCTTCCCACTGACGGACACACGTGCTTACCAACAGGAAAGTGGCTGCCAGGAGAAGGAGTTTGGTGTGTGACTCCATACTGAGTGGAACTAGAAGATGAAAATAGAATACATACAGTTGTACTAAAGCCGTGATTAAATAATAAACTATGTTTGTGACTTTGGTATACTTAGAAATGTTAAAGAAGTCTGATACTAGCCAGAGAGATGCAGTTAATGTTTGGCAATTATCTTTTTCTTTAAAAAAAAAACAACAATCTAGTGGTGTTAGTTGATGTCCCTGTAAATATCATGGAACAGTCTTTTTTTCCATTTATTTTTTATAAATTAAAAGCATTCACCGGTGACTTTATTAGGTACACCTGTTTGGCTGCTTGTTAACACAAATCTGACCAGCTAATCACTAGAGGTGGGAATCACCATACATCCCACAATACGATATTATCACAACACTTAACCCACGATACGATATTATCACAACACTTAACGCACAATATGATACGATATTATTGCAATTTAAAAAAAAATATTTTTAAATATATTCAGATTCTGTACATACAGGTAAACTTTATCAATATTCATTTTATCTAATATCAAAGTCTCACACTCAGTCTCTCATTTCAGTCAGTTTTATTGTTGACAAACTGAACGGTTTGTATTACAGTCTAGTCCAACTTAACTGAATGCAACCATCTGGTACAATTATAGCTATTCTGAACTATGAAATTTATGAAAACTATGCAGCCCCTTCAGCAACTGAAGAATTTGAAAGTAAATTAAAACAAAATATAATTTTACATTAAATAAAGTTTTAAACTTAATTAAAATAAAACGTGTCTTAAATTAAAATAAGTAAACTGTCATGTTTATTGCTGCCAAAAAAAGTTAAACACATTTGGACAGTGAAGTAATGTCAGGATTCTGGCTCAGAAAAAGGATCAACATGCTCTGAAGTCAGAGCATGTTCCATTCCACAAACTTTTTTTGTAACAAAATATCGATTTCTGCTGTCCCTGTATCGATACATTATTAGCAAACAAAATATCACGATACTACACAGTATCGATTTTTTTCCCCACCCCTACTAATCACATGCCAGCAGCTCGAAGCTTTTAGGCATGTGGTTGTGATGAAGACGATCCACTGACGTTAAAGTTAAAAGTGCCTTGTTGATGCAAGATGTCAGAGGAGAATGAGCAGATTGCTTCAAGCTGACAGGAAGGCAGCACAAAGTCAAATAATACTAACTTTATTATTAAAGTTATATAGCACTTTTCTAAACAGAGTTGCAGCCAACGTATGCAGAAGACAGTGTCTGAATGCACAATACATCAGGCATGCTCTTGCATACCTAGCAGAGCTACAGCAGACCACACTGGGTGCCACTCCTGTCAGCTATGAACAAGAAGTGCATTGAGGTGACTGTTGTTGAGGTTTGGTGCTATGAATAAAACTGAATGTTGTTGATTTCTGCTGCAACATTCAGTTGTTTCAGAATTTAAAATGAACAGTGTGGAGTCATCGATCCATCTTGCCTTGTATAAATGGTTCAGGCTCCTGGTGGTGTAATGGTGTGCCAAATATTTTCTTGGCACTCTTTGGACTTAGTAAAAACAGCATTTAAACACCACAGCCTACCTGAGTATTGTTTCTGACTGCGTCCATCCCTTTATAAGCACAGTGTACACATCTTCTGATGGCACCATGTCTGAAAGTGCAAACTGTTTGTTTTGTTTTTAATGTGACAGTGAGCTCACTGTGCTCCAATGGCCTCCAGTCACCAGGCCTCAATGTAATGGAGTAACTTTGGGATGTGATGGAAAAGGAGATTCCCATCATGAATGTGCAGCCAAAACTTCTGTTCCAACTGTGTGATACTGTCATGTCATGATAGACCAAAGTCTCTGAGGGGTGTTTGCAGCAACTTGTCGAGTCTCTGGCACAAAGACTTAAAGCACCTCTGAAGGCAAAATATACTGCAGTTTAGTACTAGCGAGGTGTACCTAATAAGGTATCCGGTGAGTGTGCTTTATTATATTGGTCTGTTGTTTTTCTTTCAGTCATGTTTCTTATCTGTTCAGTAAATAAAAGTATCAGATCTGAAGAGGTCGATTAAAGTAAACTTGGTCCGAAACTAAACTTTGGGAAAGGTAAATGTTCTCTGGCATCCTGTCAAAGACAAATTAGGAATGTAATTTACTGAGGTAGAACTCACCCTCCAGCCCAAAGTATTCATGGTCCATGTTGTGTTCTTCGTTGAAGCCAGGCCATTTCTTCCATATCGTGCCTATTTCCTCACCAATGTTGGAGACAATCTAGTGTATAATTTAAAACTGCATGAAAGCACTACTGCAATGTTACACTTTTCAGTCACACATATACTTTTATGAGTTATAAATATTCCTACCTGGAATTGTTGGTTGGAGAAGCAACGGCATGGACAGCAGGAGCCCTGGATTCTGATGGTAGACACCCCTCCTGAAGCGCAGACCTCCAGGAGGGGCGTAAACATGCTCCACCTGAAAAGATGGTCACCAACACACAGCAACTCAGTAACCGTGCACTAAGCCTCCTGGCAAAGAGACTGGCCAGTGCTTCACACAGAGGCGCAGCCCAGTCTTGATGGTTGGATGATTGCATTTTCAGCTGTCATGATTCTGCAGCACCAAAGCAATTGTTTGCTCGATGTCAGAAGAGTTCAATTTGGGACATGCTTTATTAGAGCACAACTGAGAGAATATTTATACCAAGTCGAACTCTGGTCACTGAAACCTCTGCCAGGCCAGTCCTAATTGGGCACAACTTCACCGACTGTCGCTTCTGGAAAACTCTAAATTTGACACACAAAGACACCCCCGCTAACCCTGGAGTCAGATTTAGGCCAGATGAAGAAGGAAGTATTTTGGGTTGACGACAGAAGAGCCGTGAGCCTGCCATGCCATTGGCCAACATTCCCATTAGGAAGGATGTCGCATTCCTTCCCCTACGAGCCCACGCCAGCTCTGTTGGTGTGTTTTTGGTGTGCAGACAGCTGTGCTGTGCATTAACCATCCCAGGTTTATATTACACTCAGCCTGTTCAGAACAGGAAAGGCCCCGACTGCTATTTACAGACAGGCCTGAGCATCTAGGCCAGTGTGGTCCCAGGCCTTGAATGACATGGAAAAAGGCTCACATGCGAAGTGTTTAGTCTGACAGTATAAAATGCTACTGGTGTTTGTTCACCCAAATTAAAAATGTAAAATTATAGTAATAATAATAAGAAAAAAAATATACTATGTGAATGTTATTCTTCAAACTCAAATGATCCACAAAACAACCATTTTATCCAGACTAGTTCCTTACTTCTAGGCTGGACTGCTGTAACCCATTATTATCAGATTCTTCTAAAAGTTCCCTGAAAGACTGTCTTTTTGACAGTACCTAGGTCCTGTCAAAATGATGACAGGACCTAGGTACTGACAGGGACTAGAAAGAGAAAGCATATTTCTCCCATACTGGTTTCTCTTCATTGGCTCCCTGTTAAATTCTGAATCAAATTTAAAATCTTTCTGATCACATACAAGATCTTGAATAATCAGGCCCCCTTTTATCTGAAAGACATCATAGTACCATATAACCCCAATAGAGCAGATTGAGGTTTAAAATGTTCCTTTCTAATCAACTTATAGTTAGGGCTGGACTCTGAGCCAGGTTCTCCCAGAGGTTTCTCCCTTTTAAGAGAGAGCTTTTCCTTCCCTGTGTCGCCAACTGCTTGCTCACAAGGGGGTCATCTGCTCGTTAGGGTTTCTTTCTAATATTGTTGGGTCTTTACCTAAAGTGCTTTGAGGTGACTGTTGTTGTAAATTGGCAATATAAATAAAACTGAAATGAATGAGTGCAGACTAAAGACTTCTGTGGACTCCTTCAGACATAATTATATTTATGTTTATAATTTTTGTTAACCCATTAACCAAAGGCCAGTAGTTTGTAAAATTCAGTTCATTAGATTTCTCAGAGAAGCTAAAGAGGCTCATGTATGAAGTATGTCTCCTTAATATAAATCTTCACCACTAACTTTACCTACTTACCTACAGTACCTACCTATATATTCACTCTCATTATAACAACAGAAGTGAGTTATATAAGCCTAAGTGTGGCTTGATCACATGTAGTTTAGAATTACTGAGCAACATAAGGAAACAAACTCATCAGCGTTTAGTAGGAACATATATACACCAAGGAATGAACAAGTTTCCTACCTCTGATGTACGGTGCCAATGAGATGGTTTTGAGGTGTGTACGCTCTCATCTCCATCAGGCAGCAGCCGAGGCAACAGGCGTCCACCCTAAGGGGCCTTTCAAAATAAAAGACCTGACTGCCCTCACTGTCAAAGCCTTTCAGGGTGTAGGCCCGAGCTGGACCACAGCACTGCAGACACACACAGGAGCTCTCTAAGAGGAGGGAGAAGAGAACAAATGCTGAGAATATGCTGAAAAACATCAGTAGTTATAAGAGTAAGACACGTGGTGGAACGGGACAAATACCTTCCACAGCCACAAATGACTGTGACCTGTTGCCTTCTGTAGTGATGTTATAGATCCTCCTAGAAACACACTGAGGACCTGCAGTCAGGATGTGGTATTTTCTTAACGCACACACATCTAAACAAGAGTCCTGTTTTATGTAAAAGAAAAAAGTAGTCCTCCTCACCTTGCAGCTCTGGCTTGGCAGTGATATGAATCTCACTAGCAGTTTCCAGCACAGACATAAAGCATGATCTCACTGCACTACCAGTCTTCTTCACCGGTGGCTGAATCAAGCCATTCTCAGCAGTCTGGCCCAAAAGCTGCTCTTCAGATTCCAGGTCAGGAGGCATTTGGTGGGATTTGGGTGGAGTGCTTTGAGTCTGGCACTCACAAGAGGGTCCACAGCGGTTGTGAAAAGCCCTGAAGACCATGTGAATGTGCTTCTCTCGCTCAAGTCGTCCAAAGGGAAGAGGCTGATTCATCACGGCTGACATGGTCTCAAACTGAAAAATGAATCATACCGAAACCTTAAACAAAACATTTGAAGGATGGATGCTTTAACTCATACCCAGTCTATAGGCTGCAAGCAAGTTACTTAAATAAAGTATAGTAGGTGCTTAAAGAAGAAAATCCACACACATCTTTCATTATTTACAAACCAAATTCCCCCAAAAGTTGTGAAAGTGTGTAAAATGTAAATAAAAACAGAACATGGCAGCAACATGTATTAAAAAAGCTGTGAGCAGGGCCATGTTTACCCTGTGTAGCATCCCCCCTTCTTTTAATAACAGCCGGTAGACATCTGGGTACTGAGAAGACCACCTGCTGCACTTTTAGAAAAGCTACGATCATATCTGCTCAGCACTGCTGGATCTTTGTCATATTTTTGTTTAATGGTGCAATTAACCTAATTAGTTGTAAAATGTTCCTCCAGCTGTTTCCTTTGAGTACCACTTACTTTCCCAGCCTTTTGCCCACCCCAATTTTCGGAGCCATTTTCTCAGTTTAAACGTTTGATATGTTTTCATTGTTCTATTGTTAAGAAAATGTAGGTTTATCAGATTTTCAAACAATTGCATCACAACTTTTTGGAGCTGGTGTTGTGCCTTAAATACTAAATATTAATCTGACAAAATGATAAAACATCCACTAAAACGGTCTCAAAATCATAGCAAATAGATCTTTATCATGTAAGCTTGTAATTTAAAATTTAATAAATTTTTATGTTGTGATCAAAAGTTTGATAGGGGAAAAAAGGAGCTTTCCTTCTCCTGTACTGTGTTTCTTGGCAGTTCCCTGGTATCAATATTAACATCCTCCTTGCAATAGCTTAATACTTTTTCACATTCAGATCACACGTTAATATTCCTGTCTCACCCAGCCTGCAGCTGCGAGTAGCAGCTCACAGCATCAAACCGAAGCTCCCTTGTATAAACATTGATAGCTCAAGAGTTTCTATACTGGCTAAGATCTTCCTGGAGCCTTTACTTATCATGTATTTCCAATAAGAGATTAGAAAGAAAGAAAACAGCACAAAAGAGCATCACAGGCCTGCTTACCATCAGTGTTCACCCTCCACAGACTCGGATCATCTAAGTGTTACGAGCAAGAAACCAGGCGAGCCTTCATGAGTTATCATTATCTGGAGGGACTAAGCCTTCTTACCCCCCGTGTGTTTGTGTGGCTATTCACATAGCAGTGTTTGGCTTTGTGAGTGTTTTCGGACTTCAGCTCCATCTCAAAACGACTCTGTTTCCATCCCAACCAGCCGGATCTGCCTTTTGTTGGGGTAGAAAGGCACCACTCAGTCATGTAATTGAAATGCTTCCAGAGGAGGGGGGCTGTGCAGGATATTTGTGCTTCAGTGGCAGGTTTGGGAGTGGAGGGGTGGGGGCTGAAACTTTCCACTGGCCTCAAAAATGACTCAGTCACAAAAATCATACAATTAAAATGCTTTTATTGATAAAAAGAAAGATTCTCGTACAACGAATGAAATCTGTGGTCGACACCATGTCTCGTGGCTTGTGCCCATAGTTTTGTTAAAAATGAACAGCACTTAGAGCAAACACTGAGATGTAAGTAAGGAGACCATCTTCTCTTTAAATGCAACACAAACAATCTCAACAGCCAGGACAGCTGATACAGTATGCATTCACACAATGGTGCAGTGGATTGTACTTGCTTCTGTGATCGTCCGCAGCCCCACAGCAGGCACCTGTGCAGAAAACACATACAGCTGCATCTTCTCCATTCTTTGTATCATAGTCATTAGTGAAAGATCACTAATGAAGGCTGTCAGATTCTCACTCTGGCTAAAGTGATAACATCAAACATTTTCTCCCTGGTTCACCCTAAGGCGTTTGTTTCCATTCCTGCTACAGCAGTAATGTTGTGTAGTGGAGGGAGATACTTCTTTGGATCCCCAGGAAAAGGTGTAGAGGGCGGCTGGTTGAAGTGGCCCATCAAGAAGATGCCAACAGTGCCGATAAAAAACACCAACACCATGACAATAAAGCAGACCCTGTCGATGACACGGGCAACCAGGAACCATTCTTCATTTTCCTGCGGTTGAGTGAGATGATACATTGCTATTAGCTCTGGCATTCCCAACTAAGACCTCATCTAAATGTCCATTGCAAATGTGCAAAGAGTAAAATGGTTAAGCATACACTCTGGAAGTCATTCTGCTGTCTTGCAGTCTCAGCGATGTGTTTGCAGGAGACCACACACTGCTTCAGCTCTGGACTGGCCTTTGCTAGACTATTAACAAGGTGCTGTGCTGTACCCCCCTCCAGCCCATCATCTGGAGTCATATATTCACAAAAAGCCATATATTTACGTGTTATATTTATGCATTTCAAAGGATAACCTAAACTGTCAAAAGTTTTACAAATAATTTAAAAAGAATGTGTAACAAACTCTTTCAAATACTTACGTAGCTTCTCCAGCACTGATTTCATCAATCCATTTCTCCCTCTGAGTTTGTCAAACATGAGCTCAGACCGAGCTGTTTTCATTACGTATTCCTCCGCCTTAGTGATGACAGTGATAGAGCTGCGGCGACGGCAGGGAACCAGGTGGACACCATTCCTGCCTGCAGACACAGTTTCACCATTTCTCATTTCTGATGCATGGCCGGCGTTTGGTGTCCAGGGTTGCATCTGCATCCTAAGTAGGCGAGGCAGGATGTTTAGGAAGATCTGAGGGTGACACGGTGTTTAAGATGAAATCACAGCTAAATAGACGTGTTCCCTTCATTGAGCAGCTTTAAAAGATATTCAAATGATTCAGACACAGCCTCACCTTCCGGACTTTGTCTGCCATTTTGTGAGTGTTTGGGGTTCTCAGGGATACGTTGAGGACTACGACACTGTTTATCACTACCATGGTGGTCACCGACATCACAAACATCAGATACCTGCGGTCAAATGTTCGTATCATTTTCAACACAAACCTAAAACTCTGAGCTGAAATCTGAAAATCAGCCGCTTACTTTCCAATAAGAGGCACCGCTTGAGAAGTCTCTGGAACCTTCTTAGCAATGAGGAAGAGGAACACAGTCTGGCCCAGAAGAGTCACAATAGACATGGTGCACTTCTGACCACCAGCTGTAAAACCAAAACCAGCACTCAGTCAGGGTGGTGCAGTTTTGACCTAATGTATGCATCAACGGCTAGATCGTCACTGTATTTCTATGATCATAGGTCAAAGTATGAATAAAATCCTGACTCACTGTCTACGTACATCAACAGGCACAACATTATGACAGGTAAAGTGAATAACACTAATTATGTCTTCATCATGGCACCTGTTAGTGGATGGGCTATATTAGGGACCAAGTAAACTTTTTGTCTTCAAAGTTGAGGTTAGAAGCAGGAAAAATGTGCAAGCATGAGGATTTGAGCAAGTTTGACAAGGGCCAAATTGTGATGGCTAAACGACTGGGTCAGAGCATCTCATATTTTGCAGCTCTTATGAGTTGTTACTGGTCTGCAGACCAAATGTGGTCCAGGGAAGAAACAGTGGTGAACCAGCAACAAGGTCATAGGCAGCCAAGGCTCACTGACACATGGGCAGCAAAGGCTGGCTCGTGGGGTCCAATCCAGCAGACGAGCTCCTGTAGTTCAAACTGCAGAAGAAGTTCATGCTGGTTCTGATAGAAAAGTGTTAGAATGCACAGTCCATTGTAGCTTGTTGCATATGGGGCTTCAGACCTACATATTCACTCCAAAATTCCTTACAGTTCAATTCAAATACATTTTATTTATATTGCAATTACAACAACAGTCGCCTCAATGTGCTTTAATTGTAAAGACCCTGCAATTATACAAAGAAAACCCCAACAATCAGACAACGCCCTATGAGCAAGCACTTGGTGCCAGTGGGAAGGCAAAACTCCCTTTTAAAAGGAAGAAGCATTGCATAGCTGCATGATGCCCCCAGTCTAATGGGCATGTGCATGTCAGAACTGGATCACAGAGCAATAGAAAAAGGTGGCCATGTGTGATGAATCACTTTTTCTTTTACATCACGTGGACGGCCGGGTGTGTGTGCATCACTTACCTGGGAAACACCTGGCACCAAGATGCAGTATGGGAAGAAGGTGAACTGGTGGAGGCAGTGTTATGCTTTGAGCAATGTTCTGCTGGGAAACCTTGGGTCCTGCCATCCATGTGGATGTTACTTTGACATATACCACCTATGTAAAGATTGTTGCAGACCATGAAAAAGCTTTCATGGAAACAGTATCCCCTGATGGCTGTGGCCTCGTTCAGCAGGATAGTGCTTCCTGACACAAATGTTTCAGGAATACTTTGAGGAGCACAAGAACAGGTTTGAGGTGTTGACTTGGCCTCCAAATTCCCCAGATCTCAGTCCAGTCGAGGATCTGCAGGATGTACTGGACAAACAAGTCCAATTCATGGAGGCCCTGCCATGAAACATTTTAGGACTAAAGGATCTGTTGCTAACATCTTGGTGCCAGATACCAGAGCACACCTTCAGGGCTCTAGTGGAGTCCAGCAAAAGATGGACCACCACAGTACTAGGCAGACAGTCATGATGTTATGCCTGATGGGTTTATGATCACACTTTACACAAAGTAAGAAGAAGAACCTTTGGCAGGTAAGTAGTAGACTAGCAGGCCGAGGGAGGAGAAGAGGACACAGGGAGCAATAATGTTAATGATGTAGAAGACAGGCTTCCTCTGAATGATAAGAAAGAAGACCAGCTCCTGATACTCCAGGTCATCTTTGGTGTACTGAGTGTTGATCACCTTCTTGGCTGGTCTGTGTCTGATAATCCATTCTCCATTCTCTAAAAAACACAAAATAAAAGTCTTTAATAGTCTTTTATCACAAGAAAAAAAGTTTCTTCTTCTTTATATGAACCAATGGATGTCTTTATTGTGTTCACTAATTTCAAATCTATTCTTCAAATACCTGTAAAGGCCTCTGGGTCGATATCCACCCACTCTAATGTGACGTCATCTTCTTTTGTGAGAACCAGCTCGATCTCATTGGCGCTGTAAGTCTGCGAGCTGAACACATGGCACAGAACATGCGGTCAGAGTCGACCAGTCAACACCTTCAAGAGCAAGAAGGTAACATGACTGAAGGAAGCTGATTGCTGTTGATTTAGACACTCTGGATTCTTTTTACATGTCATGCCTTTAATTAAATTTTATTTATATAAGAAGAAATTACATAAAAGGTTGACCCTATAATAATACAGAGAAAACCCCAGCAATGAGAAAACCCCCGATGAGCAAGCACTTGGTGACAGTTCGAAGGCAAAACTCCCTTTTAACAAAATACCTCCGGCAGCACCAGGCTGGGGGAGGGACAACCATCTCCCTTGACCGGTTGGGGGTGACAGACTTGTGATTGCTTGCGTTTTGTACAGATCAAGTCCCATCTGATCTCTTACCGGAAGACCATGGTGCAGTTCTGCCAGTCGAAGGGAAAATAGTTCACAGTGATGGCACAGGCGCTGTGGTAAATAGCAGGAGGCAGCCAGTACACACAGCCATCAGGAGACACCAGTGCATTGCAGTAAAGAGCTACCTCAAAATGTCCATCAATGCTACGGACCAGAAGGAAGATGAGAAAGATGGTGTATGGTTTATCTGCAGTTAATTGCATACATTCGTGCACGCATGCACACATCAGGCCTCATTCATGATTTCACACGTACAGGCTTGTAGATTTATCTTAGATAAGAGAAACTTTACCTGGAAACAAATACATCTGTCATCATAATGTGATAATATGTGTTTTTAAATGATTGCAATAGTATTAAAAACGAAATCTGCCTCTAACAGTGTGAGAGTGCAGAACCTGAAAGCGCTATCTGAAGTTCACTCATGACTTCTTTTACCTAAACTCTGCCCTTTGCTTCCATTTTTGCACCACTGTGCTTCTCCTCGGCGAGCACAGAGGAAAGGAGATTTTAGAAACACGATGTAATGTTTACCTTTCACTAGGGTTGCTGCAGCTCAAAGAAAACAGAACCGAAGTTTTGTTTAAAAAAAAGGCAGCTACATCTTTGGTGAATGCTTTCTTCGCCTCCCACATGTTGTTTGGTTTACTTTCAAAGTACTTTAGGTGCATTTACAAGGCTTTAAGCAGACTGGTTAGTCCAGAGAAACCTGATTTAACCCACAGGTCTCCTGAATAAACAAATATCAGAATCAACTATGATTTGATGGGTGATTGTATGAATGCATTTTTAATGTTCCCATTTATCCTGAAAATGAATTTATTGTTAATTAATATTTTAGAATGCTTCAACTAACAGCCCAAAAAAGTCCTCAGAGACGTATCATGATGGCTGCCTAACCATTAAAACTCATATCTCAATGGAAAATTCATATCTGAAGGTGGATTCACTCACTTGTTCTCCAGTACAATGTCAGGCAACCAGATGCTTTTGGAGGGGACACGCAGACTAGAGGTGATGTTCCCATACAGAGCTGACCTGGGTGACTGGTCCCATCTCAGCCTGTAGTCGCACCATTGCTACACACAGAAACACTGCAGGTTTGACTTCTTTTCGAATGCATAAACTGGGTATTTTTGAAAGAAGCTAAAAAAGGACCTCCAAAAGTTACCATTTCGATCCAGACGTTGGTGGTCAGGGCCTCCTCCTTTTCATTCTGAGGACACAGTTTGGTAAACATTGCAACCATAGACAATAACCCTCTGAGGTCATTATAGATGATAACCCAACTCTAACCCTAGCCTGTCCTACGTTTTGAAGACGAAAATATTACATTTTTGATGTGTGTCAGTTAGACTTTGCTCATGGCTTGGGAGAATAATTTAATAAAAATAAAAATGATGTATCCTGATTGTCTAATGTGAGAATTAGGGTTTTGGTCAGGGTCATCACTGGCTAATCATACGCACCAGGACAAGCTCTACTCACCAGAGAGATGAGGTTGGTGAGCGTCATCTTGATGGAGACTTTAGTGATGTCTCCACTCTTCTCCATGGGCCGAACGTTCTTGTTGTAGCCCTTCATCAAATCCTTAAACAGCTCCCTTTCAAGGTTGGCTGCCGAGGCTGCGCACAAGAACATGAACAGCCACGACAAAGCAGGTTGATTTAAAGGGTCGATCTGCGCATTTTTATAGCAGGTAAAATAGCCAGACAATCCAAAAAGCTGTGGGAATCAGCAAATAAAGATAGTAAGTTGTAAAAGATTTGAATTCGACTGATCTTCTGGTCAAGATCTTCTCAGGCACGTCCAGATGTCTTCCAGTACATCTGATTTTATTTTTGTAACTTGTTAGAGACACAAATGCAAGGGGACACAATGGAACTTCTATGAAGTGAAGCAGATGTAGCATCCGTGCTGAAATAAGTCCAGAAGTCTTGTGTAGAGATTTTTATGTTTATGTGATGATGCCCGCAGCTTTTCGATCGTATCTCTTGCATTGTCTGCTCGTCATAAGGAATATTTGCTCCATAGTTGCGTCAGCTCTACTGTGACGTTTGAGATTACAACATGGTTACCGCGGTTTCGATTTGTGGCAAAATTATTAACAAACAGCCTGCTTTAAAAACTGGATGAAAGAAGTTAGTATATAGGAGGTATGGGCATTTGATTAAAAATGCTATTGAGCTGCATGATGGGAAATGTAGGCTTCAGAACTTATTAAGCCAGAAGATTAGGTATCTCTACTTACTTCTTTCATCTCCCCAACATTATGGAAGCCTAACAAAAAAACTGCTGAAGTGCACGGGTAAAAACAGTCTCTCGTGAATGTTTTGACAAAGTTTAATTTCCCAGAGAAACTTTGTCGTAATAATCAAATGATCAATGAAGAGACAACTACATTATAAAAATATTTGTTTTGTAAAAACCACCAGCGCACAAAAGATTATTTCAGTTTACTAACAAACTGGAAAAATAACAAAAAACAAAAAAAGTTATTAAAAACAATTTCAAACTGTCTTATGGAGGAAAGCTTTTAATTGTCCTTTGGTGCCCGAGAAAACAAAGTAGTAATGACTATTAAAATGTATATTTCAAATATTCAATAATTTTTTAAAAATGTAGTTACCAGACTAATAGTCGACTGTGAAAGAGAACACATGTATAGTATCAGCATAACAAAATGAGTGGGACTGTGTGCACTGACAAATGTATATTAGATCTTTTAGATAGAACAGATGTTTTGAGATTTACCAGTGAAAATGCCAACAACACATGGTCTGTACAGTCTGGTGATCAGTGCTTTTCAGTGTACTGCACTTTGTTTGAATGCAAACACAGTGAGAATTAGTGAAAATAATAGACTGCTAAAAAAAAAGCATATTGTTTCTAAGCAACACTCAGCAGCATCTTTGGTCTTCAAAAACAACAGCATGCAAATCACAGCAACAAGAAACCCAAACTGCTTCCCTCAAACTGTGCAGTGGCTCCTTAGTGTTCCTACCTGTGGCACAAAACACCAACACTCCAATAAAGAGTGGCAGAGTGCACGGAGCTCCAAAGTCCATCAGCGTGTCTTTGTGCAGTGCTGTCCCAGACAAACCCTCAACCACTAATGTGACACGCACGGACTCGGGCACCCGTGTGTGCTTCCCACCAGAGGTCGAAGCTCGGGTTGACGGGAAGGCTGAAGGTTGGGGGTTGGTGACTGGGTGATTGTTAGGGTAAAATCCAAAAGTGGATTTCCAGCACGGCATAGCCAGCTGTCACACAGACACACACCCATAGTTTGAGCATTGTACTCTGTCCATGGCTGCCCTCCAGTGTTAAACATGTCGCATTATAATTCTGTTCGGTGCACCCGTCTATTGTTGCTCAGTCACATGAACGCAATTCTCTGTAATGAACTCAAAGCACACTCGGCCCAGCACTGATATCTAAAACTCTCAGTTTTATAGTCTCAGTTAAATCTATTCTTTACAACAGAGGGATTAGACAGATCTGGTGTTAAAGAGAGAAAGAGCACAACAAGCCAGAAACTAAAAAAAACTGACAAACAGCAGAGACGACAACAGGTGGGAAGTCTTGTCCATTTACAGCACAGCGTCTGTGATGAGTGGCCAGGCCCTGGATGCCAGCACATTTGTGTCCTGTCATGACTTGTGTGTGTGTACGTGCATGTTTGTCACAAAAATACACACACTTAAGCACGCAGGTCAAAAGCAGGAGTTAATGTGATGTAACAGAGGTATGTATCTGTGTTTACTCAGCTGTCTTGCCCCTGTATGTTCCTTTTCTGGGAAATTACCTGTCTGTGATCACAACGTTAAGTACCGGCTTAATTCAACCGATTGTTTAAAGACTCAAATACAGGATTAGAGAAGCAAAAGTCAACACAAAGCAATAATGCGGGCCTGTTTGCTGCTCAAAGAGTGCCACTTCCTTTAAACTTGCCAGTTGTGGATAATGACAGACAATAAGAGACTCTAGAGGGTGGTGTATTTCTGGATCCTGTTAAAATTACCCATCTTAAGAAGAGAAATCACGGAGGTTCTTGTCATCACAGTAACAGCTGCTGCACTGACCGTAAAGCTCTGCTCAAAGGGTGAAACCAATGAATGTGGGGTCACAAAGACGGGAAGATCAGAAGCTGCATTACTGCTAATTCAATCTTTCCTTACAATAAACACAGCATCCCATAACATTAATAACTTTTTTATTTATAGACCTTAATTTTTGTTTTGTTTTTTTACAAAAATACAAATACTTTTCTCTATACAAATAAATATTACAAGAATAAACATTACATAATATATATAGCACGTATGTGCTTTACAAGAGGCTCAACCTTTGTAAAAGACAATATGAATAACTTATCATTTTTGTTCGGGTTCATACGTTAGACAAGGCTGCGTCTACAACCACATACAAAAGCTTGTGGTGTGACCGGTGGTCAGTAAGTGGGTTGATACATTCATGTTTTTCGTTTAGAGTCAGGAAACAGCAGAGGCAAGAAGTAAAGTCTGTGCGCGCTTTCAACGCATCTGTCTGTTAAAAGCTTCTCAGTTGACTTGGAGAGGCTTTCTGCCATCATCTCTCCTTTTTAGCGTTGGCAGCAGTTACGACTTGAGAGCCTCCAGTGCCAAAGCGATGATCCTCGGCACGCTGCGGTAGAAAGAATCGTTTTCTAGGCCCACAAGACTGTAGAAGGTCAAAGGTCGTCCTCCAACTACAGCTCTGACCCGCGCTTGGTAAAGTCCTCGGTCATTCTTGGAGCCCAGATCAACTAACACCTGAAGAAAGGAGAGAGCTCATTAAAAGGCTGTTTCAAAAAGAATATTGCATGCATCTTACTGGGACTTACCTCCTGGAAGTTCATGTGGAGATTCTTGCTCGGGATGTTTAACACCCAGCTGTAAGAGTCTCTGACTTGGCTGACTTTCTGTGAAGACTCTCTCACTCCAGGACAAACTACAGGGGGGAAACAAACACACTTGAGCACATGCATTTTGGAATATATGTAATGAAACTTGTCTGAATAAAGATGTGGCACACACTTTTCATGTTGGCGCCGGTCGTTTGCCTCCTGTGAACAAGGCTCCTGTATTTTCTGTGAAGAATTAAAGGCTTGACAGCAGCCTGTCTGAGGTCAGCGGTCTCTGTGGGCGCGCTCTCAGTGACTGGCTGGAGAACAGTTGTTGACTCTGTGCTGTCTCCATTCTCAGAAAATGTCAAATCCTCTGACGCGCCTCTCCGTTTTTCATTAGCAGTAGCTTCTTCACTAAATGAGCTTTCACTCTGCGATCCTGCTTCTGTGGCAATCCTACTTTGTGCCTTTAAATTCTTAACATCATTTATGAACGCTGTCAGAAGTGACCAAGGCTTCTGTGATACCCAGGAAGACGAGGGTGGGTGGGTGTGGTCCGGCGCTCCAGTGGATGGAGTAAAGACAGACGGAGACGCCTCCTGAAGGTAGACTGTGTCCAAGTGCAGGATGGGAGGAGCAGCTCTGGAGTCCAGTTTGGAACGCAAAGCTGAGATGATGGATTGATATTCTCCCTCGAGCTGCTGCAGAAAGGAGTCCTGTGTCTGGAGACATTAAAAATAGATTTTGATGTTCAGATTAAGCTGAAATTAAAACATACGGAAACAAAGTGAAGCCGTAGCTGAAAGAAACTCACATTAACCCTCCCTAGGTTTGATTTTCATTGTTTTATCTTACTGGGATTTGTTTTGTGCTGTAATTAACCACAGTTTACTTTGTACACATGCAGTTATTCATTAAATTAAACACATATACAATTCAAATTGTCGTCTGTGTAAGATAAACCATGCATCACTTTATTCTTGAGCATTAAACAGCGCACCTGCAAGAAAAGGTTGTCCTCCTGCTTCCTGATTTTGGAGGAGATATCTGTGTCAGGGTTTTGTTCATCCACATCATCGGCCATGCTTCTCAGATATTTCTCCCAGTCATCCACCAACGCCCCGACGTCTGTGAATAAGGCTGGGGGAACTGGAGAAGGGCCTTCCTCTGCTGGCACCACAGCACCACCTAGCTGTTCTGCAAGTAATAAAACACCTGTTACAGCAGCAAGCAGCAAAACATGACAGGCATCCTCTGTCAGTCATGTACCTTCAATCTGTTTAAGACTGTGGCTCAGGCCTAGGTCCCGCCTCTCTCTGGTGTGAGTGAAAGCTGTGCTGTAGATATGCTCCACAAGCTGAGGCAGAGTCTGGGTGAAGAAAGTCAAGTCCACTTTGTCCCTGATGTAGTCCTCGGCCCTCTGGAGCAAGTCCAGCAGGGTCTGCAAGAATGAGTGCAACTCTAGATGATGGAGAGAGAATGAAAGATCAGAAAACTCAGCGCAAACAGTATATCAGGTATTTGTTGTACATTCATGAAGCCAGGCGTTTCAAATAAAAGTACTCACGGCATTTCTTGAAGCGGGTGAGGCATTTGTCCTCGGCCAGTCGGCTGCAAGCGCTGGCAGACTGACCAGAAGGACAGGTCAGTTTATAGAAGCGACACAGAGAGCTGAACTCTGACCTCTGTTCTTCTTCTGTCATTTCAGTTGTCTTTAGAAGCTCTGGACATGTAGGCTCACGGCTCCCAAATGACTCTAAAAAGAAGAAGTAGAAGTGATGATTTCATGATGAAGTGCAGTATGTCAGTATTACGGAGTAGCCACTGATAATACTTTTCAAATTACTCAGATGAGTTTACTTTTACGGTAAAGCGAGGTTATGTCAGATTACTTTATATTGATATAAATACACAACTTACTTTGTATCTCTGCCTGAATCCAGTCAGAGAAGGCAGACACCCGCGTATAAACGCCAGGCTTGCCTTTCTCTCCACAGCCGTCTCCCCAGGATGTGATGCCATGGAGCTGAAATCGACCAGATATTCGGTCCTGGTAGATCAGGGGGCCACCAGAATCTCCCTGTAGGTGATAGTTTATGGTTTGCAATGAATTAAAGTGGTGCCACTTCAGTAACTGATAAAGATAATTCAAAAAGAAAACCCAGAAATTCTAATGTGCCCACCTGACAAGAGTCTATGCCTCCAGAAAGATAACCAGCACAAAGCATAGTGTTGGTGACCAGTTCTTTGCCAAGAGCACTCTTACAGGTGCTTTGAGGCAGCAGGGGCACCTTGGCCTCCATCACCACATCAGCAGATGGGCCATCTGTGGACAAAAATACACCATTATTGATTTGGTAGGATACAAAAATAAGTTGAGGCTAGCATGACACAGTGTGTCTATAGGATACTGAACTCACCTTCATAGAGGGAGCCCCAGCCTGCCACCAGACACGGGCTGCCAGTGGGGGGCTCCATACCAGAAGGAAGACACACTGGGGTGACGTGTTGAGACAGGACCACTGGAGAAGTCAGCTCCACCAGTGCTATATCATTGTTAAATGTCTTTGGGTTGAACTGCAGAGACGTGACAGACCTGTTATTGCCCCTGATCAATAAATCGGTGATTAATTAAAATACTAAAAGCTATGATCCCGCACGTTGGATTTTTACCTTCGGATGGGGGATGACGCGATTCACTTTGAGAACCTGTTCATCAGGGTCAGTCTTGGTGATGTCGAACTCACCTACGACAGCTGTCCAGTAGCTCTCGCTACGGCTGCTGCAGAGGTCAAAAGACAGTTTTAACAAATGCTAAATGCTGTGAATTTGACTACTATCTCATCTGTCTTTGCAAAGAAAATAGTCACACATGCACACTAACCCAGCAAAACAATGTGCGGCAGTGACCACCCAGGAGCTGTCCACCAGAACCCCTCCACACATCAAGGCACCATCCAGCTGCAGGTTAACCAGCCAGGGCCAGCTGCCTGGAGGTGCAGGAGAGCCGCCCACAATCCTGGAGCGAGGCTGCGTAACATTTTGCACTGTGGCTGACCTCTGACCGCACACTGCTGCTGGGACAGAGAACAGGCATCGCTGGTGAAAAACGATGCAAAGCAATTAAATCTAATGCCTCTGCGTGTGTAAAAAGATGTCTCCGCTCACCCTGTGCGTGCGTCTGCATAGCCGGTTCCAGGTTCTGCATTGTGTTGAGCAGGCTGCACTGGAGGACGCGAGCGCTGCAGCTCTCCCCCATGACCCTGATGCAGCTCTCCGTGTCCGCCTCACCAGGTGGGCAGCGATGCTGATAGTACGCACAGGCCTGACTCAGAGCCCAGCTCCTCTCCGCCTCACCTTGAAGCTTCTGGGCCTTACTGATGACCTCACAGCTAGGCTCTGATAGAGCATTGGAAGAAGACGCTGTTGACAAGAAGGGGACATCTAAGACACACCAAGATATAGCGGTGGTGGAGCGGTGACTCGATGTGACTAAAAGGTGATCAGGATTGAACAGGCAAGTAAGCATGATGTTGCACTCACAGCAGGACCCTGACAGCTGTCCGCAGTTCTGAAACAGACAGGGAACACAACCCCGGCAGCTGGCTTCAGCCCGGCTTCTCTCAGACGTTGCACGCTCAAGAGTGGATAGAGCACTGGCCATGGCTGCTTCCAGCACAACAGTGCCCCGATCAGACAGAGCTGCAGGAAGGACAGGAAGAAAAAGAAAAGAAGAGAAAGGAAAGGTGCAAGAAAAGAGAAGAAAATACAGATGAGCAACATAAATCAGCCAAGCCGATGTGCAATGACATACGCTGATATTTGCCTCCAAGGTCCAGAACTGCACTGGGATGAATTCCAAACTCAATCAGTTCTACTGTGAGATTTTATTTCCTGAACACATATGCAGAGACTTGTTTGCATTATTATCAATAAAATGACCCAATTTTTGTTTTGAGGAGAAGTTTGTGGCAGTGATTTTAAAAAGAAGGACATCTAGGTCATCATAAGGAAGACAGTCATTTGCTGTGGGAACACAGTGTATGTAAGCATTAACATGAATTGGTGCAGCTTTCTGGTATGTGTGTGAGTAGCCCCCTTTTTTCTCATGCTGCTCTTTGAGCTCATTGGCAGCATTTTGGGGAAGCTAGCTCACGCTCAGCGCCCTGGTGAGTCTTCTACAGACACACTTCAATCGGGCCGCCGACCCTGCTGCCCCCCTCTGTGCTGGAAAACATCACAGGATACGCCAGTAACAACAACAATACTGATTGAAGATTTAATTAGAAGGCCAAGGCTGAGCGGGCAGAGGCTGGTGGGCAGGGACGGGCCCTAAGGGCACAGGCTGGCAGCCCCGGGGCCGTTGGGACCCATAGTCCCTTGTTCCAATCACACTGCCATCACCAGTCACTTGCATGAAGGCTCTGCTGTGCTCAGCACCTCAACCAGAGAAGGCCAGAGGCCCCTCAACACTGTGCTCTACTGTAGGATTTAAAGGTCACACAGCACTAATAAAATTAATTTAAACAACTGTTTGCTGCTTCAAACAGGTCCTGAAGAGTAGTGCTGAAATTGGTCAGTACTCATTATTTACATTTGTGCTCTTTACAATGTGTTGTTTTCAAGCATTGAAGTTAAAAATCCATGAAAGCAAAACTTTAGATTTTTTTATTAGATGTGTACATGTGCCAAACTGAAGGTGAATCTCACTCAGACTAGCAATATCCCCAGATGTTTCTTCTTGTGTTTGACTCACTGAGAGGTATTAATGCTTTAAGCATTACTATTTGTTTTCTGCAAGAGACACATTTGCTACTGAAGACATCTGACATAAGCTCTCCTAAATATAGTCACAGATAGCTACAGCTGTGACCACTCTTAACACAAACTGCCATCAATGAGAAATGATGGGTCAGTTTTACCTTTAAGAGCACTCTGGGGCATCCTGTAGACCTCTCTTCCTGTTGGGGCTCCCAGCAAGCAGTCCAGCCCCATAAGCAGCAGTGACACCAGCAGCGGCATGCTGTCAGAGCATCAGACCTCCACTCCACAGTGGCAAGAAGCAGGCAGGCAAGAGACACACAGAACGACTGAAGAGGATGCAGATGAGCTGGAGATGAGTCTGCAGTGTTTCCAGGTCCTTGTTGTCTGGCAGCTCTATGCATTCACTAACTGTCTCCCTCCTCCTGACTCTCTGGGCTCTTTCCCAAACTGTGGTGCAGGGCATCTGTCTGTAAGTTTACTTAGAGGAACAATAGATGCCTGGAGTAGTCCCTGGTATATATAGAGCCCTCAGGGGACCACAAGCAAGAGGGAGGGGGTAGAGGATAGGAAAGAGAGGGAGAGGGAGGGAGAAATGCTCCCATGGCCAATACACAAACAGATGAATTCATTAAGACTGTGACAGCAAATCGGGCGCAACTTGCCAAGGCTGGACATTACAAAGAGGCTTGGTTCTATGAAAGAAGACCGAGTGAGGGAGCGAGAGAGATACAGAGGAGGGGGGGAAGAAGAGCGATTGGCTGGGCTTTGAGGAAGGGGGTGTTGTCTGAATTAATGTGATAGAAAGAGGGAGAAAGTTATACAGTTAAGGATAGTAAATGATGCAGAGTATAAGCATCTAAACCAAAGAGTCATAGTATTGCAGGAGGAAGCAGGAAACAGAGGGAGGCTGAGTGTGAGAGAGCAGGAGCGAGGGAGAGGGAAGTGTCTGCCATTGCCCATGCCCCTCAAAGAGGGCATTGTCCCAGGCGTCCCTCTGAGGATGGCCACATCAAAGCCGTCCTCCGGGCATCACTTGGATGCCGCCTCCATTGATCACTTACAGTCTTTTATCCCCCCCATTAAAATATTGTCAGTTCACATCACTTTTGTCTTTCTCTGCTGAACTTTGCTTTTGTTACATAAAGATACAGTAAAAGACTGCTCAGGAACATGATGTATTTTTTAAAGAAAAAGAGAAATCCTTGATTAAGACCACAACTTGAATTATGTTGTAGATTATGGTGATATTCTCACCCGCCAAAACAATAGGGGCACGTTAAAAGTCAGAACAATTTCCTACTACATAGACATGTTACATTATAAACTTTTTTAAAATGAATATTTATAGGTTTTTGAGAAAATGCCACACAGGGCAAGCAATAAGATTTTGTGAAATGTAAGGGATAAAACTACGGAAGAGGATTAGGGCCACTGGAAAAAAATCTGAGAAAAAAGTCAGAATTCTGACTTTAATCTCAGAATTCAGGAAAAGAAAAAAGAAAAAAAGACGTGCCCACTTTTTTCCCCTAATCCTCTTCAGTATAAAACTGTTATGTAAAAATATTAGATGAATAAATCAACAGGACTATGCCCCCTATTAAAAAAAACAAGGTTAATGCAGCATAAAGGCAGTGGTTAAGTGACGTCATTAGTTGCAGTTGTACAGTGTAGACTCAGGAGCATAAACAATAAATGCTAAGTGTCGCTAAGTGATATCTAAAGATGAGAACAATCATTTTAAGGCTATTCCAGCTGTTAAAATCTGGAAAAAACAGCTATACTGTTTCATCTGATGTAGGCATAGTCCCAAATCCCTGTAGTGGAGCTAACATGCTCACTAATTTAATCTATTTTTAAGCTGGATCTGTTCTACTTTTAACTTACACTTTATGTTTAGAAATAAATAATCAGCTTACCATTTATCAGTTGTGGTTAGAAAACTGCTTCAACCATTTATCCATAACTACTGGCTTGAGTTAAACCATTTGTCTACTAATTGTTGTTACTACGCTAATCAATTTAACAGCTAGCTGTTAAGCTAGTTTAAACACTTGTAGCAGTTTCCATCCCATCAACAATTTCAACTGATTGCCACACTTTAAGTGGGCTGTTTCAGCTGTTTCTATAACTTCTTTTGACCATTACCGATCATTTTAAATCAGATATGTATTTATTTTCGTGGTCAGTGTTTTCTTTTTGTCATTTATTTATTTATTAACCATTTAGCTCAAATCTGTTAAGGTCCACTGATTGAGCTAATTTCTCACCCAACTCCAGCTACTGCACATGTACCACCTGAGTTGCCTGCTTTAACTTCTGGTTGTGAATGAGGCTTTTCCAGCCTTAGGTGCCACCAGTGACTATACAGCTGACTACCCAGCCATTAGGCCAGAGTACTTAAGGCCACAGAGAGGCGAGCTCCAGTACTAGAGCGCCTTTGTGTTGCAGCTTGTGAGCTGTGTGTGTGTTTTGGCAAGGAGGGTGTTTTGGCAATTTTCAACTGTTTTGACTTACTCTTTTGATCAGCTTCTAGGTTTTGTTGGGCTTTTCTTCTTTTGATCGTGATAGCAGCTTTTGTTTGATTACTTAGTAAGAAAAATGTATTTAATTGGCTAATTTACCCTCATGTCTCCTTTTTCAAACTGAACAAGTTGTGTTGCTTTCCCCCCATTACCTTAGCTTCCTGGGGTATAACAACCAACTTTAGTAGTTTTTAAGAGTGATTATATTGAATAAAAACAAAATTCAACATGTTCTGACAACATGGAGCCACAGTCTAGATGGACGGACAAAGTGGTCTCTGCTGACAAACCCAAAGGAGGAGTACAAATTGGAGTCAACTCTGAGCCAACTAACCGGCTGAACGATAAAAAGAGCGGCTGCCCAATCTAGCAGAGCATTATCAAAGAGGGCCGTCCACTGCTGCCACAACCCAGCCCTGACAGTTCACACTGACAGCATTATATACTATGTGTTAGTGTGTGACTGTGTGTTTATGTTTCAAAGCTTCTGCTTACGTAAGTTCAAACACTGGAAAACCGCAAACAGTCAAATATGAAAACACGAGACTTTAAAAACCACTCTGAGTTAAACAAACTGCGCTAATTGCACTTCTTCTTTTTCAAGCTTTGCTTAGACATTTGTTAATGTGCATATGTTTTGTGGTACTCATTGTGCTCCAGCCCCCTGTATGCACTCGTGCGGCATGATGAGATCAGAGAGCAGGTTCGGGAGGAGCAGAGCGGGACTGAACAAACGGGCGGCACTCTTTCATCCCTTCCCCATTTGCTGTTGATGTCCTTTGATTAATTTGCCTTTTGATGAATCTTCCTTCATCTATCTACCAAACATGGAGCGCTCTCTTTTTTCCCCCTGCCAACTTCTACATCTGTGATGTTCTGTTCTCCAACGGTTCCTTTGACACATTTCAGGATCTTCAGTTTAAGGCAAAGGTTTTGTCATTCTGCTTGTTGTTATTGGGATCTATGAGTGTGAAAGAAGAAAGAAAGAAAGAAGCTTTGCAGGACTCTGTGTAGTCATGTGAGAAACTAAGCACACCCCAGCTTCATGAGCAACTTGAAGCAATCATTCACTGTGTATCTATCAGTCTCTCACATGGTTGTGTAGAAATTTTTCCCACTGTGCCTTTCAGTGTTGCTTCTTTTCATTGAGCTTTACAGACATTCACCTATGTACAGATCTCCAGTATTTCAATCAGGCTGAGGCCTGATTTGCTGCTGTGCATGGGATCATTGTCCTTTGTATTTTAATTTGGGCCAACCTTTAGCTCTCAGACAGAACGCCTCACATTTGACTCTAGAATCTTTTAGTTTAACACTGTAAAGTGCTGTGGCTGCAAAATAAGCCCAAATCAACATCCCTCCACTACTGTGCTTGACAGCTGATGTGATTTGTGCTGGTACGCAGTATTTGATTTCTTTTCCAAATGTGGCACTGTGCACCATGACCAAACATCTTCACTTTGATCTCATCTATCCATAAGACATTTTTTTTTCTCTTTAGGAGGCTTTCTGCTGACAATCCTTCCAAACAAGCTTGTTCAGTCTTTTTCTAACTGCTGTCATGAACTTTAACATTTAACGTGCTAACTGAGGCATGTAGAGTCTGAGATACGGCTCATGTTTTGCAGTTTCTCTGAACACTGCATGGGTGAATATGCTGAGATGTCCACTCCTGGAAAAACTGGCGACTCTCTTGAATGTTTTCCATTTGTGAATACTATTTCTCACTATAGAATTATGGCCTTCGGATGGCTTGGAAATGGCCTTATAACCCTTCCTATTTAAGATCAATAATGAAGTATTTCCTACTCAGTGTTGTGTTAGCACACACTTGAATATTTTAGACCAGCAAACTGCCTCTGCTTTTATAGAGGTGGTCACCTAAGCTGATGAACAGTGAATCAAGAGCATTTGACTAGCAGCTCTGGGCTTTAATTAAATTAATTAAATTAAATTAAAACTGCAGCACTCAACCAGACAGTGGATGGAAATTTCACTTTTCTGTGACGCAATAAAGACAGGGTTTAAACAGTATTTTTAAAACTGCTTTTTATTATTATCACATAACAAACAAAATTAAGATCAGATTGTGGTCTAGTGAATAAATGACTACTTTAAGATTGTTAGCTTCCCCAGGTTTCAGGACAGATCAGTGTAGCTGGTATAGTTTTAGGACCTGCTGGCATTTAAGGTTATTCAGTGGTCTACATCTGTCTCAGGCCTTCAGTGAAGCACTGACTAAAATATATTTCTCTGCAATCGATATTAAAAGCACCACACTCCTCAGGAGAGTAATGTTTTATTGAGGAAATATGAGAGGTCTGTTAGAAGCAGCAAGGAATATACTAGCTTCTCTGCAGAAATTCACATGGATGCACATCATCTGCTGAACAGTTCACAAATGATTTACTGAGGGGTTCACAGGCTTTTCTGTGGTTGGCTGCTTGAGCAGGTTACATTGAGAAAACGCACAATGCACAGCACAGCACAAACTCACACTACAATGCGACATTAACAACAATCGTGTTGAAAAACTCCCAGGTATTGTGTTCAGTTATGAAACCATTCCCCCCCCCATTGTCTCGGGCCGAAAACAATTGAAATCTAGGTCAGTGGGGTACGCAAGGGAGAAGAGGTTCCCAACATTTCAGCACAGACAGACACTTGAACCTCATGACAATAGTCAAGCAGAAGCAGCTCGTCTGCACAGGCCTGTCATTGTTAGACATGTTGTTAATTAGATCTATTATGACCTCAACAATCACATTAACTGCCATTAAGTTCACATTAACCACCAACTGTTCGATAATGAAATCTCCAATTTATGTAAATGGAGTGAGAATGATGACATGGCTGATTAAGTTTATGTGGAAACATAGCTCAGATCATCTTTCCTGATAATAATTCAACCACGCACCCATGATCTTCTCATAAAATATTGCATTTTTAGGGAAATAGATGGAGTTGTTAAAAGAGTGGCACGGAGATATAAAACTGTGCTTAGCTATGGTTTGAAATTGGATACTCTGAATCTGTATCTTTGACCTTGGAGCCACATGTGAGGGGTGAAAAGCTTTTTCTTTCAGTCACCCTTTGCTAAATGCTTTGAAACTACTTAGCATCTTCTGGTTCATGTACCTGCAGGGAACAGGCAGTCTGTCTCTAAAATGTGTATTTCTCTGTGCTGCGTGCTTTGGGCTCCTGATCACTGAAATAAGGCCACACTTTGTTGCATCAAAAAAGAAAAAAGACTAGCAGCCAGCTGAAAAAGGAGACAGGCTGCAAGAAGAGAATCCACAAGCAGCAGCTTTGTAAAGACTGACATCTAGTGTCACAGCAGTGAAACCTCCTGTTTTAATAGCTCTGCAGTTCAGTCTGGTAGAGTATTTACCCTCTGCTAAGATCCAGTTCAATTTATAATCTTCAGTTTTTATATAACAGAAACCGAAAAAACAAAACTACTTATATAAGATCGTGTTAGATATTTAAAGCCTGTAAGTGACTGTGTTACTTAGACTATATTGATAAAAATAATAAAGTAAGAAACTGCTTTTGCTTTGAATTGTTAATACAAAGTTACTTAACTGGCCAATGTCATTATTCTTATTTTAAGCTTCTTCAAAGAAATCCATCTTTACTTCTACAGCTAACTAGCTTAAGCTGTTAGCTTGTATGCTTTCCTCCAGCTTCGGCATCTTTGGACTCTGCAAAGCTTTCAGCTTCTTCTGATCCAACACTTTAGGCTGGATTAATTTCTGTTGTTTTAGATCTGCTGTAAAATGGAGTTAGCCTGACAGTTAATATGAATCGGTTATTATATGCAGACATTTAATACTTCACGTTTTTCCATTTCAATAAAATAATTCTTTTCAGTTTAGGTGTACTCAATATATTATTTGAATGGCTGAATATAGTCTATATCGGTCAGCTAAAGGAGCAACTAGAATCATCGCAGCTAAGTAGCTAAGCTAGCCTAGCTAATAAGCTAGCTAGCTGTAGAAACATCATAGGGATTTTTTAATTACTGTTTGGTTGCTCAAGTGTGATCATTTATTTAAAATGCAACATATTAATAACATTTTTACATTTACATTTTCACACAATTTCAGTTATACTGGATTTAAAGGCACAGGGAAGAAAGGTTAGCCAGATCACCCCATGCTCTCTCCCTATACCTGCCTTTGTGTTTCTGTTGTACAATTCACAAGCAAAAAAAAGAGTTTTAGCAATGTACTCGTATTCATCATAAATAAATCCAAATATGGCATTTTAATATGTGCTTATTGGATGCACCATTTAATTAATTTAATGATAAAGAATGATGCAATATAAAAAACAGACAGTATTGTACAGTGTCTCATGTCTTCCCATGAACATCAAAAACAAACAGAGTGCTCTTCAGGTGAACTATCAGGAGATGGTACTCTACTATGCTGACCTTACCTGCTTCCTTTCTCTTTGTATGTATCTGCTTTTCTGTCTCATACACACACACACACACACACACACACACACACACACACACACACACACACACACACACACACACACACACTTACACCTGTACCACATTGAACTGCCAAAAAGTAGTGGATAAAACTAAGCAAATAAACAAATAATCAATAAAATGAATACAGTTACTTGTCTTGCAAAATGTTCTATCTATATATCTGCTTACATATATGACATTAAGTTTAGCAGTGACAGAAATGTTTTCATTTTTTAAGTTTCTTTAATCAGCATTTTTTTTGTGACGCTCTGCCAGGCCTTTTCTGCAGCTGTTTTTTGCTGCTTGTTAGTGAGTCTCTCTGCTTACAGTTTCGCAAACAGTAAAAGACGTCCAAGCTTTAAGATTGTTACATTTCTTTGCTTAAAGAAGCCCCTGGTTCAGTTTGTCACTATCCCCCTGTGTTGTGTGGCGCCACACTATCACTTTTGCAGCAGTTGACTGAATCTGATCAGCGATTAATGCCCTAAATTTAGTTTCATGAATATTAGAATTTGCATCATTAGTGAACATTAGTGACCCAGTTCCATTTGCAGTCATTCTTTCCCTCTGCACACTCTTCCCATTATTTTTAGTTAAAGTTCATCCATTTTCACCTGGCAGTTCAATCAGGCCTTTCTGTTCTTGAGTTACAGGTTTGCATCCTGAACTAAAACCTCTTTACATTCATGAAGGCGCCTCTCATACTTATATAACAATGAGCTTAATTTGCATAGCTAGAGTTTCTGTCAAATTCAAAACTCCAGAACTTTTACTGCTTTCACTGTCTAACTAGATATGAACCCAACTGTGATGCTCTTTTAACACATTTTTAATACTTTTTAAAATTCTGTAAAATTTATATTTCAAACCATGGTCTCAGATGACAGATTGAATTAATTTTTTAATTCTTTGCAGTGTTAGACCCACTGAAATGTAGACTGGAGGACAAAAACCTGTTCCTTCCTTGGTGTCACCTCCCCATGCCTACTGCTGCTTCTGACTGACCTGTTGGGAGAGGCAGAACACATCACCCCCCCCCCCCCCCCCCCTTTCTCTCCCTAGCCAAACCATTAGCCATGAATTATGGTGCTGCTACCATCACGGCCAATTGTCTGGATGAAAAGCAGGCTCTGCCTCACTTACCGATCTGAGCTTTTGCCTCAACATCAGGTTCCCGATCATAGTTTCCGATCATCCCCTTGGCTCAGGTCAAAGCAGGTAAGCAAATGACATTTCACATAACAGGAAATGTGGGTTCGTGTGGAGATGCATGCTGGTGATTGATAGCAGCAGTGAGACCTGTTGTTAATCTGAAAGAGTCATTTTAATGCGTTGCCAGGCAATGAAAACACATTTGTACAGACTTTATGTAGCTACAGTAGATGCATGAATGGGCCAAATAATCAGTTGTACATGAAGATGTTTTTATCAGCTATTAGCTTTGTACCATATTTGTTGTTCATTAATGAATATGCATTTGTGACAGTGCTTTGTGACTTGACTTTCTTTATAGGGCAACTGCTGGATTTATGGACAGAGGCAAGGAGAGACAGAAGGAGGGAGCGAGAGAGACAGAGAGGGAGGGAGGGAGAGCAGAAAGCAGTATCTGTTAACAGGAAAACTCCTAACGTATCACTTGGGAAACCCGCAAGCAGATGTGGTGGCGGAGTGATGCAGGGACTGGACAGAGAGGCAAATTAGCAGACACAGCACAGTAAGTGTTCCTGGACGATTATTTTGCTTGTTATCTGGGGATTGTAACTGTCATGAGGAGACTGCAGTGTTGCCCAGAGCCAATTCGCAACCACCTCTGCTACTGCAAACACCGGACTGCTTGATTAAGTCTTGGCAAACAAACACAGGATCATCACTTTCTAAGATTTCAGTCTACTTTTAATGCATACAGTTTGAATAGTGGGTGCCATGGCGACTTTTCATGCACCTGAATATGTTACAGGATATGTTGCAGTATTTGTTTTCATATTTCATATATATATAAATATATATATATATATATACATACTTGTTTCAGGAACAACTCTTGAAGGTTAATATGTACATGCATACATAATTTTCATCTTTATTCTACAATATGTATTATATGCATGCACACATGCACACACTTACTGTGTAAAGATGTCATTATCTGTGTCTTACTTTTTTTGTCAGCAATAAACCTAAACAGATCTTCTATCAAGATTATTCATTAGCTTTGTCAGAGATCTTGTTCTGAATAGCCCAAAGAGGGCCGCTGTTGTACTTTTCCTTTCACGTGTGTTCTAGCAGTATTACTTTGCCCTACTTTGACAAACCAGACATTTATTTGCTTGTTATGCACTGAGAGCACAGTAGCCAGATGGAGGCTGTTGATCTTGTTAGAAAGGTAGATGTGAAAAGACCATTACCTTGAACACAGCAAACACACACACACACACACACACACACACACACACAGACGCACGCACACAAATGCACCCATGTGTGCATACTCAAACACACGTACATACACACACACAGAGTTTAGTTCACCCTACCACTCACTAAGTAAGCTATACATAGGTTTCAGCACCTGTTGCACTTACAGTTATGAAGTGATCAGTCATGAAGACTTATTGAGTACAGTTTTAATTACATACATGAAAATTAGGACATATCTTAACAAGTTTTAATACTGTATTATTTCTTCCTGCAGTTAGAAAAGACTGAAGTAAGTATGGCACTGCAGTTTTAAGAACATGTGGCTTTGCATAGAGATTAGCAGCTAATTGCAAATGCTAGGCATGATGCATAATGGAGCAAGTGCTGACCTGCAGTGTTAATGATTAACCAAGCCTGTTATACTCCAGCTATCACAGTTGGTTGCTACGAGCTTGAGGAGACACGATAGGATGTTAGATGGCCAATAACTGATATGCCTGCACATATAAACAAGAAATATATGGCCTACGTTGTGTATACACATAAAATTGGGAACTTATCTGTTTTTGTTTAGTGTTAATTTGAGCAGCAAAAATCAGGTCTGGTTTACAAGGATCATTGTAATTGTGCTCTGAATAGAAAATGAGAGAATTTAAATGCACACTCACATGTTCCCCTTCCTGTCTGTGCTGGCCATTTGTGTACCTGTGTTTTGATCCAACCAGCAGGGCAGAGGCTTAATTTTACAGAAAAGATGGTGGGGCTGAGAAACCGCTCTACATGGAAACCACTGCTACTCAAAGCCTCCTGCATCAAATCTTGTGCTAATGGTTGCTCCATGGGCATCACTGCGCACCTTACCTATGCCAACGCTGACATAGAATCTGTAGAAGGTGAGTACTAACTGCCAAGTTTAGTGTAGCTAAACTGTGATATTATAATATACCACGAGACACAAGAAAAAGAGTTTTTGAGTGCAAAGGATAATGATAATCCCAGATTAAAATTGGGAGTGGGACAAGACTTGGCCCGTGAGGAACACCAGATACTTTGAAGTAAAGATGAAGAGTAAAAATCAACAAATCTCTTTCATGTTTATTTGTACTTTATCATTATCAAAGACATCTAAAACCAACATGACCAAAACTGGCCATTCGATGAAATAAACAAGCAAACATACAATAGTAGTATGTCTATTAATTTTCTGTATATTCAGAATAACTGACAAGTTTTTTACTTCCTTTAATAATCAGGAGCCCCTGTATGAATGTTCCAGAAGACTAAACATAGTATTTGCTTTGCCCCTATTAAATTTGTTCAAAAAGCTGCCACTGTCTTACACATTATATGCCATGAAGGCAGCGCAGCAGGAGCTGATGGCACAAAACAACTTTAAGTCTTCTCCCTAAGTTTTCCTTGAAGTGTTTACTTTATTAAAAGCCCTTGATGCTCGCCTCTGTCAGTGCGCCCCAGGGTGGCTGTGGCTACAATGTAGCTTGCCATCACCAGTGTGTGAATGGGTGGATGACTGGATATGTAAAGCGCTTTGGGGTCCTTAGGGACTAGTAAAGCGCTATATAAATACAGGCCATTTACCATTTACCATTTATTCAAGTAAGATTTTCTGCTTATCTTCTACTTAATGAATACCTTACAGCCAGTCAAAGTGATGCACAAAAGACCTAACTTACCAAGTAAGAAGAAGAAAAGACCTATAGCCCTGACTCTAACTTAACAGTATAGCCAGATTTATTACAATAAGTGAGGAAATTAAAAAAAAACAAATGTGTTTGTTGGATTCATTCCTTTACGACAGAGTAAACTTAGCACAAAATGTAAGGTAAAAAGCAAAGCAATTGTTGTTTATTTTACTGCTGAAAAATATCTTTCAGTGAAAAAATATCTTGTTCTTTGAAGGAAATTTGGTTAAGGAAAGCTGGGAGAAAGACACGCAGTGACCAATCTCAAGGGTAGATTTGAACCCAGGCTCTTCCATAAACCCTACAACAGCTCAGTCACCTATTCAACCCAGCGAGCTAAACTAGTATCCTGACAAAAGAAACGTATTAAGGTTTTCCATATTATGTCTTACCTAAGAAGAGAACTTAAGGTATGCAACTGGCTCCAGATCCCCCGATCTTAGAAATATCTACTGTACTTATTTTACTTATGAACATTTCTTTAGCAAAAGCCTGTTTCAGTTTTATGTGTCTTAGCAGCTTGTGTGTCTGTAACCTTCATCCAGGTGTGTTCATATACCCTCTCGGTGAAAAGGAGGTTGTGGTGGGCTTTGAAGCCGTGATCGCAGGCCGGTTGGTTGGGGTCCAGATCCAAAGCCGAGGAAAGTTAAAGGACTGCTGTTTGGATTGCTGCCCTGGAGTTGGTCTTGAAGGGAATGGCCTGGAGTGGGGCTGCTGTGGGAGCCCCAGTCTAGACATGCAATGCACCAACGGTGAGGGGGAGGATGGAAGAATGCCGTGAAGGCAAAAATATTATGTTGAAGTTGTTACATTTTTCTCTGATACAATTTCAGAATTGTAAGGAATAAACATTAGAGTTATACCAGCTTGCATTTAAATATATATAATATTATAAATGATATATAATATTATTTATGGATACTGCTGCAGACATGATTCATTGCTTCTCTCCTTGCAGACAGTCTAGCGCAGACATAGAGAGGGCTATCTGAAAAAGCCATCTTTACACTTGTGAAATGCATATATTTAGTTTGAAAAGCCCTTGATACTGATGCTGATGCTGATGCTGCATGACACTAAAGCAATAAAATCGGCTTTTAGCTTATAATAAAAATGTTTTATATAACTGCAAAACATTTGTGTACTGATGCTGCAGTAATAATGTGGCTTCAGTACGGTAAGTCCGTTCTGTGTCAGATGAGGAAGGCCATCTGATCTGGATCCCTGCCTAATGTTGTAACGGCATTCACTTAGTAGAAACATATCTACTTAACTGCAGACCACAGAACAGTTTATTTAATTCAGCTGATGGTGATGGATTATTCTGAGTAAATACCAGCAATTAATGTGCGTTTGTGTGCTAGGTTTTCAATCATGTGCTCTTTTCACATTCATCTACATGTATTTTCATATTTATTAATGATGTCGCAGACAGTCTTGAAAATTTAACATAAGGTTCTAACACAACATTGTATTTTGGGCTTTAGGACATCTGATCCTGGATGAGGACCTGGAGAGAACCACTTTCATCGTGGGCACCGGAGTCATTGGCCCCATGGATATAGTGTCGATCATCATAAGCACGACACTAGAACTTCCCACATTAGAAAACGGAGCCATTCGGATCGTCTACCCCACACTCCTTACCCCGCTTGTCACTGGGAAAATGACTCCAAGCAAGAGTGAAAGTGGAGGGAAGTCTGATGAAACTGGGTATTTATCAGACGTGGACTCCTGATTTTTCCCCCCCACTTCTTTCATATTATTTTCCTAAAAAACTTCCCATTGTGCGCCTTTTTTTCTTGTTTTTGTAGGGCGACCAGTTGTTTTGGTGCCACCTCAGGAAAACAAGATCGGATCGTGCACTCTCAGCAGCAGTGTGCGCACGCCATCTTCACCAGCCCAGCTGTCAACCTGGCACCTTATGAGCTGAACTTCCAGCTGCTGGTCAGAGGGGCCTGTCTGCTGGCTGGTACTGCCTGTCTCCTCAAATAAGGCTGATTCAGTGGTTTTCATCTCAACCATTATGAAATATGAGAACAGCAGGCAATCTCATTACTGAATAAAATGAATAGCTTCATAGGCGATCTCAGTCCAAACACAGCCAGACGATGAAACAGATTTAATCTTCACTAGTGTGAGCTGTAAAGAAAAATTAACTCATTCAAAACATTGTAATATGTTTACTGATTTTCATTTTTTGCCTCTCTTTATTGATAGGACTGGAGAGCCCTACTCACGCTCTGAGGGCTGATGCAGATCCAAGTGCCCAAAGTGCCTCTGCCACCTACATCACCTTGGCACAGGAGCATCCCTATGACAGACACATAGAGATTATTTTGCACCTCAGCGGTGAGCGATGACAAAGTGGTTTGGGAAGGTCTGAACTTTTCATTGCTGTGATTTTCTTTTTATTCTGACTTTTAAACCCTTCCTCAGAACCTCACAGCCCCTTGGTCATCTTAGAGAGAGGCAGGCTCTCCTTCAGCCAATATGAACAGCAAATCTGCTCCCGTCGAGATTTCATCCGATGCACCCGCAAGGATTCAGAACCTGAAAGAAAGGTTTGTTCGTTTTTTCCTGCTGTCAAGCATTTAAATACACCTTTCTCAAGACGTTAAGCTTTCATTGCTGATTTTCCTTCTTCGCCTGCAGCTGGAGTTTGTCAGGAAGCGATACCACAAAGACATTCTGTGCAGCCCTGTGTTGATGCTCAATTTCTGCCCCGACTTGCTGCGTGAACCTCTGGAAGTGCACAAAGCCACCAGGGAGCTGCTGTTTCTCATTGATCGCAGTGGCAGCATGAGTGGCGCCAACATCCAGCGTGTGAAAGTGAGCAGTAGTCAAAAGCATGCAAATAAAACATGAAGTTCAGATTTGAGAATGTATATATATGTATATGACTCTGGCTCCATCCTGTATATGCTTTCTTATTCTGACAGGAAGCCATGGTGGTGGCACTCAAGAGTCTACCTTCTGGCACAATGCTCAACATTGTGGGATTTGGTACCACCATCAAGCCCCTGTTCACCTCCAGCAAGCTTTGCACTGATGTCAGTATTACCTAATGAGCTTTGCCCCTGAATTGGGTATTTTTAAAAGATTTTCAGTGTTTTTCATGATATCTGTGAATCCCTTCCAGTAAACGAGAACACACGGAGCATTTGGATGATGTTTTTCTGAACACAAAATGTCATTCAGTCGTTCAGGACTATCTGTTCTGTTTTCTACTCTCTAATCAGGCAATAGGTCAGTTCTTGGGTTGCCTTAGTAGCAGAGTATCAGGTTTTATCCAGACCCGGGGCTGCAAGCACAAACAGTCTTTCCACATTCTCCTCGCCATATGGTGGCCTTTCATGCATTTTCACTTAGGCAGGACGTGTCCCTCCATCTCCTGCACTGACAGCTATGTTTATCCACCATGTGAACTGAGGTCATTTTAAGGCAGGTGCTAATGTGTGTTTGTTTGTGCTGTCTTTATTAGAGAAGGGTTGATTTAATTTGTTGCTTCCCTCACAGGCTAATTAGTGCATCTGATAACAAACAGTAAATTTATCCTGGCAACATGTTTGCACAGGCGCTGCGGTTCGACAGGAGTTGTTTGCTTCTCCCTCCTTTACTCAGGATCTGATTGCATCCCCACTTTAATCACTTGTGTGTTTGCGTGCAGGTCACACTAACTCGGGCCTACGAGTACGTCCAGAGGATGAGAGCTGACATGCGAGGCACCAACCTGCTGGGGGCGCTCTTCTGGGTCTATCAACAGCCCATGCAGCGCTCGTACCCTCGCCAGGTCTTTATTATTACAGATGGATCCATCAGCAATGTAGCTAGAGTGCTGGAGCTAGTACGCAGAAACGCGTGTGCTGGCAGGTATGGATATTATGTGCGAAGGAGGGTACAGAGGGAGCAGCTAGTTATCTATCATGACAGACAGATAAAACTGACAATAGTTGCAACAGCTGGTTAATAAAAATGCAATATTAAATAAACCATTAAATCAGTGAGGTTAGGAAGCAGGAGATAAGTAAAGGAGAGTGAATGGAGGCAGAACCAGGTGAATGACATGACAGAGACAGTATATGGGGGAGGACAGCAAGAGAAACAGAGCGTGGACCCAAGCAAACAGTGATCATAAAGACCTGAGAGCAAAGCTCTGTGGAAGAAAGACAAGAAAGGCTTGAAGTATTTTTCAGCCCCGCCCAGTAATCCCGTTAAGTGCTCTCCTCTGCAGTAAGAGTCACGCCCCTCTGGTTTTCCCCAGATGCAGAATGACTTCATTTATGCCTTATTAGTATTCGCCTGTCGGACTGACTTTCTCCACTGTAATTTTTCGCTGTCCTTTAGCAAACTAGGAACACGTTTGTTCGTTTCTTTATTCTTATGGAAAACATCTAATTCTGCCCAGTGTAAATTAGATTGCCATCTCACTGCAGTCTGCACCTGAGAAGGTGTTGTACATCATTTTGAGCTTCTGTTTCCATATTTAGCCAGCCAGACTGCTGCTCAAGAACTCAGCCTTTTTCGATTATTCCGTCCCCTGAGCCATTTAAACTCTTAGCTAGCCAAATGGCTGGTGATCTCCACCAGTGTCTGTTTGATGACTCTACATTTTCTATTTGTAAGCGACATAGAAGCAACATTTTAGGTTATTTTCAGGCTACTTCAATAGACATAAAAAATAAACTGTTATAACACAAACAGTGAAAATCATCCACAATTTAATATCATAATTAAATTTTCTCTTGTGACGTGATAAAAATGTAATGTACACACTGTATCACCTTTGCAGATGCTTTGGCTTAGGCCTTGGTCCACGAGCCTGCAGGAGACTCCTGCAGGGCGTTGCCAAACTGACAGGAGGGACTACAGAGTTCTTGGATGATGAGGAGAGACTCCAGCCCAAGGTCAGCAGCGCTGCAGCACTGCCACCTATTGGAGTGAAAAGAATTGCAAATTAATTAAAAGCAAAGTCTTGAAAGAATACATATGTAAACCTTGGGGCATTACATTAGCATTTCAGCATAGAGAAAAGCAACTAGCAGTCGTAAAGTGTAATAACTACTCAAGCATTTAAGTATAATTTAGAGTTATTTTACTTTAGTATTTTCATAGTATGGCTTTTATAGTTAGTTTAACAACTGTTAGCCATTGAAGATATACATGTATAAGTTTAAGTTTACCAATTTTTTAGCTTATGACAAATCACGGAAAAAGTGTTTTTTTAATTAGTTTGATACGTTTACTTCTTCTCCCCATTTCTGCAACAGTTAATCAAGCCCCTGAAGAAGGCCTTTGAACCTGTTCTGACTGACGTACGGATCGACTGGTATCTGCCAGAAAACATGGAGGCTCTTCTTACACCCAATGAAATCCCTCCACTCTACCCCGGGAACCGCCTCATAGGATACTGCACGCTTTACGACATGACCAGTTTCAAAGCAAAAAAGGCAGAGGTATTACTCTGTGTGCATTACCATGTAAAATATTAAGTCAGCACTTATTTGTTTATGTTGCTTCAAGTGAGTCAAATGTTATTGTATTTTTACAGTGTTCTTGAGCAAGAGTTCTCCAGGGTTTCTGAAACTCTTGCAGAGTTTATCTTTGGACATTTGCTGATTTTTCGCTCGTTGTTAGTCCAGTCCTTGTAGCTGACCAACTTTAGAGCTATAACTGACCTATGAATCATTCAATCATAAATAACACACCAAACTAAATGGATGAACCAGTCTTGTGTCTCCACATAACAGACAACTTAGCAAAGAACAAATGTTAAATTGTATCTTTAGGCACTTTGTTCCCATTCCTTTAGTTGAATCTATGACAAATGTCAAAGATAACACAGTTTGGCAGGGATAAAGTATTATTTTTGCACCTGGAAACCTATTCCTGAAGATTACTTAGAGAACCTATGAGAACGCTGCCAAAGACAGTTCAGGCTATGTTGGAGAAAAAAAGATCGTCCAAATATTGACTTTGTAGAATTCTAATGAGTTTCAAACTCTTTCTTTTTGCTTTATAAGCTGTATTTTTGTACATGTATATTTTAATACATTGCTGAAGCCATTTCCAGTTTTTCTACCAAAATATGCAGAAGTGAGGGTTGGCCCCATATTTTTGCACAGTACTGTACCATTTTTTTAAATGTAATCTTTGCATTTTATTTTTTTGCTTCAGGAACAGAGCTACAAAGATTTACTTCGTGGTTCTACGGGTTCAGTTTTTGGCCAGTCGAACGATGAGCTTTCACCTCCTCCTGCCTCTGAGCTCATGCCTGTGGTGACATGTGCAGATGGCACTGAGTTGGAGGAAGCACTGAGGGAAATTTCTAGAGAGATATCCTCTGAGTTCTCCTGTGCCAAAGACACAGACACAGGCACCAGTCCAGGTTGGTCACTCATCACGAACATTTGCATTTGCCAGCACACTTTAAACCACAGTGGCTAACAACAGGCTTTTGTCCACTATAGGTGTGGAGTTGGACTGGTCCAGCGATGTGAGGAAGAGGATCCAGGAGAGCTCTTACATTCAGGAGCAGTACATCCTCACTCGCTGCTCACTCAGCAGTGAACGAAGTCTACAAACGCAGTCCCACTCTCACATACATGCCTCAAATTCTGACGGGGGCTTTCTCTCCAGCTGTCACTGCTCTGGTCCAGTGCTCGATACAGGGTCTCTGCCCCAAGGCCTCGAGAAGATGCCCCCTCCAGAACAGAGATCATCCCTGTCTCGCTGGGCAGACTCATCATGGCAGCAAGACCTTTCAGTCAAATCCCCAGACAGCGGGACCAAAAAAGTAAGACTAAAGACTGACAGACTTTTTTTTGGGAATTTAGTAAGTAATTGGGAACACACAGACAAAACAAGACATGAAAATATAACAACTATATATAACTATAAACTTCTATCTTTCCTTTGGAAGAAAGATCATATAAATTAAAAAGACTGCTTATTTGAGTCATGCACAGCTGAAGCACACAGTCAGTATATCACAGGAGGTTGCTGCAAAGTTATTCTTGCAACATGGCAAATACATTTCAATCTAATGACCTTAACATACTGCAGAGAAAAGCAAAATGATACCCAAACCTACTTCTCTTTGCTTGTCCCCCTTTTACAACCAGAACGGGTGTCTGGATGGAGCTGAGGAGTCTCGTAGGAGACAAAAAGCACTAGCACGTTCAACGATGGCAGCGCGAAGTTTTTCGTCCCCCCAGGGTGAATTAGAGATGCATCGGCTGAGAAGGGCTCTGGAGAGGGTCTCCTTTGACCAAACACTGGGAGGGAAGCTGGAAGAAAGTGACGCGGAGACACAGCCAACACCACGAGGGACAGCGTCCCACAGAAGCCTCACCGACTCCAGTAAGTTTCACTGCAAAGAAAATAGGATCATATTTATTTATTCAGTCCCGTAAAATTTCTATCCTATTTTTCGCTCTGCCCCTTAGATGGACTCTTGTTTCCCGCCTCCCCTCTGGACTGGGACAGTTTCACAGATCCAGAGTATCTCTTCGCTGCTGTCCCGCCTGACAGTCCTCCCCCAGGCCAGTGCCGTTCCCTTATTCATGGTGTCCTGAGTGGCAGGCCTGTGTCCTGGGAGGTCACTGTAGACCTGGGGCACCTCTGGACCCCTGAGAGTCAGGACATTGAAGTAAGTGGGGTATATGGAAGGGGAGGTGAAGAAGGAAGAGGAGGGAAATCGTGCCAGGAGATCATTCACCAACTGACCGCTCGCTCAGTTATAAGAGACTTTGAGAAAATGGCAGAGAAAGAGAGCGACATTGGACATGGTGGGCGGTTTACCGGTTGCTTTTTCCTACTGATTAATGTGCCGTTATCTCCAAACTACTGTGCATCTCTTACTATTCCTCTGTTTGATGGCTTCTTAGGCTCAGCGAAGCGATATCGTACAAAGGCTATCCAGACAAGTAAGCACTGTAACATCATCTGTATGTACACAGCCTTCACCACCACTGACAGCAATCCCAACAAAGGCTTGGCTGACATGGATGTGCAAACCACAGGTGTGCCACCTACCAACACACATACACAGAATAAACTCTCAGCTCAACTTTCATCCAGGAAGTTTTGTTTACTTGTCAATGATAATAAGATATCTGTAAAGAACAATCCTGATCTTCTCATTGGTGTTATGAGGAATCAAGCATTAGAATTTGTCTTCTCTTTGAAGCCTGGTTTTATGTGTATGCAAGTTTAGAGCATGCAGCTTGAAAGACTTTGGCAGTAACAGGTCTGTATAATTCTGTATTTGTGTCTGATCCCCCTGACCTTGATTTGGATAATGGAGGGATGGACGGACAGACGGAAGGAAAATCAATAGCTCTTCTGAATTCTCTAACTTAAGGAAAACAGTGCTAAGTGAATTACAGAAGCACCATTTTAAATGTTATTTTTATTTATTGTTGGATTCAGTTGATATTTTTAAGGGTCCACATTGTGTTCTGATTATTTGTGTGTGTCTGCAGGGCTACATTTGGGAAACAGGCAGGCTTTTCAGTCAGGAATTCGTAGGCAGAGGACTTATTCTGTAGGTCTGGGCAGACGGCACACCACTGGAGACAGTGCAGAGGTGGAAGACACCTGGAACTCTACAGGTAAGAACGACCGAATGATGCCAGCACCCATTTCTGTTATCAAGACTTTAGGTCATCAACAATCTTTGTATCTCTCAGACAGAGATGACACTCCTGCCTCACCCTGTAGTGTAACATCCTGGGACTCTAGTAAGTACTGCTGTCCGTTCGCTCAGGGAAAACTCTGGTGTATGTAGTCTCGAGGCTTCTGAAGAGAAAGCTGTGGTGAGAAGGAGAAAAAGGAGGACCCCTCTCCCCCGACTCCATTACACACACAACTTGTGAAGAAGCTCTTAAAGGATCAGTTCATCTAAATAAATCTTCCTTAACTTTATTGGTATCCAATCGCACAGACATATTTGCTTTTATTCATTTAGTTCCAGATCCATGTAAAATACCTCTGATCAGTTTTGTTTAATCTGGATGAGCTGAGCCTTTAAGCACAATCAGAAAACACCACTTTTATCACTGAGCTGATAAAACAATACAATTTAATGTTTTAATGTCATCCCAGGTGTAGGGGGCAGCTCCTACTACACTACAGCCATGGCAACAGGCACCCCGAGCACTCGCTCACAGCGATCTATAGAGAGCAAGTCAATGGAGAGCTTCTTTGGCACCAGGTAAGACTTTCATATTAAACTCTTTTAACAGTTTGTGTGAGACTGACAAAGATGCAATAAAATAAACAGCATGAAAGGACTAAAAGGCGCTAAAAACTCCTAAGAAGTAAGACACGAAAACAAATACTGTAGTTACTTGAAAAGCTCCTACTTTAAAGTTGTTCATGTATACACTCCGGTTTGTGCACATGTTACTTAAATGTAAGAAATGAGCCACAGCATCACCACTCTGTTTACCCACATCTGTAAATGTCCTGAGAGTGAATGATGGGCCATTTACTGAAGTGTAGGAGTTAATAAATATGTGAAAACAACTCGGCCCTGGAACTCATACAGCACAGACTGTAGGTTCTAACCGTGATTGATGCAGTGAATGTTGTTCAGGTCAGGGTTCATCTTTTCACGCAGGCATATGGCTGTTCACTGCAGCTGCACGCTAATTCAAACCCAACAACCCTTACACGTGACATGTCTTTAGCGACTCCCATCACAACAAAGGTTTCTAACTGCAAATTGTCAAAAGTTGTTGCAAAACTCACTGTTGTAGTGAATTCTGATGTAGATTATACGGAAGTATTCATAGGATTTCTTTTTTGCGAGGCTCCTGTTAAATCTGACACTCTGAATCCATGTAATTTGTCTTTTGTTTAGTTAGCGGTAGTGTTCTCACTGAAACAGCAGTGTTATAATGACATGCAGACCACAAGGGTGTACGCACAACTCCCACATCTCCACTGGCAAATTGCACTCTCTTTAAATGTTAGATTTTTTTTTTTTAGCGTACCTGTTTTGTTTTTTTTAATTCCAGGTTCCCGCTGGGCAGGCTCAGGTCCTCCATTTCATCAGGAAAGCAGGTGCCTGTCAAGTCCCACTGCTTATCTGCCGAGACTGAGAAACATCCTGAAAGTGAAGCTCCAGACTACCTGCCCCTGGTGAGCTGTGCCAACATGGAAAACAGTGAAGTGCTAAAGTTGTGTCCACTTTATTTGTTTACCCAGCACACAATACATACCATCAGCTCCCAAATTCATTCTGCAAACTCCTGGAGTCAGTCAACATTTAAAGGCAGAAGAACTTTGGAAAGTTAAACCACGTGCTATGACAAATAGTGTGCAAAAGAGAAACACTGCCACGTTAAAGGCAAAGTGCATTTGCAGCATTGTAATACTGTGCACTCATCTTCAAGTGTGCTCATTACCCATGTCTGTTATGACTCCTCAGGTTCGTCTGCAGCTGGCATCAGGAGCTTTTCTTCTGACTGAGATCTACTCTGACTGTGTCCAGATTCCTCTGGACCGCCTTAAAAGAGCATCGCCATACAGTCTCCACCGCCGTAGTCTCAGCCCAGCCTTACGCTGCACATCTCCCAGTGCTCCATCCTTGTCCACTAGTGCCAAACCTCCTGGTGCTCCCTCTGGTCACCACGTTACCTTCTCTCCTTCCGCTTGCTCCTTTGTCAGACCAGCCATTCCACCTTTCCACCACACTCCAGATGATACTCCCCTAATTTTGGAATCGAGGCTTCGCCGAAGATACCTCTCTGAACAAGACCCTGTCACCTCTCCCACTGACCTCCCCAGCTCTGAAGAGGGTTCTTTGGAGTTATCCATCAGCCCCTTTCAGAACCAGAACCTCGGCCAAGCAGACAGTGGCCGTGGGTCAGAGACAGATATATATGAAGGCTCTACACCTGAGCAAGCTTACCTCCAAGGGAGCAGCCAGTTGGCTCAAGAGGATCTGGAGGGCTCAACTTGGGCCACAGCTGTGGCCCTAGCGTGGCTAGAGCACCGGTGTGCCGGCTACTTTATGGAGTGGGAACTGGTAGCAGCAAAAGCAGACTCATGGCTGCGCTGTCAGAAGCTGCCCGAGGGACTGGACATGGCAGGGCTTAAGGGAGCAGCCAGACAGCTGTTCCTGCTGCTGCGCCACTGGGATGAGAACATTCAGCTGAACATGCTGTGTTATAACCCAAATAATATGTGAGACAATCGTCTCAGAGGAAACCAAGCCAACTCTGATTGTTAGCATTCTCACCATTTCCCAACGATAGTGACTCTAAATGCCTTTACATGGAAAAATCGTGTTTTATTAACTTAGGCAGTGCCAAGTTCATTCTAATACTACATGCCATAGACCAGGGGGCCTTTTATGATCAGTGTGCTTTATGCAATCACAAATATGCCTTTATCATCTAAATGGGCTTTTTGTAGTCTAGCTTTTAGTTTGCAGCCAGTATAATATACTACTATACCAAATATGTAATCACAGTTACTGTAAAATGAAGATTTTGATTATCAAGATGATTATTTGATAAATTAAACAAAGATGAGCTTTAAACAGTGAAATGATTGTTGGTAAAAATAATAAAAAACACTAAAATTCAACCATTTGTTGTATTGTGTAACAATGACGACCACACGGGTTTAGTAGAATCCATTTGCCGTTTTTCAGTCTACTGCATGTTTCTCACATTAAATCCATCTATGAGTGCGGCCACTCACAACAGAGGATGACAAGTTACAGAAATCAGACAAACAGACTGATTGTCCACAGCTGACTTTTACACATTTGTGTAAAAATACAAAAAAACATCCCCTTCGATAGAGAATACTTATGTTTCATAACTGTGGCAGAGGAAATGCCACAAGCTTACGCTTGCTATGCAGTTATTTTAAAGCTTGGCGTTCAAGTTCTTATGCACATTATTGACACTTTCAATATACGATCATCCTGAGCACCAGTAAATAAAAACTTGAGATGATATCAGCCTACATGACTAGACCAGAGGAATTATGGACTGAGTGTAGTTGTACCACAGTAAGTGGGAATAGAGCTCATGTAATCAATTCTTTCCACACAGCATAACATCCATGACATTCTCATAGCCTCCACTCTTCTTATTTTCTATCTAAAACTAAACCAGAGAATTCTTATTTTCTCTTCTTATCTCTGCAACTGCATATTATTCCATCGTGTGGGCATCAGTCTGCACACACATGACGCATCCTTCACTTTAAGCAGTGAGAAGCTTTAAATGGCTCCTTTAATTCACTTATAAACAGTCTACCACAGCGACCGCCCTTTGCACTGGTGCTGTCAGGATCAAAGACAGGAGGATGGAGCGGGCTTGTCATCAGCTGATTCAGCCGAATAATACTTCTGGTCCGATCAGGCCGGGGCTCAGTGGCGTTTGTCCTTTACAGCTTTCTGCTCTTGTGTTTCTGCTGCAGCTGAAAGCAAAGGTGGAGCTAGCCAGAGACATAACAGGATGATGAGGTGACAGACGTGAAGGGCAGCTGAGCTGCTGTTAGTAGAGGGATAGGTGTTCCACGAAAGCTCGATCAGACCCAGGATCAGGACCCTGCATGCAAAAATAAAACAGTTTTTCATTAAGATGTGGCAGAGTGTTCAGGGAGGTGCTATGCTTCAGGACTTGTGATTCTGTCTCACCTGAGCAGATGGGCCAGCTTCTTGACACCTCCACTCCACAGCAGGTAAGGCAGCGAGTGGAAGTACCAGACGTAAAACTGGTAGTGCAATGAGCGACTGAAGCACATGCCAATGAAGTTACAGGTGAACAGAATCAGCACAATCTGTGATTTTCAGATAAGGACAAAAAAAAGGCATGTCTGGAAGATCATATGAAAAAATCTGCTAAGCATTGTTTTACCATGTCCTGTGTCCTGTAAAGAGAATGTTCAAAGCAAAGCTAATTTCAGGTGCTCACTTGTCACCAGGTTTCCCACAACAAGTAGCACCACAAGTTTTTTTGTTTTTGCAGAGTTTTGGAAGAGAAAACCTTCTTTTCCTGTGACTCTATGTCTGTCTCCTCTTGAATACAGTGGAACTTTAAGCACTAAGTTTTTGGTTCTCTGTCCAGAAATCTTGACCCAGTTACTCAAAATAATTAAGATCCACAAATCTTGCTGAGAAGAGTTTTCTGTATGATTTTTTTCATTCTGTCAACAAGGCCTGCAGATTCATAGTAACATCTAACAACAGACTTACTTAAAAATATATTTCACATTAAAGACAGGAGTAGATTGAAATGGAACAAAAGGATATGATCCACAGTGCTTTTCTGAGCTGGGATTTTCCTCTTGCCTGGTTCCTTTAGAAGTTCAAAGATGCTTTCTCCTGGTCTGGTGCCACAGACAGAATATGGTTATTTGCCATTTTAGAGATCTAGGAGGTACGTGTGTATTAGTAAAACATAAAAAGGTTTCTGCTGCTGACTGATGAGAACCCTGAAATACCAACAACCATTTAGTGCTGTTACTAGAAATCAATTGCATTTCCTTGTGGCCTAAATGTCTCTGCAGAGTATAAAGTAGTGACAATCCTGCTGAAATCGCCTTCCATTTTTTCATGACACCTGTCATGCATTGTCATAATGATGTGGTTTTGATCAGTATGTTATCATGCAAAGCATTTATAAATGTAAAAAGAAAACAGTGTTCCCAGTGTATCCCTGGCACATTCAAAGTCTATCTCACCTCTTCCAGCGGCGGAAGGCAAAGAGCAGCAGGGTGAGCAGATGAGCGGCCAGCAGGAGTAAGTGGAAGTAGCGATTCAAAAAGAGCCATTCTGGCAGGAAGCGCCAGTTGACCGTCCACTTAAACATGAACTGGCGGCCAAGATCAAAGGCACGGCTCATGTAACCAACGGGATTCTCTAGGAGGAAAGGGAGCCCCAACACAACCTGCCACATAAGATAAAGAAAGAGATGATGTTAGCAAAATACAGTCATTTGCTAAAATTTACTGTGGACAGAGTACTACAGTCAAGCTGTACCTGTTTTAATGTGTATATTTACCTGTATGCCTGCACACAGCGATAACTTGGGGATCGTCTTCATTAGACCAAACTCTGACAGGAGGAGGAAAAGTAATCCAGGGGCAAAGAGAAGCACGTTCATTTTCACAGATACTGCTAAACTGTCAGAAAGAGGAAAAGATTGAGTTGTAATTTCATCTTGCTACTCTCAGGAAAAATTAACAATGACAATGTAGAAGGTATGTAACACATTACAGATGTACAGGTGCCACTTGTTGATTTAGGGGAAGCCAATAAATGAGTATCCGCTTTAAAGAAGAGTGCACACTTGCCTGTAGAGGCCACAGCCCAGAGTCCAGTATCCATCTATGAAGAGATTGACAGCTGCAAACAGCAGCATCATGGCCACTGAGTCATTAAAGAGACGGAGCACAAAGATGGAGTGGATCCGATAGGATGCACAGCACACGAAGAAGAACACATAGGGAGGAACCTGGAGAAAAAAAAAGAAGGAGATTTAATTATTTGTGAGATTAATTATTAGAAGAAACGCTAAAGAGATTAATTCTGCAAGTGGCTCAGAAAAAGAAGAGCTGCAAGTAGAGGAAAAGGGAGGTCTCAGTATTTTTGTGGTTCTGGCCCTGGAACCCAGAGCCAGATATGCAACAGAAAACTAATGAATTAATGTGTGAGAATATTCTGAAAATAACATTAAATTTTGTTTCTGTAGGGTATAAAAGTTGAATTCCACACAAGGACACGCCCATGTTTCAATGAGCGTTTTAGCAAAATGACATGCTGCTTAATATATAGGGTTCCTGGCACATTAGTATTAACATTAGGCTCACCTTTTTGGTGCGATAGTATATTCTGAAGACAAGCAGCAGTGTGAGGAGGTAGAAAAAAGCAAAAATGTACTGGCCCAGACGGATGTTCACCCCATGGCCGGTAATGTAGTAGAGAGCTGTGAAGATGTAGACGAACCCAGCTGGGTACCTACAACAACAGTGTTCCAAATTATCTAGGAGACCTGCACTGAAAAGCGTGGTATGGAGAGAACTACATCATTTTGAAACTCACACCAAAGGGCCTGTGTCCCCTTTCAGCTGGGTGTAGTCATAGGTGCCATTGATAACTCCTTCCACTTCATCCATGTATGCTTTCCAGTCGATCTCAGTGTCTGCAGTACATAATAATATTAATAATAACGATGATGTGGATGTGAATATCTTGATGCATGCTCAATAGTCATGCTCAGTGATGACGATAGGTTCTGGAAAAGACAACTCAACCAGAACAAACAATCAATTTAAGAAGGAGAAAATATTATTGGTATTTTTCTGTTGCAGTTCCGTCTTGTATGTGGACGTGTAAAAAGTGAGCAGTTACTTTGCCTTTAGAAGTTTACTTCTTGTATTTACTATTGAAACAGCTACCTTTGGTTGTATATAGTCTTAAAAGTAATGGACGTTATTTGACGTTGGGAGAGAGTAAACCATTGTATTTGGTCATGCAGTGACAGTAAATTCCCTTTGACAGGTGGCAGGCAAAGCTAATACTTTTCTGACGCTAGCTACTTAGCCTTCAGCCGCGTTCAGATAAACGTCAAAATACAATAGCGTGCTAACTAGTCGACCAGCTACTTACATGCTACTTTCTGTATGACCCACACATTGATGCCGATCTCCAGGAACCACAAAACTGAAACCACCAGCAAGGTGTATTCCGTCTTGAACAAGAGCAAATACTTGTCCTGCCAAAGCGTATGGAGTTTCCCCCACAGCGGGGACGGGGAAACGGGAGACTTTCTCCGCACACTTCCAACTCCTGCCATGTCCGCGGCGTAGCGACGTGTACGCGGAGGCCGTAACTGACGCATGCGCCCAGACTTCGTCACGTGACAACTCTGTCACCGCACGTCAGATACACGGTGCTGCAGAGTGAATACTGGGAAGGTTTCGTTTCCTTTACAGGTATAAAAAACAAACTTATTATTAGTTCTAATTCTTGTTGAAATATATGTGTTTTATAAACTTCTAAGTGTTTCTTATATGACTGTTTAAAAAAAATCTTTAGAGGTCACTGGAGCCATGTCAACGTTAGCTGGCTAGCAGCTAACTTTGTTGTAGGGAAAACGATCAGGAGAATAACAGCATGTAAACATGTTTTAAAAGGCACAGCAAAGAAATGAAACTTCAGACAGTGGAAATACATTTTATTCAAGCTTTCCATCAAATAACGTGTGACTGCAGCTTGTTGAAGTTTTAATTTTAATGTCAGAGTGATCAAGAACAGCTAAGTGTCCAAAATCATTTTCCTTCATATTATGGAGTCACATTTGTTTGTTTGCTTTTCCCATTTTTATTTGTTCTCCAACTTTTTCTAACTCTTACCTTAATAAGCTGGTTTGTCTTTTCTGTCATATTATATTATATTTTTGAGCTCCTGAGTCACTTTGCTGTACGCTGCATCTTGATGTTTTTGCTGCTGGACTCCAGAAATAAATTTCACAGAGAAATTGTTGGAATAAATATGTCCTGTGCCTTTGATCAGACCAGAGAGAAATTTAGCAGTCTCATTGGCATCATTTTAAAATTCAATCGAAGCAGTTATGCAGCTGTTAATAATTTGTTGTTTCTTATGGTATTTCAACATAACCTCGTTTGTGCGTGGTGGCATTTTGTTGTGTTTGATTTTTGTATTATAATGTGTGTATGTATGATATAGATTGTGTATGCCATTGGGATGGGCATTGCTAACCAGCTTGGGCTATGAATGTTGTGGTATATTGCCTGGTTTATGTAACACACTTCGTCCTATGTAAAAATATGTAGAGGAAGCACACAGTAAAGATGCACAGATGTAGTAAAGGTGGACATGCACAGGGCTCATGTAACAGATATGGATCTAGGGAGGTAGCTAATCTGCTGTGGTAACCCCTAAAGGGAGAAGCTGAAAAACGAGGAAGACTACCTGTTGCTAGCTTTTTATCAACATTAATCCCATATTTTTATTTTGCAGTGTGAAAACAAAAGACATGCTGGTGAGTCTGTATTAGAAGAAAAATAATGTTCCTCTTTATCACAAAAGGCTGCAGTTCAAAATGTATGGCAGATAATTAACACTGTACATAGTTAGAGAGGCAATATTATCAGTTCCTTTGTTATGTCCCACACGTACCTCAAATCAGCCAGTAATCACTGCCACATCGTGTAGGCACATCAAAGCATGTCACAACATAGCCATGAGCCCCGCAGCTGTGGGTTTACAGACAGGTGATTCTTCTTCTTCTTCTTTTGTGTTTGTGCAGGTGCTCTTGGAGCCGTTACAGGAGACACGGGGCCAATGGAAGGATTCTTCGTGACAATTTCAGAGGCAGCGTGTCTTGGAGTCAGCCTTGCTCTCTCAGGCTTCTCCTTCTACCTATATAAGAAGAGCCGAACAACAATAGACAAACTCAACGTGAGTTGTTAATTTTGTGTAATTAGCTTTATTGGAAGACTAAACCTCTAAGAAGCTTCTACTTCAAACCCCTCATTAGAGATTACAGCTCATATGTTTTTGATGGAAGAGTTAAGGTCCCTTCTCAGATGTTAGTAATTTTTTCAGAGATGTGAACAATTAATCTGGGTAGAGAAATAACACAACAGGATTTGGAGTAGTTTAAATGTATAAGGTGAGCCATATATCACAGTAACATTTAGTTTATCTTCACCATATTGCAATAGACACTGTAAAAACAAACTTGCATCGCTGTTATAAAGCTGTAGGTGAGAACAGTGAGCACATCTGTGGCTATATTGCACTAAAAAGTTAAGATGGAGAATTTGGACAAAAATGCAAAAAATTGACATTCTGAGAATAAAAACAAAATGTCAAGAATAAAACTGAAATAGTATTTTGAAGGGAAAAAAAATCAAACTTGGAAGTGTTGGCTCCATTTGTGCAAGAAGAAATAGTGGCAATGGACAGATGCAAGGGGGTGTTGTATCAGAAGATCAGGCTGCAACTGACATTTCACAGATGAAGGTGTAAGATACAGTTGGGCAAAGTATTTAGTCAGCCACCGATTGTGCAAGTTCCCCCACCTAAAATGATGACAGAGGTCAGTAATTTGCACCAGAGGTACACTTCAACTGTGAGAGACAGAATGTGAAAAAAAAAAAATAAACCCATGAATCCACATGGTAGGATTTGTAAAGAATTTATTCGTAAATCAGGGTGGAAAATAAGTATTTGGTCAATAACAAAAATACAACTCAATACTTTGTAACATAACCTTTGTTGGCAATAACAGAGGTCAAACGTTTACTATAGGTCTTTACCAGGTTTGCACACACAGTAGCTGGTATTTTGGCCCATTCCTCCATGCAGATCTTCTCGAGAGCAGCGATGTTTTGGGGCTGTTGCCGAGCAACACGGACTTTCAACTCCCGCCACAGATTTTCTATGGGGTTGAGGTCTGGAGACTGGCTAGGCCACTCCAGGACCTTCAAATGCTTCTCACTCCTTTGTTGCCCGGGCGGTGTGTTTTGGATCATTGTCATGTTGGAAGACCCAGCCTCGTTTCATCTTCAAAGTTCTCACTGATGGAAGGAGGTTTTGGCTCAAAATCTCACGATACATGGCCCCATTCATTCTGTCCTTAACACGGATCAGTCGTCCTGTCCCCTTGGCAGAAAAACAGCCCCATAGCATGATGTTTCCACCCCCATGCTTCACAGTAGGTATGGTGTTCTTGGGATGCAACTCAGTATTCTTCTTCCTCCAAACACGACGAGTTGAGTTTATACCAAAAAGTTCTACTTTGGTTTCATCTGACCACATGACATTCTCCCAATCCTCTGCTGTATCATCCATGTGCTCTCTGGCAAACTTCAGACGAGCCTGGACATGCACTGGCTTCAGCAGAGGAACACGTCTGGCACTGCGGGATTTGATTCCCTGCCGTTGTAGTGTGTTACTGATGGTGACCTTTGTTACTTTGGTCCCAGCTCTCTGCAGGTCATTCACCAGGTCCCCCCGTGTGGTTCTGGGATCTTTGCTCACCGTTCTCATGATCATTTTGACCCCACGGGATGAGATCTTGCATGGAGCCCCAGATCGAGGGAGATTATCAGTGGTCTTGTATGTCTTCCATTTTCTGATGATTGCTCCCACAGTTGATTTTTTCACACCAAGCTGCTTGCCTATTGTAGATTCACTCTTCCCAGTCTGGTGCAGGTCTACAATACTTTTCCTGGTGTCCTTCGAAAGCTCTTTGGTCTTGGCCATGGCGGAGTTTGGAGTCTGACTGTTTGAGGCTGTGGACAGGTGTCTTTTATACAGATGATGAGTTCAAACAGGTGCCATTCATACAGGTAACGAGTGGGGGACAGAAAAGCTTCTTACAGAAGACGTTACAGGTCTGTGAGAGCCAGAGATTTTCCTTATTTGAGGTGACCAAATACTTATTTTCCACCCTGATTTACGAATAAATTCTTTACAAATCCTACCATGTGGATTCATGGATTTTTTTTTCCACATTCTGTCTCTCACAGTTGAAGTGTACCTCTGGTGCAAATTACTGACCTCTGTCATCATTTTAAGTGGGGGAACTTGCACAATCGGTGGCTGACTAAATACTTTTTTGCCCCACTGTATTTAAAGAATGACCATTTCGTGTAAAGTTTTATTCTGTACTTCTGAAACCCGTCATCCTTTTTATTCAGTTTTTAGCTGTTTATGTTGTGCACTTTTAGTCTTTCTGTGTTTCTTGATTACATCCTGATTGTTCTTTTAGCTCATGCCATTTGCATCTGTCTTGATGTAAATCCATGAGGATCTTTTAGGGACATATCTTTTCTTTTTCTCAAACTAAACTGGTTCTTTTGAAAGATTTACTATTACAACCAGTCATTTATAGAATTAATAGCAACACTGTGATTGCTAGCACTGCACAGAAAAGTACCCATTTACAGCCAGCTGATTAACACACACCAAAGACATAAAACCACTGGGAAAGCAAATGCATGACTTATTAATTAGTCAGTCTTATTTAATGTGTGTGCTCCATGTTTCCAGAATGCTCCACGGTTACCCATAGATAAAAAACTCAAGGACCTCTTGAAAGTTACTCCAGGAGCGTGTCTACAGTATGTCGTCATTGAAGGTAATCAGTCTTTTATTTGTTTTTGATAAGGAGTAGTACATTTATTTATTTTTTTAATCTGAAAACTTGTATACCGGCCTGCCTCTCATTCCCTGTTACTGTATGTGTGCTTGTATACATTTTAGGTGGTGTAAAACCAGCTGGAAAGCCTCTCATTAGTTGGTACAACATAGAAAATGTTGGTGTGCTGCGTAGATTCATGGTGAAAGAACACAGGCTGTTGTGGAATGGATTTTTACGTACATGGTGAGAACATCATCAGATCAAGCTGAAGTTCCAGTACATCTAACTTTTTCTACTTATTATCAGATATGCAAACTGTTTCTCACGTTACCTTTGCAGGACAGATAATGAACGACTCTTGCACGAAAACGTAGAGGCGGTGCCCTTTTTATTAGTGGGACTGGATAATACCGAAATCAGAGTCTTGTCGCCTTTACAGGCCGCTGGGCTGGACATGGAGGTCACATATGAGAAATTTCACCAGGTCAGTCACAGTTTGGGTGACCTCATGGGACAGTACTTTACTGGGGAGAAGCCAAAAGGTCAACTGGAGATCGAGGAAATGCTCAAAGTAAGTCATTCTATTCAAACTTGAATGAATTAGTGTTCACTTCATAAAGCCCAATTTGTTGTTAATATTAAAAATATATTCTTATTGATAAGTGCCACACCTTTTTTTTTTTCTCAAGGTGGGGACAAATCTTACAGGTGTAGGCGAGTTGAATCTGGACACAGATGGCACTCTGAGTCTGCGACCCCCTTCTAACGGTTCACAGTACTTCCTGACCCCAGCGGACTTCGACACCCTGCAAGGGGAGAATGAAGACATTGCTTTTTGGTGGAAAGTGTTGGCCATTACTTCTGCTTTGGCAGGGGCAGCAATCATTTTCTGGGCCGGGTTACGCTACTACCGCCACCTTAAGGATCTCAGGGAGCAGGAACGGGAAAGAAGGGAATTTAACAGACTGCAAATTAATGTACCAGACCAGGACAACCTTCAAGACGTGGCCATGTGTGTTATTTGCCTCAGTCAGCCCCGTAACTGTGTCCTGTTGGACTGTGGACACGTGTGCTGCTGCCACACCTGCTACCAGGCTCTGCCACAGCAATATTGCCCTATTTGTAGACAGAGGATTGTAAGAGTGCTACCTCTATATCAAGTCTGACGTATTTGTGGAATCAGGTCACTTCAGTAGAAGCTTCACGTCTAAATTGCTTAACTTATTAAATTCAAAATTAAATGTGAGTCATGTTGTGAAAACATTTTGTCCATAATAGAGATTTGTTGTGGGAAATATGGGGATATAAAGCAAGTCAAAAAAATGTGTAAACTTGTGCAATACAAATGTTTGTTTTGCTCAGTGCTCATGTGCCTTATTTTACCATTTTCTGCCGAGTGATGGTACTTTAAAGTAAATAGAGTGATTATTTTATAGTGCTTTCCTACCCTACCTGAGCACTCAAAGCACTTTACACAACTTCTCTCATTCACTGGTTCAAGCACTTTTTTGCTGTGATTTTTCTACGTAGGTTCTTTCTCCCTAACAGTTACAGTGATTCGTACTCTGATGGATGAATCAGAGGAACTTGGGGTTAGTATCTTGCTTGGGGATATTTGGCATGCAGACTGGAGCAGAGTTCAGACAGTTTAATTTCCATTCTTGTTTGTATCGGAAATTTACTGAAACCCAAATAAATCTAATGTCGAGAAGTTTTACCCTTAGAGTGTATTTAAGTGTATTTAACACATATTTTAGAATCCGTAGTGTCACTTTTAATGTGTGCATGCACACTCACACCCAGTTTATTATGTATTATGTTTGTTTGACTTCTCCTTAATGCAAATATCTTATCAGCTGATCACATGACAGACACTCAATGCATTTAGATGTTCATACATGGCCGTACTGCTTGGAGCTGATAGGAAGGCCAAAGTAACTTGTAAAACAACTCCTTAGAACCAAATTATACAGAAGCGCATCTGAATGGACACATCCAACCTTGAAGCAGATGGGCTACAGCAGCAGAAAACCACACTGGGTGCATATTCTATGAACAAATAACAAGGAAGCAGGAAACAACCAAAGCAGGACAAGAGAAGGAAAAAGACTTAATCTGATGAGTTGTGATTTTTGCTGCGACATTCAGATGGTAGGGTCAGAATTTGGTGTAAACAACATGAAAGCGTGGATCCACCCTGCCTTATATCAGCTACTCAGGCTCCTGCTGATGCTATAATTGTGTGGGGAATATAAATCTGCAGCACCTGCAGGATGCTCTCATATCATTAGACCAAAATCTCTAAGGAATGTTTCCAGCACCGTGTTGAATCTATGCCATGTAGAATTAAAGTAGCTCTGAAGGCTAAAGGGGATTGTCGAGGAGGGAAATTATTTTACTGCTATTGTTAAATAATTGTTATTGCATTAATAATATAATTTGCAGCATGGATATTGCATTCCAAGGTTTAGACAGTGTCTCTTTCAGAAAGACTGAGTTGCAGGCTGACAGGAAGTCGTATGCAGAAAGAAGCAGGAAGTTATTTTGAGCCGCAGGCTAAGACGAGGCTTTAACAATGTAACAGATAGCTTTATCATTTTATATTAAGGTTTTAGTAGAGGTTCTTGATTAAAACATTTATTTAGTAGAAGACATACACATAGTCTCAGTGAGCTTCTGGTCTGGTAAAAGGTCAGAAGTGTAAGAGGTGACACAAAGAGCATGTGAGGTCAACACACACACACACACACACTTTAAATTAGATTTATTTAGAGGAGAGGTTAGTTATGTTTGGCTGTAACTGCAAAATTGTCTTGGTAAAAGAGGAACCGTTTCTTGGTGTCTCGGCAAGAAAGAGGAACAAGACAAGAACTGAAAGGTAGACAGGAAGGGCTAGCCATGAAAATAGAAGATGATTTTCTAGGTGAAAAGTCATGATGTTGATCTGATCTATGTATAAAATGTATCTGTGACGTATGAAGGGGCGTCAGTAAATAAACCCTGATGCTATAAAATATCTGTTCATGCTTTGATTAAGTCGAAGACTACTTCCTGTCTGCGTACAGAGTTTTCTTCCCACGCGTGTATTCATTAAAATCATCGTTTGACTTTACCCGGCCGGATCGGTGTGGTTATTCTTCGATCACCTCTTGTACCCTTCCTCAATATTGAATCTTAACATTTGGGGGCTTCGTCCGGTTATTGGGGAAGGAGAGTTGGAGGTTTGGACGGAGAAATCCGGGGTCTTGGGTGGTCTGACGGGCAGACGTGAATTCCAGTGGTCTAAGTGAGTGGGCATAAGCCGGCTTATCCAAAAGGTAAGGCACTACCTGTTGAATTATTTCCAAAGTGTGCCAAATTGGACATGATAAAATTTAAGTCTACTCACTGAAGTTACTGGTGGATGTCTGTTTTGATTTTGATGAGAATGTCATGACAGTACTGAGGATTTAAAGCAGTTGGACTGCTGGTAATGATTGAATGCGGTTGGACCGTTTAGTATGTTAGGGAATCTGGTTATTTTTTGGTTATAAGGTTGGACCTGCTTCAGTCTTACACTTTGTTGGGTGTTTTATTGTTGTTCCAAAGTATTATAAATTACTCAAGAACGCCAGTTGGACTGGTAGGAAGCGCAGTGCTCAGAGGTAACGCTTGCCAATGCAAAGGACGCTTATGCATTGTCCTCGAAGAGGGATAGTCAGTTGGTCACTGTGGAGCTTGGGGCACTCCAGAATAACTAGGAGTTAGAATCTCCTTACCGTTTGGAACGGTATCTGCGCTTTTTTGGGCAGCAAAGGTTGGACCTTGGGTGTTGGACACTTTTAAATTGAGTTAGGGACTTTAGAGATGAGGCCAGAAACTGTTGGACAGATACTGGTTAATTGATTACAAAAAAGTTGGACTTCTATCGGTTAGACCGTTAACTTAAATTTTTCGAAATTCGGTAGGTGTTAAAAGGCATAAAATCTGTGCAGTTGTAAATATAAGACGTCTCTGTATTAAAAAAGATCTCTGTGGGTCGAGTCAGCAATGCACTGACTGCCTGCTGCTATTCTTAGATGAAGAGTGTGTGTGCATGCAAATGAGGCAGCTGATGCAGAGCGCATGAGAGGACTATGCTTTCGGTTTTGTGTGTCATTCAGCTCTATAACTATTGTTTGCAAATGTGGATAAATGTCTGCAGTTAAAATGCTGGCTTAGTAAATAACAACATTGTAAATATATGAATGGTGACAGCGTTTCAAAATAGAATATAAGAATTGTTTGTGTTTAAAACCAACGGTTAGGTAAAGAAGATTTAAGGTGGATTTGAAGGCATAAACAAAAAATAAAAGGGTTACAGTCTGCAAGGGTTGTTAATTCATGAGCTGACTGGATGCAGAGTAAGTGGAGTGGTCATCCTGAGAGGATTGAATGATGCTCTAACTCTGTGGTCAAGTCAGACATAGGCTTTAAGCAACCATGAGCCACTAATAAGCGTGACAGATTAATGAGTATGTGTAAATTGAACTTGTTAAATAGTTTTGATAGGAGTAACTCAATGAGCACGCAATAAAGTGGACTTTTTAGGGGCAGTTTATCACTGACACCATAAAAAGCAACTTAATTAGTAGTTCAATAACAAATTGTAAAGATAACCTTTGTTATTTGATAAGAGAGAGAAAATTCAGGTTACATATAGTGAATAAATAAGGAAATGTTAATCTCTGCGTCATTCCACACTGAAATTTCAATTGTAGGGGATCATTTGGAGGTGAATTGTGTAGGACACGGGGAGACAGAAGAATCTCCCCATGAGTTTTCAGTGTGCATAGAAATTGAGGAGGCTGAACTGGAAGCCTGCCTGGGTCGTTGTTTTTGTTTATTTGAGGGTCTGCTGGAAGTTTGTGAAAACGACCACCTTGATATGTGGGAGCCTTCTCGGGCAGCGATTTTTTTGTTAGACCTGTGGCAGGCTGTGCAACATGGAGAAAGCTTTGACATAATGTCATAAAGGTGATTTCTTGGTTTTAGATTTATTAGTACGGGATGCTTGAGGGTGTGTTGCTGTAAAGTATATAAGGGACGCGCAGCGCCGTTAATGGGTTTAAAATAAATGAAAAAACACTAATCCGAGGAACTATTGGAGAGGTAAGTATACGGAGGTGAGCGCGTTGCGCATAAGGGTTGCTGGTGTCATATATTAACACTTTGAGGGCGAATAATTTTGATTGAGTGTCAACGCTTGAGAACGCGAGGACAGCGTCTAAAGGGCTGGGTTAAACTTTGTGTATCACCGAGCAGGGGAAGAGGAGCCAGTGGTTGCGAGAACAGCGAGACGAAGACTGAAACTGAAAGTTAAGCGTGTCTGGGTGACCTAGACCAAGAAGGTGGAGTCGACCAACGCCATTGGAAGAGGTAAGTCTGTGTTTCAGAGAATGGCTGACAGCTCGGGTGCGACACCTAGTAGGAAAAGGGGATGCAAACCTCTGAAGGATCAGCTCGAACAGCTTAAGAAAGCTGTTCGCTTGGCTTCCCCTGGAGTATCAAAATCAGCAGAGAAAGAGTGCCAAGCGATGGAGGTTGAGGTAAGTAAACCTATTATATCCCAACAGAAAGGGCTGGGTGATAAAATACCTCTGAGCTTGGTGTTAAAAACTGAAGGAGAAGTGTATGGACAAATGCATGAGGCCCTACGTGCGTCCATAGAGGCATTAACGGCATTGGAGGTTATAAAACAGAGAGTAATGCAGGGAGGGCCAGAAGAGGAGAATGAAGACCGTGCGACGTCATCAGGAGAAGAAGACGATGAGGAGGACGAAGATGGAGGAGCTGAACCCCAACCAAGTACAAGCCTAATTTTGAGGAAAAGAAGTGTGAAGAGAGACCAAGCACAGAGACAGCCCATATTTAAGAGCTCAAAGGGGAAAGGAAAGTTGAGGAAGAGTAGAAGAGTGAGTTTTGAACAAGGAGCTCCTGACCCTGGTTTAAGTCTGCCTCTAATAGCAGGTCCAAAGAACGAACCAGTTTATCGCGCCTATAAGGTGAGAGATTTGGAAGCATTGGTTAAACAACTTCCACCAATAACCAAGGGAGAACATTGGGAAGGAGAAGAATTAGCGCTGGGCGACTTTCGCACTTTGGCCGGACGTTGTATGCTGGGTGGTGGGTTAGCAGATGTAGAGCAGATAGCTCAAACAACCAGATATGCAAATGACCTGAAATATCATGAGGTGCAGAGTGACTTAGCAGATGCAGTTCGGGAGAAGGACCCAACTCCTAACTTTGGAGCCATTCCAAAAATTATTTGGGATCCCAAAAACACACCCAGAGAGTGTTTAGCTAAAGCAAAGGAACAATGGTTGTTAGAAACAGGAATACATCCGGGGAAGGAGGGTGAAAGTAGAGCGTGGTTTCGTTCGGCAGTGCTGGCAGGGCTGCCCAACCAGGTTGCAGTTGACTTGGAAAAGAACCCAGATTTTGCCGTTGCAGACTCGGTGCAGTGGGAGAGACATGTGACCCACAGACTTCAGCAGGAACAGGATTTGGCAAACAAACAAAAGAAAGAGTTAGATGAAGTACAGGCGCAGCTGCTTAGGCTGCAGCTGGGTGAGGCTCGCGAAAAATATAAAGCGAAGAAAAAAGAACCGAAAGAACTAAATAAGACTATAATGGTGGCAAGGCCTCAGCCCGATCCTGTGCCTGACTGGCCAGATCAGGATCCGGGTCTCTACCCTGATGACCGTTGGCCCGCCAATGCACCAAGGCAGCGTCAACCCGTAGGGAATTGGGGGACCGGTGGACCGCAGAGAGGGCGTGGTGGATCCGTGAGGGGAGGACAAAGGGCTCGGAATCCGGGGAATCCTGGCAGAGTGTCTTGGACTGCGTGTCTGAGATGTGGAGCAGAAGGACACTGGGCCCGAGATTGCCCTGAACCGCCGCAGAACTATCAGGGGCGAGGCTATCAATCCCAGGCACGAGGAGGCCCAAGACAAAGAGCTGCTTACAGGGGAGCACATCAAGCTCCAAACCCGAATGCAGCACCAGCCCCCCAGTACCCAGTAGCCGACTGGGGCTGGGAGGGGGAGCAATACTGATGGAGCCCGGAGAAACTGAACAGCGTGGGGACGGCAGAACCTATGCTGTCAATGATGATGATCCAGCATTGACACAGCTGGGAAAACAGACTTTGAAGCACCAATATGTGGTGTCCTCACAGGTGCCTGGAAAATCTCATGGGCAGGGACCTGCTTGTGAAACTGGGATCACCTTCAAAGACTCAATATCTAGTCCAGAACTCTGAACAACCCACTGCCGAAATCTACTGGGGGAGGCTAGTGGAAGAAGGCATTTTGAGACATTATCAGCTATGGAAACCCTGGGTAATGAGCCTGGCCGTCTATTCCCCTCCGCGAGATCCTTTCCACGTTACACTCTTTTATGATAGGGAAGATAACGATATCTATTGGGAACAGTTCCAGTCTGATCTTGAGGGACAGACGTGGAATGTGCAAACACATAACATTTATGTTGGACCAGAAGGTGTGGCCGCGGCTGTGAAATTTACTGATGAACAACTGCCTTGGTACAATGTGGGAGAGGATTCAGCCCCTAACATTACATTGGCGGTCCACGAGGGTCATGGGCCAAGAGATCTGGGACCAATGGTCAAGCGGGCGCTGGACAACGCATGCTGGCAAGGCACCCAAATTCCAAATGTCTGGTATGCACCAAAATGTAAAATATATCGCATAACTTGTTTGTCCAACGATGCAGTGATCTTAGAACATAAAGAAATCTCCAGAATACATGGCAGGGAAAGAATGGATCATCCTGATGCAGTAGCTGAGCTCTCAAAATTGCCTGGTACTTTGTGGTCCGCAGGGCCCACAGATGTGGGTCTAGCTAACTGTTCGCCTGTCCTGTTCCGGCTGAAGTATGACATACCATTTAACAGACCATAATAGAAGCACAAAACTGAAGACCAAAAGTGGTTCACATGTATTGACCTAGCGAATGCATTCTTTTGTCTCCCACTGCACGAGTCACTCAGAGACATTTTCTCATTCACATACAGAGGCCGCAAATTTAGGTACACACGCCTACCACAAGGCTTTGCACTCTCACCAGGAATTTTTAATCAGGTGTTGAAAGAGGCATTGTCCCCATGTCAACTGCCAGGGGGCTGTAAATTAATACAGTATGTTGATGATCTTCTTATTGCAGCCCCGTCAGCAGCGGCCTGTACGGCAGCATCGCTCGTGGTGTTGAACAGATTGGCGGAGTGTGGCTTCAAAGTGAGCAAAGAAAAACTGCAGTTGGTCCGGCCAGAGGTAACATTCCTGGGGCGGGTGATCGCACACAGATCAGTGGGGTTAATGAACACACACAGAGACCAAATTCTGACACATCCAAAACCAAGAACTGTGAAGGAGTTGCTTTCCTTTCTTGGCTTGACAGGTTACAGCAGGCAGTTCATTCCGAACTATGCGGGTAAAACGGCCCCTTTAAGGGATCTGATCAAGAAAGTTGGTGTTCGAAATCTGAAGGCTGAATTGCCTTGGACGCCGGACACAGAGACAGCGTTCATTTCACTAAAATAGGATTTGTCAAGAGCCACAGATCTGGCCACACCTAACTATGATGAGGCATTTTATCTTGATGTTTCAGAAACAAAGGGAGTTGTGAATGGTGTGTTGTTTCAGAAAAAAGGGGGAGGTAGGGATGTACTTATGTATGTCAGCATAAGATTAAATTCAACAGAAGTAAGGCATCCCACATGCACACAACACGCAGCAGGAGTAGCAAAGATAATTCAGAAAACAGCACATATAGTGAGGGAACACCCACTGAAAGTGCTTACTACACACAGTGTAGTGGCCTATGTGAACTCACAGGCATTCACAATGACTCCACTGACGCAACAAAGGTTCAGCAAAATTTTAGAGGCGCCAAATCTGATATTCACACATGAAGGAATAAATATGGCAGACCTAATGGGGTCAGGAGAACCACATGACTGTATTAAGAAACCCCAGGTTGAAGGAAAAATCGAGGGACAACAGTCGGCCCAGAGAGCTGAAGTGATAGCCCTAACTCGAGCCCTGAGGTTGGCTAAAAACATGAGAGTGAACATCTACACTGACTCAGCATATGCGTTTGGAGCAGCTCATGTGGAACTGGCTCAGTGGAAGAGAGCCGGGTTCAGAACGGCCACTAATGCACCCATCTGTCACAAAAAGGCCCTGGAGGACCCAGACGAGGTAAGTATTATAAAATGCAAAGGCCACTCACAAGCAGACAGTATGGTGGCAAGAGGAAATCAGAAAGCTGACGAAGCCGCAAAGGAAGCAGCGGGCTACAAAGGACAGAGACAACTGGTGCAGGTAACCCCAGAAGAGGAGGTTAGCACTAACAGCATGGAAGAAGTTAGACAGGCTCAGGAGGAGACATCCCCAGAGGAAAAGGGGGTGTGGGAAAACAAAGGAGCCTGGCAAGATGGCGGTTTGTGGAAGGGGCCAGATGGGCGTCCCGCTTTAACGGCCAAAAATGGCGGAACAAAAGGTGAATGAGGCTCACGGGCTTGGTCACGTGGGAGTGAAACAGATGGAGAGAAATTTGTGCCGATGGTGGCATCCTGATTTGAGAAGGATGATACTGGAAAAGGCCAGAACGTGCCTAATTTGTGGGGCACACAACCCAAAGCCAGCAGTAAAACCTGAAGCTGGTAAGGTTCTCATGCCAGGAAGGCCAGGAGAAGAGGTCGTGATTGATTATACCGACATGATTGATACAGGCCCAGGTGGGGTGAGGTATTTGTTGGTGTGTGTGGATGTTTTGACTGGATGGCCCGAAGCATGGGCGACCAAATGTGAAGACGCGAAAAGCGTGATTAAGTGCTTAATCATTACATTCCAAGGCATGGGTTTCCCAAGAGAATTAGATCAGACAATGGTGCTCACTTCAAGAATAAAGATTTGCAAGAGGTAGAGAGGATGAACCTAAATTTGGAAAACAAATTGGCTAAAATTTGTGCGCAGACAGGGCTAAATTGGGTCGCAGCCCTGCCCATTGCTTTGATGACCATAAGATGTTTATGATGATGTTAACTTTGTATTTCAGGTGCAGTTATAACTATTTTATACATATTGCATTTTGTGCTTTTAAAGGAGTTGTGGCTCAAATTTGTCTCTGGAGGGTCATGAGCCTTTGGCTAGCGCTATGATTAGCCAATCTACTGTGAGGATAATATGAGTTCATGAAGGATTGCACACGCTTACAGACACAGAGTTAAGAAACACACATGACAGTATTGATTCCAGGCAAAAGGCCCTAAATTCATTTAGCTTTTAACTGAACTTAAAGAAGGACCAAAGAGGAAGGAAAGCATATATTTTGGTTAAGTCTGATACATTAGAATTAGAAGGTATTGTTACATTAAGGGAGCAAAATGAAATAAAAAGGTTATACCAAAACAGGTGATAACATAGGAAATGTGAGGTTTTAAAATGAAGTTAGTGTTAACACATAGGAGTTGTTTCAAGGCAGCATTTAGCTATGATGAAATGTATACAGGAGTAATTGCTTATATGCTTAAACTTAATTGATTGAAGTGGTTGTTTTCTTTTGGAGTTGATTAACTTGCAGCAGCGACAACTTGTGCATAGGATGTTGATGATCAGATAAGGGAAAGTAGAGCGAGCAACTGGACGTGAAACCAGCGCTTAAAAGAATTTTAAAGTGATGAGTAACGTTGAAGAGTATACATAAATACAAGTCAATAAGTTAAGAAGATAATTAGGATCAGGCTTTTAATTAAAGAGTCCCAGATAGGATAAGTTAGGGAGATGCAAGAAAAGGTGTTTTGTTTCCTTTGCAGAAGACTGATCTCGGCGACCACAGGAGGGGCGAGGATCCTGGAGATCTCGAGGTTCGAGACCACCAGAGAAGGGTCTGCGTGAGGACACAATGTATTGTGACCTCTGGTTTTCCAGAGGTCAAAAGGGGGAGTGTCGAGGAGGGAAATTATTTTACTGCTATTGTTAAATAATTGTTATTGCATTAATAATATAATTTGCAGCATGGATATTGCATTCCAAGGTTTAGACAGTGTCTCTTTCAGAAAGACTGAGTTGCAGGCTGACAGGAAGTCGTATGCAGAAAGAAGCAGGAAGTTATTTTGAGCCGCAGGCTAAGACGAGGCTTTAACAATGTAACAGATAGCTTTATCATTTTATATTAAGGTTTTAGTAGAGGTTCTTGATTAAAACATTTATTTAGTAGAAGACATACACATAGTCTCAGTGAGCTTCTGGTCTGGTAAAAGGTCAGAAGTGTAAGAGGTGACACAAAGAGCATGTGAGGTCAACACACACACACACACACACTTTAAATTAGATTTATTTAGAGGAGAGGTTAGTTATGTTTGGCTGTAACTGCAAAATTGTCTTGGTAAAAGAGGAACCGTTTCTTGGTGTCTCGGCAAGAAAGAGGAACAAGACAAGAACTGAAAGGTAGACAGGAAGGGCTAGCCATGAAAATAGAAGATGATTTTCTAGGTGAAAAGTCATGATGTTGATCTGATCTATGTATAAAATGTATCTGTGACGTATGAAGGGGCGTCAGTAAATAAACCCTGATGCTATAAAATATCTGTTCATGCTTTGATTAAGTCGAAGACTACTTCCTGTCTGCGTACAGAGTTTTCTTCCCACGCGTGTATTCATTAAAATCATCGTTTGACTTTACCCGGCCGGATCGGTGTGGTTATTCTTCGATCACCTCTTGTACCCTTCCTCAATATTGAATCTTAACAGGATCCAAGTCAGTGCTCCAGGAAAACTAAGAGTTATTCCCCTGGAGGCTTCGGTCAACCACATGCTGAATTAAGCCTCCTACAGGAGTTTCCCATTACATATTTCCACTTGATCAAGTCGACTGATTCAAAGCTCTGGGACACACGGGATTAAGCTCAAGTATGTACAGATCACATCATCTTATATAAGGTCAAGGTCAAGGGTTAGGTAACTTTATTTATACCCAAAGACAAGGTAAATTTGCTTTACAGAAAAATGACAGCATTTGGCATCCCTTTAAAAGAAAAAAAACACACACACACATACCTAGTAAATATATAAAGCTCACTGTGGCACATATATAGTAATTTTAATATTTCGAATCAAAAACAGTTCTTATTTAATTCAGTGACAGCAACGGGGACAAAGCTATTTTTATAACGCTTTGTCCTGCATCTCGGAAATAGAAACCTCTGTCCTGAGGGAAGAAGCTGAAATTCACCCCTTAGAAGATGGGAACCATTTTTAAGGATTGATAAAGCCATCCTCTGTACCTGCTTAGAGTACAGGGAGGCTAAACAAGACTGTGGCTCACCTATCAGACGACTGGACCATCTCACTATCTGATTTAGAGAATTTTTCTCTGTGACAGAGGTCTGACCAAACCATGCCACCAAACAAAAGGATAAAACAGACTCAATAAAAAAACGATAAAACAAAGTTAAAATTTTTTGGTCAATGTGGAAATGAACAAGTTTCCTAAGGCAATAAAGGTGCTGGTGACCCTTTTTACAAACTGATTTGCAATTTTGATCAAAGTTCAGTTTTTCATTTATTATGGTCCCAAGATATTTATATGATTGTACTTGCTCTATTTTCTGACCTTTAATTAAAGTGACTCCGTGCCCATTTTGTTGTTTCCTAAAATCAATCACCATATCTTTTGTTTTAGATATGTTCAGCTGGAGATAAGACTCCTCACACCACTGAACAAAGTCATCAATGACTGGACCGTGGTTAATTTCACCCTCTTTCAGTAAGCTGACAATAACAGAGTCATCTGCATATTTAATAATGACCCTGTTTTCATGTCTGCTCTGACACATATTTGTATAGAGAGTGAATAATAAGGGCGATAGGGCGCACCCTTGAGGAGAACCTGTGGAGGAGAACACTGGGTCAGACAGAACCCCATTTATTCTCACTCTTTGTGACCTGTCAGTTAAAAAATCTAAAATCCAGCCCACCAGGTTTTTCCTGATTTCAAACTGTTCTAAAAGTCTTTTAATTAAAATATGGGGCTGTATTGTATTAAAATCCAAAGAAAAATCAATGAAAAGAAGTCTTGCAAAAGTCCCTTTACTCTCTACATGTTTAAGAATTAGATTTAGTAAAGTCAAAAGTGCGTCCTCCACTCCTCTGTTGGGCCTGTATGCAAACTGCATTGGATCCAGCTGACCTTCAGTCTCTTTCATAATCACATTTCTGATGATTTTTTCAAAGACTTTCATTACAACTGAAGTGAGGGCAACAGACCTGAAGTCGTTTAGAATTTTTGGACGACTAGATTTAGGGACAGAAACCACGACTGCTTCTTTCCAAAGAGAGGGCACATGTTGTGTTTGCAAGGATTTGTTAAAAATAACCTGAAATATAGGACTGAGTTCATCAGCACAAGATTTAATTAGGCGGCCACTAATATTATCAGGACCCTGGCTCTTATTCACATTGACTGTATGAAAGGCCTTTTTAACATCGCTGAGTTCAATGATAAAGTGCTGAGTATCTCTCAGTTTCTGTTTCAGTTCCAAAATATCCTCGCTAAAATCAGAAGAACTAAAACGAGCATAAAACATGTTTAAAGCATTTGCAAAATCTCTGTCTTAATTAAAACCATCTAAAATGACCTGACTACTGCTCTGGGGATTTTGAAACCCTGCTATGGTTTTCATACAAGTCCAGGCAGACCCAAAATTTTTTGCAGCAAATTTGCTTTCAAGAAGGTTTTTGTAGCTCTGTTTTGCTTTCAAGATCTCGATTTTCATTTCCTTGGTGGCTGTCTGAAAATCGGCAACAGCCCCCTCTTTAAAGGCCTGTCTCTTTTTCCTTAAACAGGATTTGACGCTTTTAGTGACCCATGGCTTATTGTTAGCGTAGACTTACGGGGTATAATCATGTCTTTACAAAATACTGCATAAGAGCTAGTAACATCCACCAAAGCGTCGAGATCTTCTCCACAAGACTGAATAAAAACTTCCCAATCTGTACACTTAAAACATTCCTGCAAGGTAAGCACAGATTCTTCTGACCATATGTCAAAATCCTTAGTCTTTGTCTTCTCTCGTTTTAAGACAGTTTTATAGATGGGCAGAAGATGGACACAGTTATGGTCAGAAGATCCCAGAGGAGGAAGCGGGAGGGATTTATAAGCATTCTTCACCGATCCGTAACAAAGGTCCAACATTTTATCCCGTCTGGTAGGATAGGATACATATTGATACAGATTGCCCAAAGTTGATTTAAGGGAGACATGGTTAAAGTCCCCCATTATAAAGTTTGGTGCATCAGGAGAAAGCGCCTGCAGCTTCTGCACTACGTCTGAAATGATGCTGCAAGTGGAGGCGGGGTGAGCCTTCGGGTGAATGTAAACTACGGTAATAAAAAGTTGTGGAAACTCACGAGGGAGATAAAAAGGGCGCAGTGACACGGATAAAAGTTCAACATCTGGTGTACAAATACACTCTCTAACAGTCACAGCGCTACAGTAACGTTTGTTCACATACAAGCATACTCCCCCTCCTTGAGAGTTCATACATACATGAGGTGAGGTCCTTACCATCATACGGTAAGTTAAGTTGTAACAGTTCGTCGCGGGAGTAAACAATCCTCAGCTGACTCACAGCCTCACCCACCTCATTGGAAACAAGCCAGCACAGTAGAAATCCAACCACAATGAAGAAGAAAGAATCCATGACGTTCTCACTGTTGTGGAGCGTGTGTCACTTTGTAAGAAAACTGTCACTTCTTTCAACCAAAACACATGCCAGCAATAGAACCGAAAAGAAATGGTAAAAACTTAAAAACTTAGGATGCCAAACTTAGGATGCCAAGCTCTCACTCACTGCCGGTCGCTGCGTGCGCGTGCGCATGCGCCCTGTGACTGTAAAGACTTGGTGACCACCTGTTCATCTTAAACATCAGGAAAGTAGTTTTGTCTTGGCCCGAACAGGCACACATTTCACAGAACTCTAAAGATGGTAGGGGTTCATGTTGGGTTTTCTAAAAACACAAATGCTTTTTTACAGCACCTGGTGTCTGAAAAGACTCGCATATAGTGAATTATCAAGCACACTATTTCTGTCACCCCTAACCAGCAGTGGCTGTGACACGCCACCTCCAACCTTTTGCTTTTTTCCCAAGCATTGCCACAGAAAGACAAATGTTAACTAGTGTGTGTGTTTGAGGTGGAAGACGGCATGTGCAAGATGAAAAGTGCAGCATCAGGCTCAGGTCAAAGAAGAAACCGGGCAGGTGGATCCCATAAATCTTCTTCAGTGGTCATAAGCTGGACAAATACAAAGCTCTCTCAGCAGATGGCAGCTGTGGTTCAACAGGACCAGATTATTACTGCAATCTCTCAGGGCATGGGGGAAAAATGCTCTGTGTGTTTACTTCAATGAAAACTTGTATGTTTTTGTTATAGAAGATTGTCCAAATATGTGAGAGTTTTCGAATTAGCACTGCATGAGATTAACTGGGGCACAGATCATAGATCAGATCATGTTGTTGCACAATAAAAATGATGGAGGTGTCAGAAATGGTCTGGCCCTGGTTATTGTCTCAGATAGATTACTAAGAAAATGTTTTATTTAAAAATGCAGAAGGAGCAGGAGCTCTCCTCTCTTCAGGAACTCACTCTGCAGGCGGGGGAGATACAGGAGAGGTGGAGGAAGATCTCAGCCTGGGCGTCTATTGTCTCGTGTAGTCTGGAAGATGACTGGATGACGGGGTGGGTGCTTTTTTCTGTGTGGTGGGGTCGGGTGGGCTGTCCCGGGCTCTGTGGGGCCAGGTGGTGCTGCTGTACTGGGCCCCGGTCCGGATGGGCCTGGGCCCCCTTTCCCTGGCGGGTTGCAGAGTATGGGGGTGCCTACTGGGGTCAGTGGGGGAGCTGGCCCCAGGGAGGGGTCACTTGCCCCTCCCTTCCTTCCCTCCCCACCTCCAGCTGCCTCCCTCTTCCCGCTCCACCACAATCACCCACACATGCAGGGCCTTGGGGTATCACCAGGGTGCAGGGGAGGCATCCCCCCCCCCTCTGTCCCCTTCTGGCTGCCTGTGCCTCAATTTTATCTCACAACTTAGACATTCACATTCATATAGGATCTTGGGGGTGGGCACGCTACACGGACTCCAAATTACCATCAGGGTATGCACCTCACCCCTGGCACCGTTGCCCACCTCTCAATTTTAAATACACGTAGACATTGAGGGCTATCAGGAGGGGCTATGCGCTTACCTGCTGCTCTCTGGCAGGTAGCTCCATGCCCTCCTGGGTTTTAAATGCACCTTAGAACACACATACACCAACACTACACTACATATGAGCGGGTGGAGGGAGGTTTGGAGTCTTCTCACACCCCCGTTCTCTGCGGCCTGCTCGAGCAGGGGTGCTAGGAGGAGGAGTTGGCCGTCCGACTGGGGTCTGGAATGTGGGGCCTCCCTGCTGCTGCGGAGTTGGGGCGGTCTGCTTCTCCCCACCCCAGGGAAAAGGGTAACACCACCTGGGTCTGGGTGCCTAGACCTGGGGTATGGAGTACGCTTGGGGAGTGTGATTGTGTGTACAGTGTCTCTTTATGTCTGTCTCCACGTTGGGTGAGTGTTAAGTAATTGCATATGAGAGCAGACGCCACCTCTCTGGGGACATCTCAGGCCCTCCAAGGTATGGAGGCCTATCTCCCCCCACCACTTCCCCTGCCAGCTGCAGACGCCCTCAGACATCGGTGCGTTGGTGGTTCTTTGTGTCCGGGGATGGGCGTCCAGGTACACATCGGCTCACTCCTTGGTGGCTGCTTATCGGGGCCTGGAGCCTGGGGCTCGCTCGGGCCACTTCGGGGGTGGGGTGCCCTCGGCCTCGGATCCAAATTTTATTCTCTCATACCCTGTCCCACCTGCAAATTAGCGGCATAATACTATAAATAAGACTTTGCCAGTGTGGTTCTTTATCACAACTGATCAAGATGGCAAAAGATTATCTGCTGCGAGGGCCATCCAATTGGTTTTGGAAGAGAGAGAGGCTTCGGATGATGATGTTGACAAAGAGGTTTCAGAATATTTCACATTTCTGAAAATTCGGGTTTCCGGTACGGATCGGGTATTGACAAGTCTGTCGCTACCCGATCCGTACCGGAAACCCGATCGGTACCCCGCATGCGCAAATCTTACGTCACTTCCTCTCTTTGCCAACATTGCGACATTCAATATATTTGAATGACACGGTTAGCGCCCAGTTAGCTCTTAGCATTTCTCAACAGCTCTGCCTCCTTTTTGACTACCAGGACATTTAAACAATGGATAATCTGTATCCGCAACAAATTTTTGCTTTTCTCCTCAACAGAGAGCGTCCCCCGATTGAACAACAGCGCCATAAAATAAGAAGAATGGTGCCTAATGACAGAGTTAATAATACAGACTTTGTAATATGTCACGTGAAGATTCAGCAGCCAGATGAAGTGTTTACTGGCAATTGACAGTGATAGCGGACATCATCATAACTATTCCAACAATCCTCTCCAAACAGACAAGCATAAACACATTCGACTATCACTAAATCAAATTCAACACACGTTTGTAATGATGCTAATTCAGTTTACAATAGGGTTCATTCGCTCAGTCACCAGGTGGCGGTATCCTCTTACACTGGGGAGTAAACTGCCATTAAACGAATAGAAGAAGAAGAAAACCCCTGCACATGCGCGGTACGGATCGGGTAGACCCGATTTGTACGGCCCGACTTTGCACATGCGCAGTAAGGATCGGAAGTTCCGATCTGTCACTATCTTTTTTTTTTGTTTGTTTTTGTCTACATTATATTAAATGTTTCATTATCGGAAACATTTTAAGAGATACTTGTTATTCTTAACATCTTAACAGATACTCTGACATGTAACTATCGTAAAATGCTTCGACCGGAAGTAGACACCTTTCGCGCATGCGGGGTACCGATCGGGTTTCCGGTACGGATCGGGTAGTGACAAAGTCCGATGCACACTTCGTGGTCCCATATATACGGTGGCCCCTAGAGACAAAGCACGTACAAACTCCAAAGCACGTGCAAACTCCAAAGCACGTGCAAACTCCAAAACACTTGCAAAATCCAAAACACTTGCAAACTCAAAAACACAACGGAAGTGCTCCAGGACGCTAGGGGCAGTGTTGAGCTTTTGTTACCTAGTAACTACACAAGCCAGGAAGTGCCAATGACCGGATTTGGGGTTTGCAGCCTTTTTTTTTTTTAAACTTTATTTATCACATTATAGACATACAGTCAAGTAAAACAGGGATCACATAAAAGATGACATTGTGGTAGTACAATGAGGAACAGAAAGAGTGACAAGGACAGTGAGACAAAAGTGAGTACAAAAAATAAAATAAATTAAGGGGAACATAAATAAACAAAAGTTTGCAAGAGCCAAAATCAAGTTAGCAGTTTCAATCGGTTACAGATGTTAACAGTCTTGAGAGCCTTCGTGTTTTTTGATGAGGAGATTGTCCTTATATATTGTGCAAGTTCCATTTTTAATACAAGAAGTTCAGGCTTTCTGCCAAGGACTTTGCTTTTGTGTATATGAAATTTTGCCAAAAATAAAACCAAATTTATAAAAAAGAAAGCATCATTGTCCTTGTCTTTAAAATTATAATAGCCAAAGATAACATCCTTATAGTACAGTTGAAGATTAGGGAGAACAAAGTCAGTATTCTGGAAATCCTTCCAGAATTTACACGTAAATTTACATGACCAAAACAGATGAGAAACTGTTTCAGGTTGCTCTTGACAGAAGGTACAATTTACATTTATTTCAGCCATAAATTTGGACAAATATTGTTTGGTAGGGTAAAACTTATGAATCAACTTAAAAGAAATCTCTTTAATTTTGTTTGTCAAGAAAAACCTTTGTGGTAAAGTCCAAACTTTTTTCCATTCAATATCTGTTACAAAATTGGCCCAATAAAATATGGCTGATGGAACAGAGACCATTGCATCCTGAAAGAGAGATCTTATTTTGGTATTTATAGACTTATGAGAGGAAAAGCAAACATTGCCAAGAGAAGAATGTAACACATCCGGGGGAGTGACCTGTAGTGGAGCACTGTGGGAGCATCTGTGTAACATGGACAGACCAGATGGGATGGCATCGAACACTATTGAGAATTCTTTAGGCGTTATCGGTACATTGTATCTCCTGAGGAACTCAGAGTAATTATAAAAGAGTCCATCTTCTCTAAATAACTGACTAACCAAGATTATTCCATTATTAAACCAGTTATTTAAAAAAAAAAAAGAGTTTTATTTTTATAAATAATATTGCAGTTATTCCAAATAAAACAGTTTTGTGGAGAGAAATTGTGTTTGTAAATCAGCGCCCATGCCAAAAGAATTTGTTGATGAAAGTGAGAAAGTTTCAGTGGTATTTTTGGAATACTATAATTGCAGAGCAGTAGGAAGTTAAGGCTGCCTAAATTAGAGAACACATGATGTGAGATAAAGTTCCAGATAAAAGTGGGATTTTTTAAATACTTTTTAATCCAGTTTATTTTAAAGGTGTTGTTAAGAGCACCGAAATCAATAAAATTTATACCTCCTTTATCATATGAATTTAAAGCTACTGATTTACGCAAGTAGTGAGTTTTATTTTTCCATAAAAAATTGTATAATAATTTGTTAATTGACTTACAGGTTGTATTATCAACATGTAGTGACTGGGCAGCATAGGTTAGACGGGAGATACCTTCAGCCTTCGATAGCAGAACTCTACCCTTCAATGACAGGTCTCACTGTAGCCAATGATTAAAGATTTTTTGGGATTTATCTATAATAGGAATGAAGTTTGTGGAGCATCTGGATTGCTCATTTTTTATTATTTGAATTCCAAGGTATCTTACAGAGTTTCTTACAGGTATTCCATGAATTGAAGTTGCTAAACAACTTTTAACTGGTAAAAGTTCACATTTATGCAGGTTGAGTGAAAGTCCAGAGGCTTTAGAGAATGGCTGTATATTGTTAATGGCCACTGAAACTTGCGAGGCGTCTCTGAGGAAGAGAGCTGTATCGTCTGCCAGCTGACTTATGAGTATTTCTCTGTTAGCAATGACCAGACCTTTTAAAGAACTGAGTTTAATGTGCGAATTAAGGAGTTGCACAGAAAGAAGGAATAAATATACGGATAGGGGGCAACCCTGCCTCACTCCACGCTTTAGAGAGAATCTTGGGGAAGTACCAGTGGCAAGCTTTATGGAGCTGTTACTATTGGAATACAGTGTCCGAATGGCATTACAGAAGGACTGACCAAACCCAAATTTATTTAAAGCAGTGAAAATAAACTCATGCTCTAAGGAGTCGAACGCCTTGTAGAAATCTAAAAAAAGAATAAGACTATCATCCTGTACAAGTTCTGGGTAATCTATTATGTCTAGAATTAATCTTATGTTATTTGATATATGACGATTCTGCATGAAACCAGACTGACTCTCATCAATAACTTTATCTAATACAGGTTTCATTCTATTAGCCAGAATTTGTGCCAATATCTTATAATCATTATTCAGTAAAGAGATTGGTCAAACCTTGACATAAAGTGGGAGGGAGTGTACCTCTATCCATACTTTCCTTAAAAACTTCTAAAAGAAACGGGGCTAAACTGTCAGTGAACTGTTTGTAAAACTCGGCAGTAAGGCCGTCAGTTCCAGGTGATTTGTTAATCTTTAGATGTTTTATAGCATCTGCAACCTCAATCAAAGAAATCGATCTGTCGCAAAGCTGACTATCCTCCTCATTCAGCTGAGTAATTTTGTCTAAAGAATTAAAAAAAAAGTCAGACAAGCTTCAGGGCAATAACTAGAAGAATAAAGTTTGCAATAAAAGTTTGAACAATATTTTGCTATGGTATCCTTATCATTAGAAATTGTCCCATTAATATTTAGTTGTAGGATGGAGTTGGTGTTAGATTGATGCTTTTCAAGTCTGAAAAAATAGGCTGAATTCTGCTCTCCTTCTTCGAGCCATTTCCTGCGAGACCGAATAAATGCTCCGTCAGCTTTGCGTTTGTAAATCTCATCTAACTTATGCTGCAGGTCAACCAGTTTTATCTTATCAGATTCACTGAGGGTACCTATTGGTTTGGAAGTAAGGCATGTGATCTTTTGTATCACTTGCGTCTCATCAGATCTTCTTTTTTTTGCTAAATCACTGCTATATTTTCTAAAGAATTTTCCAATTTCATATTTCAAAAGTTCCCAGTTACTACAAAATGTATTATCTGTGAGAGCTTTACTCCAATAAAGTTTAATGAATCTCTGAACTTCACAAATCACTTCTTTATGCTCAAGAATGGTACTATTTAACTTCCAGTAAGAGGTTTTAGTGATTAGGGAGGATGACAACGGGATTGATAAGCTAACCATTTTGTGGTCTGAGAGTGGTGTAGGATAAATATCAGTTTTAACTTTTTCTAAATCTTTTGAAATAAGCCAAAAATCAATACGTGAGTGTCTGGTTTGAGTCTTATTGCACCATGTATAAGCTATCTGAGACGAATGAGAATCCCTCCAAGAATCGACTAAGTTGAATCTTTGTGCAAACAGTCTTATGAATGAGTTAGAGTCTGAACTTCTAGAAGGCCATCTGTCCAAATAGCTGTTAAACACTGTATTAAAGTCTCCACCAAAAATAATAAAAGAATTGGGATATTTAGATAACCAGCGCAGTAGGCGCTCCTCCAACCTATCAAAATATAGTTTATTCTCCCTCTGACAGTTAAAACCATACACATTGACTAAAATATAGATAGAGTGTGCAGCCTCAACTATTAGAAAAATGTAATGACCATCTTTATCTATGTCAGAATTCAAGATTTTACCATTAAATCTTCCTTTAAGTATGCAGACACCAGCAGCATGCTCTGTACCATGGGACATCCACAGATCATCTCCCCATTGAGATCTCCAAAATATTTTTTCTTGTTCTGTTGAGTGAGACTCTTGTATAAAACAGAAATCTGAATTGAACTGCTTGCAAAACAAAAAAATAGCCTTACGTTTAACATTGTTTCTTAAACCTCTTGCATTTAAAGAAATAACAGACAAAGACATAATGATAGTAACAAAAATTAAAAGTGACAAATAAGAAAAAGCTTAGACCAAGTAAATGAAGAACAGTTGAATTGGGAACCTGGTCACTTAAGAGAGTCGTATATAAGATGAGAACTGCAACCCCTGAGTAAGGAAATTGGGAACTTGAATAATAATAGGAATACAATAGCCTAAAACAATAAAACCAATGTGGTAAAAAATAAATAAATAAAATAAATAAATGCTTCACATATGAGCATTGAAAGGGAGCTTAATATAAATTTTTTTGCTCCATTTAAATAACTAATTATTCAAAAAAAGAATAAAAAAAAACACAAACAAAATAAAATAAAAAGAAGCTTATCCAGCTTGCTCATAACATTTTCAGCAAAAATATTGCAGCCAAACTGAAGACCAATAAACTTATAACAAATAAACTGCATCAGTTTAACTCTGATCGTTTTATGAGTCCAACAACAAAAACGAACGAACAAAAAAAGAACGGCAGTGAAACCAAGTTAATCTTAAGATACTTCAGTTTTCACCTCAAAATACCTTGGATCAAGTTATAGGGGTGGAAAAATCTCTTTTCCCTCCACGAATGCACGACCTCCTACAAAGAACGCCAGCTTGTTTTCTTTGCGTCTGTTTCTTCGGGCGCGGTCGTCAGGGGACAGATCCTCAGCCAGCTTTAGGTTGTTACCTTTCAGGTAGGTGGACTTCTTAGCAGCGCGCCAGACAGCATCGCGGTAGATCCTGGATGTAAACTGAATGATGATTCCCCTGGGTTGGTTGTTGTTGGACTTCTTGGGACCGATGCGGTGGACGGTGTCAACGACGTCGGGGAATTTATCTTGCATCTCCGGTAGGACTGATCTACAGACTTTGATTACCTCCTGCCGCACGTCCTGCTTGTCCCTCTCGGTCAGACAGTAGAGCTTCAGATTCCAACGGCGTGAATAGCTCTCCAGGTGAGAGATGCGCTTTTCCTGTGCTTCAGCGATTGCTTTATATTTTTCGAGCTGTGCCTCAACACTGACAACTCTGCTCTTCATATCATTTAACTCAGCACAGACAGCATCAAATGACTCCTTAACAGCTGTGATATGTTCAGTGTTCTCTTGGACAGCTTTTTTCATCTCGGAGATGGCTATGGAGTTGTCACTCACCATTTTTTCAAGAGTGTCCGACCTCGAGTTAATCAACATGGTAAGTGATGAGAGCTGGGAGAGAACCGTAGATGTCTCCGTATCCGCAATTTTTCTTAGCTTACCAGCGGGAGAGGCGCATGGAGTGATAGGGAGAGGGGGAAACTCTTCTTCCATCCGTGAATACTGAAGCGGTTCGGAAACTGCCTCCAAATAGTCGTGCATGGAGTCGATGAGAGTATTTTTAGTGTCGGCGGGCATCTCAGTAGCGAGAGAAGACTGAGCAGCTTGGCTAACATTAGCAAGCTTGCTAACGGAGCCGCTGTTAGCATGCAACTTCTTAGAATCGGTCTTTCTCTTCTCGGGTTTGCTCATTTTGGTTCACAAATGGATACCAAAATGAGAAGTAAAGGATGACTATTGCGTAGGCGTAAATAAAGTCTCTGTTCACTGTGTGTAATATATATTTTAAAAAAAAGGCCAGGTTCGCAGGTATGGAACGCCAGGACTGCCATAATGAATGAATTAAATACACCATTAAATAATTAATTAAATGTGTCAATAATTAATTAAAATTGGAATTAATTAATTAAATAAATAGTTCTGACACATGTAATTAATTAATTATTGACACATTTAATTAATTATTTATGTATTTCACATTTTAATTAATTATTGACACATTTAATTAATTATTGACACATTTAATTAATTATTTAATGATATATTTATTTATTTCATTTTGGCAGTCCTGGCGCCTGGCTCTCATCATGAAATAATTTTATCTGTCAGCCTCACCCATCAAACTCAGGGGGCGGGGTTAACGCTGCCCATGCAGCTTCTCTAACATTTGATTGGTTGCCGTGCAAAGTAAGTCAAAACAGGTCGATCCTAGATAATCGATTGCTTGTGTAGACTTGGGGCAGCCAGGTATCCCAGAATGCAGATCAAATCACAGGCAGCAATGGTGGTGGTGTAGTTTTAAAATACCTCGTTTTTCTGTCACCAGCTACACTTTTAACAGTGTTTTAGCCGCGAATGTCGCGCCGTATGTCTGGTCAGGTTGTCAACATAGAACATGTTTGCAAAAGTGCTCAGATGTTTTCTGAGATTTCACTAGCTCTGCTAACAATTAGCATGCAGAGTGCACCGAGGGGGTTACGTTAACCGGTTTGTTTACATATTCCACTCTCCGTGTTCCACATGTTGCATTCGCAGATTCTCATTTTCACCGAACGATCGTCTCTTTCCGCCTGGTCTTGTGTCTCTGTGCTTCTGTAACATAAAGAACGAGCTGACATTTTTCTCACAAAACCAGCGATCAGCTCAACAGACCCTCACTTTACCTGCATGCATTCTCCTCCTCATCTGTCAGCTGTTTAACACCTGCTGCTAATTCAAGAAACACGCCTACGTTACCTGGTGATAGTCACAGTTTAACTGGGCAGCCGGTACTCGATATAACGCAATGTCAGCGCATTTTTCTGCACAAGATAAGTAAATATAGGGTTTTTTCCCGAGCGCAGAGCTGCTGGAGCTTGTTTCCTTACAGAGCACTTTATAAGTGAACCAGCTTCATCAGCGACTGATGTCCAATCACCGGCACACAGCTTTGAAATCTCAGCTGAGTTTTAGCTCTCAGTAGTTAAACGCTGGACTTCATTCACTCAGGTTCTGTCTGTCGGGTCACGTTTACTTCGCTGTTTTATTTACAACTGAGCAAATCGGTTTGGCTGAGGTTAAAGTTACGTTTCATAACTGCATAGTTTCACAGACGTTTAATGGTTCACTGGCACATGTGTTAGACTGAACTATCATCTAAATATCATCTGTTTTTTAATAGTTATTCAACTGTATTCTAAGCACCAGCTGTCTGTTAGAATGTGATTTTTTTTCTCCCTCTGTTGGCAGAGGTATAAAAATGCGCAGGAAAATCTGACGTGCATGGCGAACTTCACCGACGATATTTAGGGAGGAATAAACACACATCAAACATAAATGAACCATTTGTCTGTCTCCATAATTGAGAGCATTTTCTCTTCTTATGTCAACACTCTCTCTCTCTCTCTTTTTTTTTTTTTTTTGCTTTTTCGGTCATGTTATGTTTACCTGTCAAAGGCTTGTTACAAACTATGAAACACATCGTGCAGATTTCTGGATGTTAGAAGAAAACTAATACTGCTCATGAATGAGACTAAAGGCAGGAAGGTGTCCTTTAAAACTAAACATGTTAATAGGACCTCCCTATTTATATCATAGTTTATGATATAGCACGTGTATTTCAGTAATAGCCTGCTGATTTCAGTGTAGTGGTGAACAGTCGCACAGCTCACATAGACATTATCTGTGATACTCCTTAACTATAATTTATCCAAGTTAACTTCAGTTAACCATTCAGACAGTTCTTTTGCAATGAAAAACAGAAACACCCATGCTGCCGGTAAGCTTCCTCAGTGCCAGCTGTTAACATTATAGCTGCTTATGCAGTAACCATGGTAACCACGGACTCTGAGCGGCTGGATCGACGGAGGTCAGACAACAATTTTACATGTATGATCTTAAAACAGGACACAGCCACTATACGTGCTATACATATCAAATGTGAAGGCAGACTGAGTCTATGTTTGACGTTTGTTTATATCTAATCTTCCTTTTCAAACATTTAAACAGCAGCGAGTCTGCGGCTGAGGGAACACAAACTCAAATTGTCGGAACAGGTTTGCTCGTTTCTTGGATTCATTTGGTGATTTATTAAATGTATAACTGTTATTCTAATCTGCTGCTGAGTCTCTTACACTTTTCTTTATGCTGTATATTTTCACGTCTCTGGAATAGTTGGCAGTTAGATAGTCAGCTGGGAAACTTTGTGTTAACTCATGGAGCTGAGGATATCGTGGATATCGTGGATATGCTGACCTCGCTGCGTGGTGTACAGAGCGAGGTCAGCGTGATTAATATTCACAATAAAAATATTAGCCGAACATCATGAAGTCTGTATGTGTTTCATAGTGTCGAACAACCTTTGTACAGTTAAAGCCAGCAGTTACTACATGACAGAAACACCAACGTTATCTCTTTTATGTGTTTATACACAGGTCACGCTGATTACTGAACAAAACCCCAAAGATCAGATGTTAAACAGATTTATTTGCTCTCTCTCCTCCTTAAACATGTTTTTAATGTTAGTTATAATTCAGAATTGGCGACTGAAACACGTAGGACACATAAGAACATCAGGAAATAAAACACCGATAAATATAACCTCAGTAAAAGAAGTCAGCGGGGGTTACTACAGCTGTGTACCGGGGCCTGCGCTTTGTCGGTGGGATTGCTTGCGAGGCGAGCGGGTCTATCCCACGCTTTGCCGTGAGACTGGGCAGACATCTCCGAAATCATCGAAGCACTTTTGCAAAGAGGCTGTATCTTGACAAACCGACCAGACACATGAAGATTAAACCACTACATTCTCGGCTAAAAAAATATTAAAACGGTATTTGGTGACACACAAACAGGGTTTTTCAAAGTTCAGTTCTGTTAGCTTCCACATGCAGGTTGTTGTGTGCTAGAAACAATGGCCACCAGGCCAAAGCAATGGTTTTGACTCGATCAGCGTTAACCCCGCCCCCTGAGTTTGATGGGTGAGGCTGACAGATAAAATTATTTCATGATGAGAGCCAGGCGCCAGGACTGCCAAAATGAAATAAATAAATATATCATTAAATAATTAATTAAATGTGTCAATAATTAATTAAATGTGTCAATAATTAATAAAAATGTGAAATACATAAATAATTAATTAAATGTGTCAATAATTAATTAAAATGTGAAATACATAAATAATTAATTAAATGTGTCAATAATTAATTAAAATGTGAAATACATAAATAATTAATTAAATGTGTCAATAATTAATTAATTACATGTGTCAGAACTATTTATTTAATTAATTAATTCCAATTTTAATTAATTATTGACACATTTAATTAATTATTTAATGGTGTATTTAATTCATTCATTATGGCAGTCCTGGCGTTCCATACCTGCGAACCTGGCCTTTTTTTTAAAATATATATTACACACAGTGAACAGAGACTTTATTTACGCCTACGCAATAGTCATCCTTTACTTCTCATTTTGGTATCCATTTGTGAACCAAAATGAGCAAACCCGAGAAGAGAAAGACCGATTCTAAGAAGTTGCATGCTAACAGCGGCTCCGTTAGCAAGCTTGCTAATGTTAGCCAAGCTGCTCAGTCTTCTCTCGCTACTGAGATGCCCGCCGACACTAAAAATACTCTCATCGACTCCATGCACGACTATTTGGAGGCAGTTTCCGAACCGCTTCAGTATTCACGGATGGAAGAAGAGTTTCCCCCTCTCCCTATCACTCCATGCGCCTCTCCCGCTGGTAAGCTAAGAAAAATTGCGGATACGGAGACATCTACGGTTCTCTCCCAGCTCTCATCACTTACCATGTTGATTAACTCGAGGTCGGACACTCTTGAAAAAATGGTGAGTGACAACTCCATAGCCATCTCCGAGATGAAAAAAGCTGTCCAAGAGAACACTGAACATATCACAGCTGTTAAGGAGTCATTTGATGCTGTCTGTGCTGAGTTAAATGATATGAAGAGCAGAGTTGTCAGTGTTGAGGCACAGCTCGAAAAATATAAAGCAATCGCTGAAGCACAGGAAAAGCGCATCTCTCACCTGGAGAGCTATTCACGCCGTTGGAATCTGAAGCTCTACTGTCTGACCGAGAGGGACAAGCAGGACGTGCGGCAGGAGGTAATCAAAGTCTGTAGATCAGTCCTACCGGAGATGCAAGATAAACTAGAAAAATTTGCATTTCCTGCGAAAATGCAGTGTGGATGCTTAAAGCTGAAGCTGTATGCAAAAAGTAGCTGAAAAAGCTGAAAAGTTGCAGAAATTGTAAAAACTTTGCAGAAGCAAAAGAAGTTTGCTAAAATGGAATAACTTAGCAGAACTGCAATATCTTAGAGGAAACATAATACTTGGCAGAAATACAATAGCATAGCAGAATTTAGCAGAAATATTGTAACTTACCAGAAACATGATAACTTCTCAAAAATACAAGAATTTAGGAGAAATAGTATAAGATAACAGAAAGAATATATTTAGCCAAAAATACTTAAACATTACAGAAACACTATGATTTAGAAAAATAGTACAACAGAGCAGAAATATTGTGATTTACCAGAGACACTGTGATGAACTATGAATATTGTAATTTTAAATTAAGACTATGTTTTAGCACAAATATTATAATTTGGCAGAAATACTATAATTTAGCACAAATACTATAAAAAGCAGAAATACTATAATTTAGCAGAAATACTATATTAAGCACAAACCCTATAAAAAGCAGAAATACTGTACTATGATTTGGTAGAAAAAACTATAATTAATCAGAAATACTATATTTGGCAGAAATACGGTATTTGGCACAAATCTTATAAAATAGCAGAAATAGTATGATTTAGCACAATAGTAATAACTTAAACAGAAAAATTGGAAAAGCAAAAATGGACAGCTGAAAAAATGATGAACATGCTGAAGGTCCCTCAACTATACTTGTTAAATGAAAAAAATCAGCAAAAAAATCTATAACAGCCACACAATCACAAATATGTACACATAAGAAAACACACATGCACAGAGAGACACACACACAAGATCCAATTCAGTCAACCAGTCTAAATATATTGAATTTGAATCTTAGAATGAGATCATCCCATTAAAAGCCTTTCTCTCTCTCTCTCTCTCTCTCTCTCTGTCACACACACACACACACACACACACACACACACACACACACACACACACACACAGGGAGAGAAAAGTGAGTTTCTAGGTCAGCCTGGGAGCTGCTGAATTTGAATCCACCAATCAGAGAGCCTGTGCACTCTTTCCCTCCAAAACAGGTGCATCCTTTTTACACACGCAGCACAGAGAGACACAGGATCATTGCAGTCTATTTCTCATAATGACGACTCCCCTCAAACAAATGACCATAATTTCCTAACCGTAGGAGCTAGAACGGTCATTCTTACACCGTTTTGTTCAGAAGAGATGGGGGAATCTTCAAGTGTTGACAATTTATCATTAAAATATGAATTTTTAGAGATATATGACACGGATGACTTGTTGACTTAGAAGCCACGAATTCCCCAATATGCAAATTTGAATACCTGGAGCCCACATACATGATTGGCTGGCTGGGAAGCTGTGCAGGCCCTGATTTGTGGATTTGAATTCCTCAGCCCTCAGATATGATTGGCTGGCTTAGAAGCCATGAAGTCCCCAATATGCAAATTTGAATGCCTCAGGACACATATATGATTGGCTGGGAAACCGTGCAGGACCTGATTTGAAAATTTGAATGTCTAAGTCCTCACAGAGGATTGGCTGCCTGGGGACCAGGCAGAAATATATAGAAATACTATGATTAAGCATAAATACTACATTTAGTAGAAATACTATGTTTTAGCACAAATCCTATAAAAAGCAGAAATACTATAATTTAGCAGAAATACCATATTAAGCACAAATCATATAAAAAGCAGAAATACTATATTAAGCACAAATTCTATAAAAAGCAGAAATACTATATTAAGCACAAATCCTATTAAAAGCAGAAATACTATATTAAGCACAAATCTTATGAAATAGCAGAAACAGTATGATTTAGCACAATAGTAATAAGTTAAACAGAAAAATTGGAAAAGCAAAATGGACAGCTGAAAAAATGCTGAACATGCTGAGGGTCCCTCAAATATACTTGTTAAATGAAAAAATCAGCAAAAAAATGCACAGGGAGAGAGAAGTAAGTTTCTAGGTCAGCCTGGGAGCTGCTGAATTTGAATCCACCAATCAGAGAGCCTGTGTACTTTTTCCCGCCAAAACATGTGCCTCTTTTTACACACGCAGCACAGAGAGGCACAGGATTATTGCAGCCTATTTCTCATAGTGAGGACTCCCCTCAAACAAATGACCATAATTTCCGAACCGTAGGGGCTAGAAGGGTCATTCTTACACCGTTTTGTTCAGAAGAGATGGGGGAATCTTCCAGTGTTAACAATTTATCATTAAAATGTGAATTTTTAGAGATATACGACATGGATGACTTGTTGACTTAGAAGCCACGAATTCCCCCAATATGCAAATTTGAATGCCTGAGGCCACATATATGATTGGCTGGCTGGGAAGCCGTGCAGGCCCTGATTTGTGGATTTGAATTCCTCAGCCCTCAGATATGATTGGCTGGCTTAGAAGCCATGAAGGCCCCAATATGCAAATTTGAATGCCTCAGGACACATATATGATTGGCTGGGAAACCGTGCAGGCCCTGATTTGAAAATTTGAATGTCTAAGTCCTCACAGAGGATTGGCTGCCTGGGGACCTGGCAGAAATATATAGAAATACTATGATTAAGCATAAATACTACATTTAGTAGAAATACTATGTTTTAGCACAAATAGTATAAAAAGCAGAAATATTATAATTTAGCACAAATAGTATAAAAAGCAGAAATATTATAATTTAGCACAAATAGTATAAAAAGCAGAAATACTACATTTAGTAGAAATACTATGTTTTAGCACAAATAGTATAATAAAGCAGAAATACTATAATTTTGCAGAAATACTGTATTTAGCACAAGTACCGAAAAGTACCAGAAATACTATGATTTAGCAGAATAGCAATAACTTACAAAATTACGAATATGGAGGCATATTGAAACAGAAATGCAGAGAGGGACACACAAACACAGGCTCTAATCCAGTCAATCAGTCTAACTATATTCAATTTAAATCCTACAATGACATGCTGCCAAATAAGGGCAGGGTCCTCTCTCTCCCACTAAACACACACACACACACACACACACACACACACACACACACACACACACACACAGAGGGAGAGAGCTGCCGAATTTAAATCCACCAATCAGAGTGGCTGTTTACGTTTTCCCGCCAAAAAAGGTGCATCTTTTTACACACGCAGCAGAGAGAGGCACAGGATTATTGCAGTCTATTTCTCATAGTGACGACTCCCCTCAAACAAATGACCATAATTTCCTAACCGTAGGGGCTAGAACGGTCATTCTTACACCGTTTTGTTCAGAAGACATGGGGGAATCTTCCAGTGTTTACAATTTATCATTAAAATATGAATTATTAAAGATATTTGACTTCTAATGCACCATAACTGAGTAGAGCGAAGCAAAAACTGCCTTGACTTGCCCTTAAACAACGCTTTGTAACTTGAAATCTGTTTGCAGTATCAATATCATTCTTTCACCGTAAGAGACAGCAGGCTTTGGTGAACAATCATGGAAATTTTCAGGTCTCTGTGGAAATCCAACAAAAAGTTATGACGAGAGAAAAAAGTGGTTCATTTCCAGACTTTGAAATCTGAAGAAATCTGAGCGAAGGACGAATTTCCTACCCTCAAACAAGTCCAACTCATTTCAGAACGGTAATAGTTGAGAAAGAAATTCTTGAATTGTGAGCGCCAGGAGTGTCTGAAGATATGCCGGGACAAGCCTCATGTCTTAACTTTGCTTCGTTAAGGAGATATGACGATTCGAATATGCCTCTCATTACAGAAATGCAGCGGTGATTTTGAACAAACTCTCCATTGACTTTATATGGAGAGTTTTCTGACCTTGTGTTAGTCTGAGGAGATTTGCGAAAGTTCTATGAATACCACAACAATGATAGTGACATTTTCTGAAAGCCAGCAAAAATACCTACGTTTTGATGTATAATTTGTGGAAGTTGAGTGAAAATTGAGCAAGTAGCAAACAGTTGTTCGGACATGAAGAGAAGACTGCAAAAGCTTCAGTGGCACACTGGAAGCCAAGAGCATAGCAACCATAACAACGCATGTATTTTGTGAAAAATCACAATTTTGCAACTCAAAACTTTAAGAGGCATAAAAGTAAAACAGTAAAAGATTTGAAAAAGCTGAATCATACCTGAATAGCCCAATAATTTGTGAACATTTTAAAATTTGAATGGTTGTTCTAGGTGAAAGTATGAGGAAGTAGTTAAGTTTCAAAAACAAGCAAATTTTAGCAGAATTGCTGAAGTTTCCCATTCATTTCAATGGGACAAATTAAAGGAAAAAAGTGGAATATTTTAAAAAGTATAATAGTTAAAAATAGCAAAAGTCATAGCCGGAAAGAGCAAAAATAGCTGAATAGTTTAAAATTTGAACGGTGAAAATCGGCTGAAAATTGTGGAAGTAGTTCTACGGCGAAAAGTGTACGGAAGCAACTTGAAGAATAATAATAATAAAGATAATAAAGAATAAAGAGAAACAGGAACTCAATAGTGTGGATGCTTAAAGCATCCACACAATTCCCCGACGTCGTTGACACCGTCCACCGCATCGGTCCCAAGAAGTCCAACAACAACCAACCCAGGGGAATCATCATTCAGTTTACATCCAGGATCTACCGCGATGCTGTCTGGCGCGCTGCTAAGAAGTCCACCTACCTGAAAGGTAACAACCTAAAGCTGGCTGAGGATCTGTCCCCTGACGACCGCGCCCGAAGAAACAGACGCAAAGAAAACAAGCTGGCGTTCTTTGTAGGAGGTCGTGCATTCGTGGAGGGAAAAGAGATTTTTCCACCCCTATAACTTGATCCAAGGTATTTTGAGGTGAAAACTGAAGTATCTTAAGATTAACTTGGTTTCACTGCCGTTCTTTTTTTGTTCGTTCGTTTTTGTTGTTGGACTCATAAAACGATCAGAGTTAAACTGATGCAGTTTATTTGTTATAAGTTTATTGGTCTTCAGTTTGGCTGCAATATTTTTGCTGAAAATGTTATGAGCAAGCTGGATAAGCTTCTTTTTATTTTATTTTGTTTGTGTTTTTTTTTATTCTTTTTTTGAATAATTAGTTATTTAAATGGAGCAAAAAAATTTATATTAAGCTCCCTTTCAATGCTCATATGTGAAGCATTTATTTATTTTATTTTATTTTTTTTTACCACATTGGTTTTATTGTTTTAGGCTATTGTATTCCTATTATTATTCAAGTTCCCAATTTCCTTACTCAGGGGTTGCAGTTCTCATCTTATATACGACTCTCTTAAGTGACCAGGTTCCCAATTCAACTGTTCTTCATTTACTTGGTCTAAGCTTTTTCTTATTTGTCACTTTTAATTTTTGTTACTATCATTATGTCTTTGTCTGTTATTTCTTTAAATGCAAGAGGTTTAAGAAACAATGTTAAACGTAAGGCTATTTTTTTGTTTTGCAAGCAGTTCAATTCAGATTTCTGTTTTATACAAGAGTCTCACTCAACAGAACAAGAAAAAATATTTTGGAGATCTCAATGGGGAGATGATCTGTGGATGTCCCATGGTACAGAGCATGCTGCTGGTGTCTGCATACTTAAAGGAAGATTTAATGGTAAAATCTTGAATTCTGACATAGATAAAGATGGTCATTACATTTTTCTAATAGTTGAGGCTGCACACTCTATCTATATTTTAGTCAATGTGTATGGTTTTAACTGTCAGAGGGAGAATAAACTATATTTTGATAGGTTGGAGGAGCGCCTACTGCGCTGGTTATCTAAATATCCCAATTCTTTTATTATTTTTGGTGGAGACTTTAATACAGTGTTTAACAGCTATTTGGACAGATGGCCTTCTAGAAGTTCAGACTCTAACTCATTCATAAGACTGTTTGCACAAAGATTCAACTTAGTCGATTCTTGGAGGGATTCTCATTCGTCTCAGATAGCTTATACATGGTGCAATAAGACTCAAACCAGACACTCACGTATTGATTTTTGGCTTATTTCAAAAGATTTAGAAAAAGTTAAAACTGATATTTATCCTACACCACTCTCAGACCACAAAATGGTTAGCTTATCAATCCCGTTGTCATCCTCCCTAATCACTAAAACCTCTTACTTTAATTAATTATTTATGTATTTCACATTTTAATTAATTATTGACACATTTAATTAATTATTTAATGGTGTATTTAATTAATTCATTATGGCAGTCCTGGCGTTCCATATTGCAGAGCTCAGCGATACGTGACTGCTCAGAGCGCCATCTTGGGGGTCTCCGGTTTGCAGCCTTAAAGGCCGCATTTTAAGGCCGATTACGTCACAGCGACAAGAGAAGGCTTTCCCAATTCAAAGGCTGCTCAAAATGCGGCCCTCAAATGCGTCCTTAATTTCCCTGAATTTTAAGGATGGGTCGGTGTAGCCTTCATGGCCCAACATATCCCAGACTTCATAGTACGGTGGTGGTGTGGATAATTTTGCCGGAAAAAAACGGTGGAAGCGGAGCGGAGGAAGAGTAAACTTTCAGAAGTAAGTACTGAATATTATGTCACTTATTTATGCGCAAATATTTTTTTAATGAAGAACATTAAAACATTACTGTTGGCCACATGTCGGGAAAGTTATGTGACATTAGCGATGTCTGTACTTTCAGAATTAACTTGGTTTTAAAGCCTTTACTTTAAATATATATATATATATAGTCGACCTTAATCTTACAGAGATTGTGATGATTTTGTGGATAATTAAAGTCAGTCATATATCCACAAACACAACAAGCTGAAAGTCAGTGATGCTGTTCGGTTTGCAGTCCTGAATATCACGGCACAAGCAGGATCCACTGCACTGTTAATGTTAGCTGTGTTATATTGCTGCCTCTGTTCGGTGGTGTCGAGCCAAACGGACTTTAACGTGTGTTTGAACGAGCTGACGGTTCACTTGTTAAGCTGAAAGAAAGATGCTTTAATCGCAGGAGTCACACATGTGTTCACTGCACCATCTGGGAACTCTTCTTGTTTCGTAATAACACAAACACTAAATCCTCCTTCTTTTGTGCTGTTTTGTAGCAGTGTATACACCTGAGACTGCCACCTGTCTGTCTGTCCTGCACTCTCTCTCTTTTTCTTTCTCTCTGATTGTGTAATAAAAGTATGAACATGTATTTATAAGTTACACTTGTGTTTGAATCCTGCAGCTTATCACACATTTGATTTCCATGTGTGACAACTGCAAGTGTCCAGAGTGAGGACAGACTGAGGGACCCACTGCTGCACATCATCTGTGAGGCTTTGCACCCCTAATGATCCACCAGGACAAACTCAACAGTGTGTGAGGAAGAGGAGGAGGAAGAGCCAGCAGCAGCTGACAGATGGAGAGAATAGACAGACTGTTCCCTGTTTTTGAAGGACTGCTAGAAAAGTTTAAAATAACTAATTGTCTGTCCTGAATCAGTCTTATTAGGTAATGTTCAAATAATTTTATCATTCCAGTGTTTTCAGTGTGGGAGAAAGTACTCAGGGCCTTCAAGTTACACACTATGAAAGGCAGCAACAAGTGTAATATTCAGAAACCTAAAGTATGTATCAGCAGCAGAATGGAGCTAAAAATAAATGTTTGTTTCAGTTCTATGAAGCTTTGAGTATTTTGGATTAGTAGCACTGCTGTGTTTGTTGCATCATATTGCTGTAATTGTTTATATGCTTTATATATTCTGAGCTAAGTTGATCTATAGTGTTACATCATATTCTATAAGGATGTTATGTGTTTGTATACTTTCTGCCCAGTTTGACCCATTTAGTAGAAGCCAGCCTGTTTAAGGCTCTGATATCTATTCTGTATGACTTAAAGCAGTTATGACATGGTCTGATTTTCTCACCCAATAAAGGAATATTTCATATATCAGTCTACTCTTCATTTTATCAGAAACAGTTATCACAGCTTGTACATTTTCTTTTTATAAATATATGTAAGCAATGAGCCAAATTTAGTAATGCCAGCATGAAGGAACAACATTTGTCTCTTATATATGATACACCTATATATGCACTGTCAAAGATACTTGTCTTTGAGTGAAGATTTAAGGTGATAAGACATATAAATAACTGCAACTTGAATCTGTACTGAAGCTCAGTATTTGACACAGAGTTCATGTTCACTGCTGTAATAGCTAATAATGATTAATATAATAACTATAATATTGGCCATATTATATTTACATTACCAAAGTGATATGACTTTAGTCTCAGCCTCAGATACTTATCAAATCACACAAAGCTCTTGTAGAAACAAACAAATGAACAAAATATGTTCTCCCTCATTTCTGTCAAACCAAGTTGTATGACACGTTTCCAGCGGTTAGTATCATGGGAAGCGCAACGGAGACTAGACCGTGCCATACAGACAAACTTGCCGTTTATTTTGCAAATCGAGCTCAACACTGCCCCTAGCATCCTGGAGCACTTCCGTTGTGTTTTGGAATTTGCATGTGTTTTGGAGTTGGCAAGTGTTTTGGGGTTTGCATGTGTTTTGGAGTTTGCATGTGTTTTGGATTTTGCAAGTGTTTTGGAGTTTGTACGTGTTTTGGAGTTTGCATGTGTTTTTTAGTTTGCAAGTGTTTTGGAATTTGCAAGTGTTTTGGAGTTTGTACGTGTTTTGGAGTTTGCAAGTGTTTTGGAGTTTGTACGTGTTTTGGAGTTTGCAAGTGTTTTGGAGTTTGTACGTGCTTTGTCTCTAGGGGCCACCGTACATATATCCCACAATTCATAGCGCGGCGGTGCGTGTGGATAATTTTGCCGCAAAATACGGCAGAAGGAAGCGGCTGAAGAGGTTTTTTGTTTTTTTCCCCCCAAACTTTATTGAACTTATAAAGCGAACAGTCAGTCATTCCAGTTCAGTTTGTACAGTAGACATACAAGGCAAATAAGAGTAACAATATACAGTACAATGAAATAAGAACGATAAATAAATAAAGGAGAAAAAAGAAAAAAAGCGGGGGGATGTGACAGACTTCATAACAACTTTGTACTTGAAAGTTGTGACAGCTCATTCGTTAAACATTTCTGAATGAATTTCAATCAATGATAAACCTTTTTTATTGGAAGTTAATTTAAGAAAGTTTAAGTAATATTCAATTTCAATCAAAAACAAATTAAATGATGGGGCTGAGTTTTGAAATTACATTTATGTATATGGAATTTCCCTAATAAGATGGAGCGGCCGAAGAGTGAACTGTCAAAAGTACTGAATATGACGTCACTTATTTATGTGCGAATGTTTAATAATTAAAGTCAGTCATATATCCACAAACACAACAAGCTGAAAGTCAGTGGTCAGTGATATATGTATATACACTATATACACCCACTATATATATATATATATGTATATATATATATATATATATAATATGAGGAGGGAGACGAGGAACCATCATGGAAGGACAGGCCCCTGCATGGTATGTACCACCGGCAGATAGAGGAGGTGGCTGATATCCAGAAATCCTACCAGTGGCTGGACAAAGCTGGACTGAAAGACAGCACAGAGGCACTAATCATGGCAGCACAAGAACAAGCTCTGAGCACAAGATCCATAGAGGCTGGGGTCTATCACACCAGGCAAGACCCCAGGTGCAGGCTGTGTAAAGATGCCCCAGAGACAATCCAGCACATAACAGCAGGGTGCAAGATGCTAGCAGGCAAGGCATACATGGAACGCCATAACCAAGTGGCCGGCATAGTGTACAGGAACATCTGTGCCGAGTATAACCTGGAAGTCCCGAGGTCAAAATGGGAGATGCCCCCAAGGGTGGTGGAGAATGACTGAGCTAAGATCCTGTGGGACTTCCAGATACAGACGGACAAAATGGTGGTGGCTAACCAACCGGACATAGTGGTGGTAGACAAACAGAAGAAGACGGCCGTAGTGATGGATGTAGCGGTTCCAAATGACAGCAATATCAGGAAGAAGGAACACGAGAAGCTGGAGAAATACCAAGGGCTCAGAGAAGAGCTCGAGAGGATGTGGAGGGTGAAGGTAACGGTGGTCCCCGTGGTAATCGGAGCACTAGGTGCGGTGACTCCCAAGCTAGGCGAGTGGCATATATATATATATATATATATATATATATATATATATAAAAAACACCCAGCACGCCCCTGCGGGCGGTTTATCCTTCAAGCTCGGGTCCTCTACCAGAGGCCTGGGAGCTTGAGGGTCCTGCGCAGTATCTTAGCTGTTCCCAGGACTGCGCTCTTCTGGACAGAGATCTCCGATGTTGTTCCCGGGATCTGCTGGAGCCACTCGCCTATCTTGGGAGTCACCGCACCTAGTGCTCCGATTACCACGGGGACCACCGTTACCTTCACCCTCCACATCCTCTCGAGCTCTTCTCTGAGCCCTTGGTATTTCTCCAGCTTCTCGTGTTCCTTCTTCCTGATATTGCTGTCATTCGGAACCGCTACATCGATCACTACGGCCGTCTTCTTCTGTTTGTCTACCACCACTATGTCCGGTTGGTTACCCACCACCATTTTGTCCGTCTGTATCTGGAAGTCCCACAGGATCTTAGCTCGGTCATTCTCCACCACCCTTGGGGGCATCTCCCATTTTGACCTCGGGACTTCCAGGTTATACTCGGCACAGATGTTCCTGTACACCATGCCGGCCACTTGGTTATGGCGTTCCATGTATGCCTTGCCTGCTAGCATCTTGCACCCTGCTGTTATGTGCTGGATTGTCTCTGGGGCATCTTTACACAGCCTGCACCTGGGGTCTTGCCTGGTGTGATAGACCCCAGCCTCTATGGATCTTGTGCTCAGAGCTTGTTCTTGTGCTGCCATGATTAGTGCCTCTGTGCTGTCTTTCAGTCCAGCTTTGTCCAGCCACTGGTAGGATTTCTGGATATCAGCCACCTCCTCTATCTGCCGGTGGTACATACTGTGCAGGGGCCTGTCCTTCCATGATGGTTCCTCGTCTCCCTCCTCTTTCTTGGGTTTCTGCTGCCTGAGGTATTCACTGAGCACTCGGTCAGTTGGGGCCATCTTCCCAATGTATTCTTGGATGTTCGTTGTCTCATCCTGGACTGTGGTGCTGACACTCACCAGTCCCCGGCCCCCTTCCTTCCGCTTAGCGTACAGCCTCAGGGTGCTGGACTTGGGGTGAAACCCTCCATGCATGGTAAGGAGCTTTCTTGTCTTTATGTCAGTGGCTTCTATCTCCTCCTTTGGCCAGCCTATTACCCCAGCAGGGTACCTGATCACGGGCAGGGCGTACGTGTTGATGGCCCGGATCTTGTTCTTATATATATATGTATATATATATATATACACATATATATGTATATATATATATATATACATATATATATATATATAAATAAATAAATAAATAATCTGGCAATACTATAATATTGGCCATATTATATTTACATTACCACAGTGAGATGACTTTAGTCTCATGAACAACACTAACTAATTGTTATTTACTAACTAATCTTAAATGACTGTTCAGCACAGAAATGAAGCCCAACAATCATGTTTTACAGTCCCATGGTCTCAGCCTCAGATACGCAACTAATCAAAGTGATGTCATGATAAAAATGAATGACTAACAAAACATTTTTCTCCTTCATTTCTGTCATACAATGCTGTATGTAACGTGTCTCGCGGTTAGTATCATGGTTGCTAGGCAACCTGAACAGCGCGACGAAGCGTATACCGTCCCATTTCACAAGCCTCTCACTTCCGCACTTCTCGTACTTGTAGTACGCGTAGCGCGCGTACTTCAAGCGTGCAGACCCTGAATAGGGACACAGCCTGTGTGCTGCAGTTCTGACATCCTGTCTTTTTTTCAGGACTCTCGTCCTCCGCCATCATCACCAGTCAGCAAGCGTCTGCCTCGTCCATGTACCCGCCCGTACGGAGGTGAGAACGGTAACGCGCACAGAGAAAGAGATTTATTTATTCTATATTTATTGTTGTTCTTTTGCACTGTATGGAACTGGAGCCTCGTCGTCTCGTGTCTCTATATACTGAACTGTATATAACAGGTGTTACAAAAATCACCTTTGTTAGATAGAAAAGTATTTAAAAATAAGTTCATTTCATTTTGTATGTTCTGAGCATGCGCGGAATGATCCCCAGCGCTCCTCTGATGTCATTGTGTATGATCTGAGCATGCGCGGGATGATCCCCAGCGCTCCTCTGATGTCATTGTGTATGATCTGAGCATGCGCGGGATGATCCCCAGCGCTCCATTGAACCTTTGAACTTCTCAAAGGATCATTGTGATGTCACAGTGATGTCACAGTCGAAAAGTCTTTAAATAGAGGAGCTCCTTTAACACTTTAACAGTTTACATTGGAGCATTTTCAGAAAGCCAGTTGTTTTTAACAAAGCTAATACTTCTGCATTTAAATAATTCAGAGAAGGTATTTAACTTTTGACTCTTTGTTTTAAACGTTTTAGGAAATGGAGTCATTAAATAATTTATCTTCTAATAGCGATACTGAAATTGGATCACTCAGGCTGCAGGGTCAGGAAGTTGTGATGGAGATTTGCAAAGAGCACACAGCTTTTAGGAAAAAGATTGCAAAACTCAGAAGACGGTACAAAAACATTAGGGAAGAAAACACAGAACTCAAAAGAGGGTACGAAAGTATTAGAGAAGAGAATGCAGAACTCAGAGGACTGTACGAAAATATTAGGGAAGAAAACACAGAACTCAAAAGAGGGTATGAAAGTATTAGAGAAGAGATTGCAGAACTCAGCAAAACTTTGGAAAATCATCAGCCAAAAGTGGAACTGGCAGATAATGTAATAACTAGAAATGCTCCTGAACCTGAGGAGGTTAAGACCCATGGTTCATGGTATCATGGTGGTGCCAAACACCTACTTCAAGCAGGTTTAGGTTTTGCCATAGTGGCCATTGTTGTTCCTGCAGCTTGCTGGTCCATCTCAAAGCTTTTCGGCTGAAGTGAATGTCCCGCTGTTCTCTGTGGGATCATGCTATTATCTACTTCAGCCCTACTGTAATTGTGGATGTGGACCAGGTACTTATTAAAAACAGTAATAATGTTTTCCAGCCACGGTCTACCAACTTGTCATAAATATGCTGTGCTCTCCTTTATGTTCAATTTTATTTTGCCCCTCACCCCCCCAACCAGTCATGGCAGAAGACTTGCCCCTCCCTGAGCCAGGTTCTGTCAAAGGTTTCTTCCTGTTAAAAGGGAGTTTTTCCTTTCCATTGTTGCTTAGTGCTTGCTCATAGGGGGTCACTTGATTGTTGGGGTTGAATTTTTGGATTTGATTTAATTGGCTTGAACTGAAAAATCTAAAAATTCAGGTGATGGGTTCACATAGTGGAGAGCACTGCATTTGTTAACTGCAATTTTCTTGTTTGTAGTTTTTGTAGTGCTTCCTACTACAAAAACTACAAATAAAAACCTTGCAGTTAGCAACAAATTAAAATAAAGAGAACACATTTAAAAAAATCCACTACTGCTCTGTGTGTTTACTTCAATGAACACTTGTATGTTTTTGTTATAGAAGATTATAGATTGTCCAAATATGTGAGAGTTTTCAAATTAGCACTGCAGTGAGATTAACTGTGGCACAGATCGTAGAGCAGATCGTGTGTTGATCTGAGTCCTGTGCGCGTGTGCGCGCGTGTGCATGTGTGGCGGCTTCATTTGTGGAGCCAGCTTTCCTCACTAGTTTGTCCCCTTTCCTTGCGTCCTTGTTTCTGATGATGCCCCCCACCCCCGTAACAGACTGGAGCAGCACACTAGCCACAGCAGAATGAATGCTGCAGATGTCAAGTGATATTTCTTAAAATGAGGCTCTGGCCCTTTTGAATTCTACTCTCTACCAGACAGACACGACCCCAGAGGTTTTGCTGGACATTGCTTTTAATGAAGCCATTGATATGTGGTCTCTGGGACTGGTAGCTGACTGATGGCCAGTCTAGCTATGGTAGTGCCACAGTGGCATGGTGATGTCACACACAGACCTGTTTTAGGTGTAAATGCAGGTAGTAATGACAGCCCTGCATTGTGATGTCAACCCTGCAGTGTGTTCATACACGCTCGAGTTTCACATGTACTTTTTGGCTAAGTCCACACACAAATCTTTTTTACACATACAAATCTTTTTTACAAGTACAACATATTTATGACCACAATTTGTGCCCATACTCATCCGTAAACACTCTTTCATGTGATTCAGTTTATTTTGAAAAGTCTCAACAGGATCTTGAGCTTTATTGTGAAAGGGAAATAAACAAGCGGACACGATGGTTTTACCGTCCTTGTTGCTAACGACAACACATAAAAACAGTCGCTACGCCCTCTCCAGTGACATCACACTCCAAAGCTGACGTCAGTTTCACGTGATACATTTTCAGCTTTGATCTGGTCCTACCAGCTCATAAATAGGCGCGGAGGCAAGGCAAGTTTATTTGTATAGCACAATTCAACACCGAGGGTTTGCTTTGCAGAGACATTAGAAACAAAAGTTATTAGAGACACTAGTAACGGGATCAGAGAACAGCACAGAAAAAAACTCAAATGGATTCCTTTAAAGCAGACAGTCCACAGGAAACCAGGCCCATAGAAATATCTGAAGAGGAGATGCAGACAGTTCTCTTCAAATCCGCCTTTATGACCCGTACACGGGCAGAGAGACGAGAAATGGATGAAAAAAACTTTATCGTTCAGTTTGTTGTAAAGCTTTCAAACACCATTACAACAAAAACTAAATTAGTCATAAAACCCATCGACATGTTTTCACTCATCAAAACAGTCACAGAAAAAACTGCAGGGAAATTACCTGCAGAACTGCCAACATCTATAAACAGGGTGGTTAAGTCTGTTTTCCGTGGACTGCAGAAGATGTACAACTCCAAGGACTTGCTACGATTTTTCATTGTATTTTGTCAGTCAATATTTGAAGAAAATGTCACAAGAATTTTAATATCAGAGATCAATAAGGTAAAGGAGAAAAGGATAAAGGGTTCTGTTGTTGGGGAAAATCAGACCAGTCCTGCTGAAACGTCTGAAGAACAGATCCCCAGTCCAGGGCAAAGGACACAAGAAACTAAAGAAAGAAACTTTATAATTCAGTTTCTTGTTAGGCTGAACAACATGATCGCCTTAAAGACAGGCACAGCAACAAAGCAGGTCAACATTTTTGCCATTTTAGAAAACGTCATTGAAATGGCTGTGGGTAAACTACCCGCACAACTTCCAAAATCTTTAGGCAAACTTGTTAGAGCCGTTTATAAGAGTCTAAAGAAGACATATAAGTCTAAAATGATGGTACAGACTGCCATGGAATTCAGGCAGTTAAACTTTGAAGATAATGTAGCAAGAACGTTGATATCTGAAGTGAACAAGATGAAGGAGAAGAGGATTAAGGTTTTTGTTGATACGGAGAATAACAACAATTCATCTGAACAATCCTCTTCAAAGACCATTAGGAACTGTTGTTCTTTTGGGCAATTTTTGAAAACATTGTTTCCCTACAAAATCATAGTCGAAATCATAGCGACTATGATATATACAATTCACAAGATTTCAACAATTTTAAAATCCTACAGTGTTGGTTCTGTCTCGCATCAGCCCCATCCAAACAGGTCGCGGCAGATGGCTGACCCTCTCTGAGCCTGGTTCTGCTGGAGGTTTCTTCCTGTTGAAAGGGAGTTTTTCCTCCCCACTGTTGCCAAGTGCTTGCTCGTGGGGGATTGTTTGGGTTGGAGCTTTAATTTTGTAAGGTTTTTACCTTACAATATAAAACACCTCGATTCAGAACCTCTCACTGTTGTTGAAATTGTTTGGCCCTTTCTGTGAGGGCACTGCATGTTCTAAATCTCATTGGGAAATGCTAAATTTTGCACATGAATGCAGATTTATTCTAAATTGCAAAATGCATTTGCTAAAAATAAACAAACTAAACTAATGCTATGGTGTATTTTTATGAATCTCGTACTCAGGTAATAAATACTTTTGTCTTATTACTGAGCAATAATAAAGTTTAAAAAAAAACTCATGTCTTTTAATGAACCGCTTGTGTTTTAGTTTAGTTGTAGTTATAGTTAGCTACATTAACTAACTATAGTTAATGTAGCTACCCTAACCCTTTAGTTGTAGTTAGTTAATGTAGCTTGAACTGAAACCTCCATGCCTCATAAGTCTGGTTAAAATAAACTAGTGCAATCAGGGTGGAGCACAGCAAGAATTTGCTGAAATTATTTTCTCAGCAAGTAATTTTTGTAACTTTCTATGTTAATATTAGTAAATATGGTAAAAATCAAGAGTAACATGTGGAAATCACAAATATCAAAACTAATTTTGTTGAGAGAGGAACTGTGATACTGCACGAGCCATTGATATGTGGTCTCTGGGACTGGTGGCTGACTGATGGCCAGTCTAGCTATGGTAGTGCCATCAGTTAACCTTTCGCGTGCCAGTTGTGCCACGCGTGCCCAGGGTTGCCGACGCCTGGTTTATCTTATTATTATAATAATAACAGCATAACATTATTATTGTGACATTTTTTCTGTGCTGTTTTAAGGTTACCAGAGTCAGGTTGGAATTCATGAACATCATCAGTGATGTTTCTCCACAGCGGGCTCATCAGTACCTGGTGACAGAAGGTCAATCCAGCTCTGACTTGAGGCTGTTCAAGAATCGGCGCCACTTGATCTGGTTCCACCTCTACCACAGGCAGAAAAACACAGGGTGAGATCTCCCCCTGCCAGTCATCACGCTACAACTGTGTCCAATTATAGGATATTATGGTGAGAGGTTCTGGTGCGAATGGATATTATACATGGTTATGCTCAGGATAAGTCTGCCAGTTTCCACTGGAAATGCCTTTTGGTTAAACTGTCAGCAAGGAATTAGCACTGTTAAATTTTTATATAGCTTTAATGCACATAAAAAAACAGCTGCTTGTTTAAGTGAAAATACCTCGATGGGATTTTTGCACTAATAAAGTTGTGGAGTTGTAAAGTATTTTGTCTAATGTCAATTATATCGTTATTGCAAATTATCAAATGTATATCATGATATATATTTTTGGCCATATTGCCCTGCCCTAGGTAGGGTTCATGTTGGGTTTTTTAAAAACATAAATGCTTTTTTACAGCACCTGGTGTCTGAAAAGACTCTCATATAGTGAGTCATCAAGCACACTACTTCTGTCACCCCTAACCAGCAGTGTCTGTGACACGCCACCTCCAACCTTTTGCTTTTTCCCCCAAGCATTGCCACAGAAAGACAAATGTTAACTAGTGTGTGTGTTTGAGGTGGAAGATGGCATGTACAAGATGAAAAGTGCAGCATCAGGCTCAGGTCAAAGAAGAAACGGGGCAGGTGGATCCAATAAATCTTCTTCAGTGGTCATAAGCTGGACAAATAAAAAGATCTCTCAGCAGAATGGCAGCTGTGGTTCAACAGGACCAGACTATTACTGCAACCTCTCAGGGCATGGGAGAAAAAATGACATCTGATCTGTTTAACAGAGGATAGCAAGACTTCAGAGCAAAATTGTTGATACGAAAACTGTCATTTATAGTATGAAAATAATTTCATTTGCTGCAAGTTGTGCAGAGCTCACCCACCTGTCAATACAAGTCATCATTTTTTTTAATTTCCAGTCATTGCTTTGACCACTAGGTGTCACTCTTTCTTCATTTGAGGTGCTGCCCGAGACACTGATTTTAGTAGAGGCTTTCCAAGTCAAATGCAATTATTGTACACTGCAAGATCCTGTTTAATCCATTCTGATAGCTGACAAACAATTTAGATGATATTATTGTTCTCTAATTGGCTCTTCTTCATGGGTGTTAATGTCGGTTGGTGGCGATGGTGAGGGTGGTACATGGAGGTGGTTCAGGCAAGTGAAACCCTTTTCAGCATTATCTCAGCTATCATGAATATATATAATCAAACAATCATCTGTCCTGTTGATCCACTACTGGCCAAAATTATTTTACTATAAAAATGGATTTCTGTCAAATTTGGTTCAGACTTTCACAGAGGGCAGACGATCCAGCCAAATGAAGTTGACATACGTGGTCTTGAGGGAAATGTCTTCACAGCTGCTTTCAAATTTGGAGCTCAGATGTGTCTCCCACCTAGGAGCAGATGTAATGAGTTCACTCAGAGTGTCCACCTGACTTCTCATCTAACACCTTCATGTCAAATCTTCGGTTCATTCATTAGTGTTTGTGTTTGATTTACAGTGAAGAACCTTACAAGGTAATACAGCACCAGCCTTGCAGTTTGTGGTATGCAACATACCAGTGTTGGGTTTTCTTTGTGGTTCACATTCATCCTTCGTTTGTACAATGAAATGCTTTGGATTTCTCTCAGAAAGCGTTCAGATCGCAGCAGATGGAGACAAGTGCTGCATTTAGCACAGTAGAGTGTAAAATGGCAAACCTCCAGCTCTGAAGACCAAAGTTTTGGTAGATCTTTAAAAATCCCAATACACTATGACCTTATGTGGCCGTGCTTCACATAAGAACAGGTAGGGTTGGGGGCTGTTTTTTTTTTTAAATATTTCTGTTTTAGTGGTGCCAGCGAGATTTTAACAGACACTCCAACAGACAGCAGGGGAACGGTAGAGATGCAGTATCTCAGGAGAGAGAGAGAGCCACCACAGCATGCTGTAGGCCCTGATGCCAATTACTGCTGTCACCCATCTGCTTTGGGCATGCAGTGAAACGTGGGATAACTGACCTATTTTCTGACAGTAGTGTGACTGCGAAACTTCTCCTCACATCAACAAACCGAGTGCTCTCTCCCTGAGAAGAGGAGGACAGGGATGGTATCATAGGAAAATACAAACTGGGCCGATAGAAAACACTGGTTTACTTTAAAGTTTTAGTTTGAGAGGATTACACTGGTTTTTAGAGGGGTAAAAAAAGTGTCATGATATTTTGCCCAGCGATATAGTGATATAGATTAAAATGCATTAAGTACTCTAAGAATACTATGAACAAGGGGGCTCATCTCATGCACCAGCAGCCTGAGATAACATCTGAAAATTTTTAAATAAATCAACTCAGTCAAAAAACATCCAACACTGAACACTCAGCTTGACAAAGCGTCCTCCTAATATAAAACTGAGTCAAGTTAATTTCTGTCTCTGTAGACATCAACCGATATGCAGTTTTCAATGATTAATCAAAGTTGATTGCTACATTATCAGAAACAGAATGCATGTCATTTCCAACTTGACCTCATTCAATTTAAGACAATATCAAGACTGATAGTAGACTGACTGTCTTATGGATACATTATGTTTGACAATCTTATTTTGCAGCAAAAACAAATAGCTGAAGTGAGATCATTTGATCTTCTCTGATAAAACAGATATGGATAAAGTGTAACTTTGCTGTCTGGTGTGAGATTATTACACTATCTTATGCTACATTATACTTCTAATCAAAGAGTTGTTGAATCATTATACGGCTATAGGCCACATTATACCTCTGATTAAAGATTGTGAAACCATTATATAGTTTTAAGTTGCATTCTACTCCTGATTGATTGCAGAGAATCATGGCCTTGCTTTTCTGATTATAGAAAGAACAACTATACTGCACAGGAAGTCAAGGTCAAGAATGTGAATCCTTAGTTTGGAGGGGGGCCAAAGCTATAAGAATGTGAGAAACGGTCAGACACTGCAAGATTTTGCCGGACACCCTCCTGTGCAAATCTCCCATCCGGACGTAATGCTCAAAGTGTTCTATGGAATAAAGAGATTGTTGATTGAGCATTAAACACCGAGTGTTGTTCTTCCTTCAGTCCAAAGATTAAAGAGTTAGGGTATTTAACACTGGTTTTACCGAACTCACTCACATAAGAGTAAAGTACTGCATTCCCATTTTCTTTGGGGTTTTTTATGCTAACTTTGTAGTTGCATTTTCCTCAGGTTTAATAAATATTTCTGTGAGTGTCCTGCTGGTCATTACAGTACAATCGAATATAAATACCGCAGCAAATTAAACATTATAAAGCCATTTACTGTTCTGTCACATGATCAGCTGCTTGTTAATGCAACCAGCCAATCACATGGCAGGAACTAAATGCATTTAGGTATGTAGACATGGTCAAGATGACCTGGTGAAGTTCAAACTGAGCATCAGAATGGGAAGAAAAATGCTGAACTACTGGAATTTTCCCACACAACCAACTGAGAAGAGGAGCATCTCTGAGCGCACAACATAATTTTCACACTTAATGCAGATCGGCTACAGCGTGAGAAGACCACACACCAGGTGGCGCGCCTGTCAGCTAAGAACTGGAAACTGAGGCTACTATTCACATAGGCTCACCACAAGACTGGAAAAGATCTCCTGATAGTCTCACTTTCTGCTGCTAAATTTGGATGGCAGGGTCAGAATTTGGCGTAAACAACATGAAAGCATTATACCTGCCTTGTATCAAAGGTTGAGGATGCTAGCGGTGATGTAATGTGTGTAATGTTTGGGGGAATATTTTCTTAGTACGCTTTGGGCCCCTTAGTTCCAGCTGAGCATCATTTAATCGTAGTATCGGTGCTGGCCACGTTCATCTCGTTATGACCACAGTGTACCCATCGTCTAATGACTGCATCCAGCAGGATAACACACCACATCACAAAGCTCAAATCATCTCAAACTGTTTTCTTGAACATGAAAATAATTTTAAAACTGTTAAGATCAGAAATGACGTTGTTGAGAGTAGTAAGAGTGTGCTAGATTAGTAAGGGGGCACACAGTCAACATTAGATGAAGTAATGATTATGAAACAACACACAGTACTAAACAACACGAAACATAGACTTGTGATTAAGCTTTCACCTCTGATGTAGATGAGGTGTGGTGGCGGCAAGCAGTGCAGCGTGGCATCTGTGGCTCCAGCGTGCTGCACTCGACAGCTGTGAACCTTTCTGTTTCAGTTGTGTACTCGCTGATCCAAGGGCAGGAGCCCTGCCAATGTTCCTGCAATCTACTGGAGCATATTTATGCAGGAAAACAAACAGCATTAATCTTCATGATGAGGAGTGCAGAGACACGCAGCGCTTTCCTTCGGTCAGCAAGTGCAGATGGTGTGTGTATGGCTTTTCTTTCTGCTGGTCCTCGAAGCTACATTTTAAGCTTTCCTGAAAGATGCACCTGCTCCCTCACACACATGCAGGCAGTCATATTTCCATCACTTCACTTTCATTGACTTATATTATTTCTTTTATTTTAATCTACTCTAAAGCTCATAAAGATCACAGCTGTTGTCCATCCTGACCTCACACAAAGTCTTACACCTTAAATGTAGTGCTTTACATGATGGGAACAATTTGTCCCCAGCTAGGACGCGAGTACACACACACACACACACACACACACACACACACACGCACACAAACACAAATCCTAAGGGCTGAATTGATCCTGGCTCTCAGCTCTAGGCTTGTTATTGCTGTTTTTCCTCAGCTAGTGTTCCTAGTGAACAAACTGTGTGTGTGTGTGTGTGTGTGTGTGTGTGTGTGTGTGTGTGTGTGTGTGTGTGTGTGTGTGTGTGTGTGTGTGTGTGTGTGTGTGCAAGTTCAGCAGAGCTCGGTCTCCTCAAGAGGAAAGATGGGGAGGGGGTGAGTGACTCAGCACGGTGATTCATTTGTAATTTGGAGCAGTGCTTCTTAAGGGTGGGCACACTTGTCAGAGATGAGACTGACTGAGTGAGCCAAGTCATTGACAACCGCTGCCTCCTAACAAGCCTGAGAAGACGGAAAGAACGGGGCAGGGGGAGGAGACATCACACCACGGACAAACATCAATTGCGTTAAACGGAGACAATTCAAATGAAGAATTTCTGCACATAACTGAGAAGGGTTTAATGGTGCGTACAAGGCAGTGCATCAATAAGGGGGGAAAGCAATAAAGGGAAGCGTGACAGTTTGTAAAACATATGCATGTTCCTGCCCTAAATTGAGAACATGAAGCATCACCTGGTACTATGTGGGTTAGCAGGCCAGATTTTCCCTCCAAATCTGTCGCCAATGGATGACATCATGTGAAATCCCTGGCCCTCGCTTGAACCCGTGAATCAACAACTCTGCCTGTTGACAGCTGGAGGCTGCAGTTTATTGGGCAGGAGGAGTTTTGTGAGTCATCCCTGAGGAATTACATCGCGACTGAGCGGCAGATTTATGATCTCTGATTCACGTCCTTATTCACAGAGCGCGAGAGAAAAATCACAATCACATATTTGAGGATAATTACTTGCAGATATACATGCTGCACTGTATGTCTTCTCGGTCACTTGCAACTTTTTCCCATCAGCTTTTTTTGCCATCAGTGAAAGACCACTGTTTGGATTGAATCTGGCTCCAAAGAGCTTGGCTGCACGTTTCATTAGTATAAAGAAATGTTCTCAGAGCTCAGTAATATATTTTGCACGTGGTTATGTGGTCCTGCCAGACGCTCTGAGCTAATTTTCACTCTGTGGTCATTCCACGTCTTATCCCCAAAGGTGCCTCGCCAGCACCACTCACCTCAAGACTGTCAGCTGGCACCTCAAACTGGTCAGTTATGCAGACAGGCTGCTAAAAAAGATGAAAGGTTATTGGCTCTTTATAGATAGGTCAGCTGGCCCGAGTTGCTGAAACAGGTTTGGTGCAAAAATAATCCTTCTGTCAGATCACTGTTGTAGCTCTCTCTAAGATACCATATGCTCTGAGGACAGAGAGGCGTAGCATATGCAGCAGGGAAAAACAATAACGCTATTTAAAACCTTTTTTAAATGTTAAACTATATTGTCTCTGTCCATGGTGCTGAATTGAGTCATTCTTTTATTTTCTCCTGGCAAACTGCCAGTTCAATCAGGCGAGGTTATTTGGAAGAACTGAACGTGATTATACTCCAATGGCCCGTCAGAGCAGAGGGGTGACAGGAATTAGGACTGGACCAAGATGGAGGCTTGGATGGGGCTCTGAGTGACCGGGGTGAGGCAGATGTGGGAAGCAGGTGGCTTGCACCAATGAGAGTCTGAAAGGCAGAATGACAGAGGAGTGCTGAGATTTAAAGTAGGCAAGATGGGGGCAGATTGGCTCGGAGAAGGCAGTGTGGGAAAGTGGAAAATCTTTTCTGTAGGTGTAAGGTTATACAGATCTTATTACTACAGCTTTTAAAATAGATTAAACCAAAAATTATCTGCAAATTTCTTTGACAAACATGTGACATTTGTATGTATTTGATCGAAACTGACCTGACATTATTGCCGTATTAATAAACTGAGTAAACAATAGTTAAGTTCCACAAAAAAAGAACATTTCAGTGTTGCTGCTGAGATGTCCTAACACTACGTCTGCCCTGTACTGAACTAAACACAGGCTGTTGGAGCACCGCGACATTTCTCATAACTCACAAAGTGACACAAAAAAATTAATTTTCTGGCCACAGCTGTGACTTTTCTAATGATGTCGTCAATATGCTCAGACAATGAAAAATAGTGGTCCAGTGTAATTCGCCATAATCGAATTGGCTTGTTCTAGTTTTTGAGACCTGTGCCCGGAGCTGTTAGAGCGCTCTCACTGTAATTTAGATATATTTAAAACCGTATGATTGTACAGACCAAGTTTAGCACAGTTGCCAATGTGTCCTAGCACAGCAGATAAATTATTGCAGTAGAATAAAGCACAGTGGAATAATTGGTTTATGACCACAGCATCCTGAGCATGCCTGATCTCTGATCTGATCTTGGACACTGAGCAGGGTCGAGACTGGTTGATGCTTGGATGAGAGACTGCCTGGGAGTACAGGGTTGTGTAAGCTTGGACGCCACAGTGGTGCAGTGAGACGTTTCCTGGTTTGATCCCTGGCTTGGGTTTTCTGTGTGGCATTTGCATGTTCTCCTTGTGTCTGTATGGATTTCTTTTGGGTATGTCGGCTCCCTCCAACTGTACAAATACATGCATGTTAGACTAGGTGGTAGATTAGCCATGGATGTGAGGTAAGTGCACAGAATAAAGCAATGTATGGTTAGCACTTGTTTCACTTCCAAGAAGACAGACTTACTTTTTCACTCATTTTCAGTCCAGCGCTTGTAGCTAAACACTTTCAAAGGATGTTGTTCTATTTGTTAAGCCACTGAACACTGACTCATGCTGAGGACCAAAGCAGATAAACAGTATATGAGGGAGGGAAGCAAGGAGAAAAGACTGAGGTATTGTTAGGGCCGAGATGGCCAGGCTGTGGGTGTGGACTCAAATGCAGACACGGCTTGGATGGAGGTACGCAGTCACTATAATGAGAGGAGACAAGTAGTCAGTGGCAGTCTAGTGAAACACAGCTGAAGGATTAGACTATGGTGGTTAGGGCTTACGCAGGGTAAAGTGTCATGTGAGGAGGGGGTGTCCAAGGGTTTCCGGGTGAGGAGTGTCCAGAGAGGATCCAGAATATACTTGGAGTGAGGGACTTGGCAGGGAGGCAGGCAGGTGTAGTCCAATGATGGAAAGGAAGCAACCAGATGACAGAACCAGCGTCCAGGTGGAGATGTGAGTAGTTTAGCTTGGGAAGTGCGACTGCCAGGTGGGTCCTATGACAAAGAAAACACGGTGAGGAGAAAAGCAGTAGGGCTCTCACAAGGGCTTGGCGGCCTAGCACTAACGTGAGTTAGCAGAAGATCTGGCAGAGGTCTGTTGTGAATGCTGGTCTTATATGCTGGTGACTTGATTGGAACCAGGTGTGGAAGCTGATTGGAGTCTCTGCTTGAAGGTGGAGCCCAGCAGAGTGGAAAAACCCCGTACTCACCCGGACCATGACAGGTATGACAAATTACACAAGAACTGGACTGAAATTCACTGGCAACAGATCTTATGGAGTGATGAATCCTAATTTGAACTTTTTGGTTGAAATCATCACAAATCATCACATCAGTGGCACAAAGAAAGTCCAGAAGTTAAACAGTGCGTGTCTTTAGCCTTCTGTAAAACACGGTGAAGGTGCTGTCATGGTTTAGGGCTGCATTTTCCATTTGTAGCCAGTGGTCTTGGGGATCTTGTCAAAACTGATGAAATTCTGAATAAAGAAAAGTTCAGTCAGATTTTTATCCACCATCCAACAGCATCTGGAGAGCATCTGCTGGGTAACACCTTCATTTCATTTTGTTGGCAGAGAGTAGTAAAAAGAAGCAAACATCCCTCAAGTTTGTGGAAAAGTCTGAATTTTGAATGGAATAAAAACTGTTACTGTTAGCACTAACATAAAAAAAGGGGGGGGGGTCATTTCTATTAAAGTTTTTATGTATAAAAAGTGTTTTTTATTATTTTATTTTTGTCAGTCGAACATTGCATTGCAAGCCTCCACCCAGCTAAATCTTACATCTTCTAGCTGCATCTGGCACAGGGTATACATTGTCCATCGTTCCTGCCAAATAAATAAACATAAAACGGTTATACTAATAAAGTACATACAAATAAAATTGAAATTAAAAAGTACTTATTCCCCTTCGAAAAGCAGAACAATAAAAAAGGTAACCTATGGAAGGGAAATGCAGACTATAACGTGCCACATTAAGCGCTTTCCTGAGTCTACAGGATGAATAGACATCCTTAGGAAAAGTCCACTTCTCGAAGCCTCACGAGGCTGTGTCAGTATCTAGCAGTTTCGTCTCTCGCCTGTTGATGTCAGTCTTGCTCCTCTACCCCTCGGAGTCCCCACGCTCACACACATTTACACACAGCCACACTCTCGCAGCTTCAAACCCGGATGGATGACTTCACCGTTCTGCCTGGGTTTCCTTTATGATCCCGGGATCTCCCACTTCCCTCGCCAGACATCAGCCAGCAACACAGGCGAACACATCTCTCTCTCTTTCTCACACGCACACACAGATACGCACACACAGTCACGCTCGGTTCCTCTGCTGCCGCTGCAACACATCCAGAGACCACAGAGAGACCACAAAAGCACCCGGACCTCACGCACCGGCTCCCCTCATCCACGCAGACCGAGGATCGCAGCAGGAGACGGCGCTCTCAGACGGAACTGTACTGGCACCACCGGGGAAGAATTTCAACAACTTTTTTTGCTTGATTTAAAAATTAAAGAACTTCCCGAAGCTGGTGACCCTTCTTCACTGTCGTTCCACGATGTCTGAGGTGCTGCCATACAACGAGGGGAAAATGAGCGGCTACGGGGCGGACAGCGAGGTCAGCCAGATGTCCTTTAGCTGCGGACTGCAGGACACAAGCGCCTTTTTCGCAGCGTCGCAGGCAAAAAGACCCCCAAAGCTCGGGCAGATCGGCAGAGCCAAAAGAGGTAAAAACGAATTCAGACGCTTGACATTTACAAAGAATGGCAGAATTATATACGCTGCGCAAAAATGAGCTAGTTGTATGAATGGCGCTTTAAGTGACTTTGGAATTAAGTTCCCACATTACTGTCGTTTCCAGAATCTTCCGTGATTACCAGCAGCTCGATGCAAAATGCACCGCAGTTGTTGTTTTTCTCACAAGTGTCACTGGTCGTGAACGACATCCAGACTGTTTACATTCACGCACCAGCGATAATATTCATGCAAGGACACACCCCGTGATGCAATCGACTCAAGTGTAGGGTTTAAACGAAGGGATTAAATAATATTAATAATAATAATAAAGAAATGGCTCGAGAATGAGTTGTTTTCACCGAGTGCGTGTGTGCGGGGATTGGGGATTTGCGATAGTAATAATAATTCACCGTGCAAGCGCACAAGGGCCACATTTGCCCAAACTTACTTTTATTTAGTGCGCAATACCCCCCAAAATAAATCGTGACTTCTGATTGTGGCTCTGAGTAAACAACCTCTTCCTCTTTTTCTCCTCCACAGTGGTCATCGAGGACGACCGAATAGATGAAGTCCTGAAGGGGATGACAGACAAGTCTTCGCCCGGCGTTTAAACGTGACCGATGCCTTGCAGACTTTTTTAATTTTGATCACCGATTTGAAGCACTTGTCGGCTGTGCATGTTCGAGGATTGTGCGGGGAGGAAAAAAATCACGACGGCACGAAGCGAGGATGGGGTGATGAAATGAAATGGAGAGGAAAAAAGAGGCAGAGAAAAGGGAACGGAGAAGGCTGAAGAGAAGAGATGAAGGGAAGAGGAAGGAAGAATAAGATGAGAGAGAGAAAGAGAGAGACAGAGAGACTCTGGGGAGGAAAAAAATAAAAGACCAAGATTTATCATGGGATTGCTGGCAATTCTCCAAACGAATCCCGATTTTAACTACAGCTGCGCAGCAGGATGTTGAGATGGCGGGCCCCGCTCTGTATCTCAACCTCTGCTGACTTTAATGATGGATGAACTTGTCATTAATTCACGACCATCTCTATTTTTTCCTCCTTTCCCCCCCTAAAGCGCTGTAAGCATCAAAAATACTGCAACTAGAGGCTGAAGCTAAATCCCAGCCCCATTTCAATAAGTTGTACAGTAGGTAGGCTAAGCTCCGAGACATCCCCCTCCCCCCCTCCAATACCTTCCCTCCCTCCTTTAGGCTCTGCTTTGTTGATTCAATCGGCGACGGTGCATTCAAGGGAGCTGTCCTTTCAGCACCGGTCCAATGCATTCCTGTTGCTGCTAATGCTTTTTGAAAACAGACCAACCAAAACTCTACAGTCTGCTAAATAGAGGAGACACGTTGTATGTAAGAAAAAAACAAACAAATATATATATAAATACATATATAGATATATATAGGAGGGTGCAATGTGAATATTTTCTGTTTTGGCACTTAAACAACAATAGGCTGCAGATTAATTGAAAAAAACAAGGCTACATTCTTCTTCTTGCATCACCCATCAGTGGTGAAAGGTGCAGGCTGACACCTTCATGTAGCCGATTTACACCTGCACATATCTCTTTAAAAATTAATCTTTTCTTTGCATTTCCAAATGCTCAGATATCTACAGAGGCCAGCAGGAACACGGACATTATAGTAATGTTTTAAATAACAGTCATGAAATTGATGGGAAAAAACATTTGCTCTCTATAATTTGGTTGTTTAGATTTTGCAAATATTTGTGTTTCGTCTTCGATGACTTTAAAGATTCTCTCCATCTATTTGCATGAACTTTCACTCCGGTGCCAACGCAGGTGCCACCACTCTTACCCTGGCACGCTTCTTTTTAACGAAAGTCATATTTGTATTTTTATATCTAAATATTTGTTATTTAAATTATATGCTAGTCTATCGTCTTAGAATTCATCAACAGGAATATTTGTATTACGGAGAGGATATACAGAATGAGACTGGCCTTCAGAGAGGCAAAGCGAGGACTTTTTGGGGGGAGTTGGACTGGTCTCATTCTATATCAGATGTCGCACATTTTTTAAAGACTAACTGAATGTGTCTGGGGTTTTTGCACACATCAATGTTAAACTATTATTAAGAAATCGTATACTGTGACTTGAGCTTCGTTGATGAATTTGTTAGAAAATGGCAGTTTTAGAGTATATTGCACTGTTTACGAGTATCCTCAAATAACATGTTGTTATATGATCGATTTTTGGACATTACCGTTTTTGTTTTGTTCTGTTTTTCTTTTTCTTTTCTTTTTTTGATTTTTTTTGTTCATTTTGTACCATTATTTTAAAGAAACTGGATATGGTTTGTTGTGCATGAAACCTTAATATTTTCAATAATGAAACATCGTTTTATGAAGCAAAAAAGCAACAAAAATGTCATGACATTCTAAGAATGAGTCATTGTATATTATGATGCCATTTTCACTGTATTTGGTGAATTAATAAATGGTGAAAGAAAATGTTAATGCGATTCGTTGATATGGCTTTTATCCCAAGACACTCTCTCTCTGTGTGTGTGTGTGTGTGTGTGTGCGAGCAGAATAACAAACAAACTTGGACTGCTTCTGTGAATCGCACTGCAGAAGGCAAAAAAATCAACAACAACACATAAACGAAACAAAGGGCGCACCATGCGACGCACACCGTTGCAGCACTGGGAATCGAAAGGCTTTTGTGCAATCGGTAGCCATCACCTTTGTGACAGTAAATACTGATCCTCGATTAAAGAGCGAAACAGTGATCCAGCTGCTGAGCTGTAAAACAGCTCTTGTGCCGGCCTACACTAGTGAATCCGTTAAATCCAAAACCCCTAGGGAGCTACAACTGGCTACATGATCATCTATCAAAGTCTGGCTGTGTCCCTCATACAGTAGCTCTTGATTAGTCTATCACATGTTCAAGCTCTCTTTAATTTCCCAACTCTGACGCACAGGTATCATAAGTGTCATGGTCTTAAAATACTGGTTGCAGCATTTTTATTTATTTTTCTTCATCCAATGTGCCCCCATTGTCCTGTCAGGTGAACTACATTTAAACTATCACTTTGCCACCTCTCAGTTATCATCGGTTAACTGGTCCATTACTAGTCAGCCACTACAATAAGCTTGTGGTCTATGCTATTTACCAGAAGTACATACTATAACACAGGGATCAGTGAGCTTGGAAAGAAGGTTGACTGGACTTCTTTGAGTTTCGTGAAGATACTAAACAAAAGAACTGAAACTTTAGAACTGAAGAAGCCTCTCGGATGAGAGGTGAAACGCCTTCACAAAGATTAAAGAAGTCCAGTCGCTTTTCTTCAAGCTCTTTAGACTATACAGACCAATGATTTCACCTGTTGAGACCTTCTAAATCCTCAAGAACTGTTGCTCTTTGGACTTCCTAGCACTCCTTTTTAGTTGGTTGGGCTCCTGCACCCATTCATGGCAACCTTCTGATAAATTGTTTGCTGAGCATATTTTGCTGAAAGTGAGAACATTTCTCCAATTGAAAAACGCTACGTCCAGATGAACAGAATGAACCTCTTGGGAGTCACTCCACAGCTTTTCCCTATAGAAAGCCTCATTTTAACAGTGATTCTTGTTTGGGAATCATAGTTTTGTTGTTTGTTTGTTTGTTTTTATGTTTCAGGAAGAGCTGCTAATGAATCCTGTGCCAGCAACATTGCTTATCTTTTCGGGGAAACATGGTCAGGTAATATCAGCTCTCCACAACAAACTGAACACAGAGCCAATCACACTCCAGCTTCTATTTCTGGAAATCATGCAAGCTCAATAATACATTTCATCAGTTTCAAACATCGAGTACCAGGACGGATCTATAAACAGCTACATGTTATGACAACAACAACACATGCATTTTTATTTTAATTGCACTCCATCCTAAAAGAAGAATATACGAGCGTCGACAAAGCGTCACGAGTGTAACCATCCACGTTCCCATCAGCGACATTATTGACTGTCCTCACAACATCAGCACTGTGCAGAATGAACAAATAGTGCTATTGATTATGTTGTTGTTGTAGTTGGTCTATGTGTGCGTGTGTGTGTGGCTGACTGAGGCCGTGGACAATTACACATCTCACAGTAATGGGCAGTCCTGGCAGGCCGGAACCAGACTGACATATATGGGCTGATATTAAGCTTCATGCCTCTTACCCTGTCATCAGCATGTCTCTGTACATGTGAATCGTTTAAAAGTCAGACTATCAATGGCGCTGCAGTGGCTGTTCAGATTCTGTTGTTCAGGATAATTATCAAATATGTTCATGTTCAGGAATTGAACAGATTATGCATCAATCTATAGAAATTTAATTTAGATATGTAGATTCTCCTAACATGAAACACCTCCCTAACTATTAAAAACACAAAACTGACTATTTCACTGAGTAATCTATTCTTTGATTACAATCATCTTGTATTATCTCCCAAGAAAACTTTGAGATTCAGTAGTTTCCATTAGCTTGGTGTCATCCAGGTCATGGTAGCCCAGCGTGTTTCAAAACAAGGCAGATGGACTTCTTTAGGTACGTGAAGACATTTTGCCTCTCATCCAAGAAGCTTCTTTGGATCATAGTCACAGGTATTTAGGGCTGTCCCCTTGGGGCTATCCTTTTCCAGGCATTTTCAACCCCCACTCACACCTTGACTCAGGTGACCTCAATAGCTTAAATGGTAGTAGGCTGTGGTGCGGCAGGGATTTCACACCTTGGTCCTGGTGATGGTAATGAACCACAACTTTTTTAAAACCTTGGCTCATGTGTTAAGGATTGGCCTTCCCACAGCCTGGAACTCAAAGGTATTGAAAGAGTGTGAGATCATCTTGACAGAGAATGTGGAAAAACAGCCAAGAAGAACCTTGAATGTCTTTTAAAGAGCTTGGAGAGCTATTCCTGAAGACTTCTTAAAGAAACTATAGTACAAGAAATATTGGCTGAGAAAGGTCAGGCTTTGCTGAAGACTAAAGGTGGTCATACAAAATACTGAATTTCAAGCTTGTTAGAATTGAAAAAAGTCAGTTTTTTCCTAATATACTGTATTTTCATCTATGTTTGCACACAGTTCAAAAAACTGCATTTTCCTGACACAATATAAAGAAATAAGGGCTAAAGACTTTTGCACAGCACTGTATGTGAATAAAAACAAAAGTCATAATAGGTTCTCTTTAAACTGCAGCATAAGACGTTTCTTTAACATTTCAGTGAACCTGTGAGCTACTGCCCTCTGATGACACACTCATTCAGTTCCATCCAGTCATCATTTTACAACTCTGAAGGTCAGAGGTCACATGACTGCTGGCTGGACTCGCAGATGTAACTCAGGCTGATGTAGAAGGTAGCCTGGGAGTACAGGCAATGCTAGGGTCACGAGAGACGTGGCATTCTGTGCTAGGATGCAAACACGAGCCCCACAAACATGCAGAATGAGCACTGTCGATGTTATTGCCGTCAGACCCTCTGTTGTCATCCCTTAAGCACACAAACGCCACTTTCCCCAACATCCTGAGTGGGCATACATTAATATTTCTCCTCCTGTTACATAATTCTGCCACACAAGATACCATACCATTATGCCCTCCCACGAGACGTGCTGTTGAAAGCAGCAGCGTCATTTCCTCTTAGACTACGCTGCTTTTAATGCAGCTACCGCAGCTAGTCTGAAGCCAGTGGCTACACTGTGTGTAAGTGAAAGGAAAATACTTTATTCATTAGGATAACACTGAACACCCTGAATGCTACTAGAGTTAAAAACCAAAAGGGAGTGTCCCTGAAATGCAAGAAAGACCACCTACTTATGCAAGGAAGTTCAGTGTGCACGCAACCACGGTATGTAGCTGCAAAGGTTAAAGTTGACACACACATACCGCTATGACCTACAAGGTGAGGGTCCCATAACTCAGGAGGGGGGGTAGCTGAGCTAGTATTACCATTAGCAAGCTAATCTGCAAGAAAGTTTACAGGCGCTGCTGAGTGTGTAAGCTATTTCTATATTAGGAAAAGCAGAAAAACCAGAAACAACTGCAAAGTCATCATGTGTTTTAAGGCTTTTTAAAGAGTTGTTCTCAATGCGATTAAACTGGTAAATTTGGACCAATGTTATTATCAATTATAATATCATTTTAAAGGAAGTTTTATTTTTGAGTCTTTCCTGGCACTGGCTTTTCGTCTCTTCACTCTGGACCAGAAAGGTCTTTTTCACAGCAGACATCTTGGCCTGTCACAGTACGGAGAACACAGACGATGATGGATGGATGCCACTTAGGGAGGTCCTGCTCATCTGCAGGCTGGTCAACACAGTGGGACACAGTGGAAATGAGCCATCATTGCTAAACATTCCTGCTGTTGTTCCTCTGATGATGTATGATATATGCCTTATGAAGAATCAACAGCAGGCTTGACCGATAAGTATCGCTGTATCTCCAACTTTGATCCACTTTGATCTTGAGAGGGCCTGACCAGTGAAACTGCATGATAACTGTGTAACATTTCAGTATAGTGAGGTCACGGCCATCACCAAAAAATAGTTTGTGATGCTTTGAGTTTTGTGACATCGTTTGTTATCCTGTTGGTAAAAGGCATCAGAAAATGTAGCCATGAAGGGATGAGCATGATCAGCAGCAATATTCAGACAGGCTGTGGCATTTAAAGGATTCCTAGTTGGTACTAAGGGCCCAAACTGTGCCAAGAAAACATCCTCTGCAATATTAAACCTCCACAAGCAGCTTGAAGTTTTGATATAGGGCAGGATGGATCCAGGCTTTTAAATTGTTTGCACCAAATTTTGATCCAACCACCTGAGTGTCGTAGCAGAAATCGAGACTCATCAAACCAGGTAATGTTTTTACCTTCTGCTTCCCACTTTTGATGAGCGAGGTGAATTGTAGCCTCAGTTTCCTGTTTGTTGCTTACAGGTGTGACACCCAGTGTGATCTTCTGCTGATGTAAATAATCTACTTCAGAGTTCAGAGATGTTCCAATAAAACTTACCTGGGACACAAGCAGGCAGCAAAGTTGTGTTGTGATTCTGCTTAAACAAAAATGTGGCAGAAAAAATCCAGATATGTTGTGTTAAAGCATGCTGTAGACTGTTTGACTTGCATGATCTCCCACACAACACCCACGCTTCCAGAGAGGACAGGGCGGTGGTAGAGACAGACATGAGAGATTCAGAGAGGCATTGAGTGTGCAGTAGATTAGTGTTGTTGCTGCCCTTGGGCAACAGAGCATAGAGGACAATTAGCAGCAGGAGAGAAAAGTCCGGCTCCATTTTCTTACACACACACACACACACACACACACACACACACACACACACACACACACACACATATAAATACTCAGCACTCACTTAATCACAGCTTGAGACACCTGGATTTCTCAGGGTGAGAAACAAAAACTTTTCAGAAGGAATATTTTTATGTTTATCTTTAAACCTCTTCTGTGTACGGCCTCTGCCTCACTCTGTGGTTATATAATACTAGCCCAGTCGATTTAAATCTCACTGTCGGGGTCTGTGCTACTGCACATCAGTCATTCCAACTCACAGAGCTGAAAATTAAATTTAAGGATGGAGGAAGTTATTCGTATACGGACGGGAAGCAAACTAAAGTAAGAAAACTGAACCCAAAGGAGAAAGAAGTGGGGAAGATGGCATCATGCTGCAGGGGACAAGAGAGCAGAAAATATAACTCCATGAACAGGGACATACCCAACCTCCACACACACAGAGTGCTGAATCCATCAAATGTTATGTCCCAGAGCTGCAGAGTGGCTGGCTGCTGCCCCCACAGCAGCCTCTGTGGTCAATATCAAACCCGCTGCCATTTAAGAATTACATAAGCACCCTCTTGCTATGCACATTGAACAGGTGCCAGGCCGTACCTGAACTTTGCTGCTCACAGAGCAAGGGCATTACAGCCATTTGTCACCATGGAAACCAGATAGTGGTCAGACAACTATCCAGTGGGGTTTACCCAGATTTTTAAGTGTATGCAAGTATTTGTTGTAATGGGAAAGCCAAAAGTAACAGAAAGCACAAGGGTGGTAATGTTACACCCACTTTAACTTCTAAAAAATGATACCATATGATATATAGATATATAGATATTTGCACACTCACATTTCTCAGATCAAAGAAATGTTAATATTGGACTTAGATAACCCGATTAAATACAAAATGCAGTTTTTAAAGGATGATTTCATTTATTAATAATGTAAAAAGGTTATCCAAACCTACTTTGCTCTGTTGCAAAAAAGCAATTCCCCTGCAAACCTAGTAACTGTTTGTGCCACCCTTGGCTGCAAGAGTTTCAATCAAATGTTTGCAGTGACTGGCTAAAGTCTTCATTGTTCTTTGGAGAATTGCTTAATTCAGCCAAATTGGAGGGTTTTCAAGCATAAACAGACAGTTTAAGGTCACGCCAAAGTATCTCACTCTTATTTAACTCCGCGTTTTTGAGTCATTCAGAGCTTGCTGTTGTGTTTCCTGGCATAACCCAAGTGAGCTTGACCTTTATGAACTGGTTGCCAGACATTTTCCTTCAGGATTTTCTGGAAGAGAGCAGAATTCATGGCTGGAGTCCTGCTGAAGCAGCAAAGCAGCCCCAGAGCATCACACTGCCACCACCATGCTTGGCTGTTGGTATGATGTTTTATGAAATGCTGCATTGGTTGCACAGATGTAACACGATGTAAACCTTCCAAAAACTTTTAAAAAATCAGTCCACAGAGTGTCGATGGTGGAAGTGCACGCAACCACGGCTTTTTATCACTCCTGGGACTGTTAAAGTTACAGTGTGTTAAATCTCACCACCAGTAGACTGGAGACTGCTGAATTCTACTTTCTTGCCTTTCCCAATTCAATTAGATAATCCTAGTTATGGTGGCTGTTAAAGATATCCTGAAGTTTTCTGTTGGCAAGCACTGAGGTTTTTACCGCCATTAGCTGCTAGCCTCTGTTAGCTGCAGTTAGCCTCTGTTAGCTACAGTTAGCCAGCTTTAGTGAAAAGGTCTTTGAAGTGGTTTGAACATTGTTGGCCTCAGACACTTGGAATGGAATCCAACTGTTATCAAAGACAAAGTGTGATTTTTAGGACACTTGAGCCTAAAGTTAGCTGCTACAATGTTAGCTTATAACCAGCTATTATTTAGCCGGCTTTGTCATCAGCTGTTCAGAAACAGAAGGGTCGTATGTCTAATCTGCTAACAATAAGTGTTTGTGCACCTATTTGTGAGTTACAGCCCTGACGTCAGTTCAGAAAATAAGGCTTATGTTAAGAAGGAAGAGGATGACATGTAGACACTTGTGCTGACTCTTTCCTTTGTATTCTCACTTCTTTTGTGAGGTGGACCCTTTTCAGATGATAAAATGTAGTTATGATGATGCATATCTTGATTCTGAATGTGCAGACATGACTTAAAATTGACCTCAACTGGGTATACTCATGGGCAAGCAACTTGGTACTAGCAAATTGTTGTCAAGCCAATAAAAGTTTAAGAGTTTGGTTTCAAAGTGAGATTCAGCCCTCTTACATTTCAAAACACCATGAAGGAAAAGTCTGGTGGTCTGAATGGGACTTTGGTTACTACCCCCATCATTTATACTTTCTATGCCAAACAGGGTACCATCAATCCTGCATAAGACCTCTATAGTCATCAATAACTCCCAGTTCTCCCTGTTGTTCAAAAGTTAATAAAAACCAATATTTCTGTGCAGTGCAACAAAAGCTTAAAATAAAATTCAACTATTGCTTTTTTTCATATTACGATAAAGCTTACACAGTGCACGTAGTGCTTTTCTATCACCCACACCTTGTTTTAGTGGTTTTTTTAATACTTGCATGATATTTTTTAATTCTTCTGATTTTTCTTATAGTTTGCTCTTCCTTTACAAATTTTGCTGCTCTGCTGCCAGTAGACCTGTCCATGTTTCTGACTCGTCTTAAGCTGCTAACATGAATTCTTTTATATCCTGGATATGTTGAACTTGCTGTGTTGTACAGGTTAGCCCACAAGTGGGAAAACAGGATAGACTCGGAAAAGGAAAAATACCAGGGAAACAAGGCAGAGGAGAAACCAATGAGGCCAAGGAAGACAACAAGGAAGGCAACAAGTAAATGCAAAAGAGCTGAACATGCATAAAGAAAGTGACAAACAAAACAAGGCAGAGACACAAACGGCAATGACAGGAGACCCCATCTAAGAAACCTGAGGGGAAAAGAACAACCAAAAAGAAGACAAGTTTCGAAAGGAAAAATCAAAACCATGGCACAAATTTTTTATGTTATTTATTTTGTTAAGAGTGATTACATTCAAGGAAACAACACTTGAAACAATCATGAATCAGTTAATTCATCAACAAGCGGGGGAACTCTTTCCTCGGGAATGACAAGATGAAAAGCTCCAGAGAAGCTGTGAAGCAAAGCTTGAGGTGAGGCTGTTTTGTAACCTCAAACTCAGAAACCAAAGCTACGGTTTATTAAAAACAACAACAATAATAACTAGAAAAATTTGCATTTCCTGCGAAAATGCAGTGTGGATGCTTAAAGCTGAAGCTGTATGCAAAAAGTAGCTGAAAAAGCTGAAAAGTTGCAGAAATTGTAAAAACTTTGCAGAAGCAAAAGAAGTTTGCTAAAATGGAATAACTTAGCAGAACTGCAATATCTTAGAGGAAACATAATACTTGGCAGAAATACAATAGCATAGCAGAATTTAGCAGAAATATTGTAACTTACCAGAAACATGATAACTTCTCAAAAATACAAGAATTTAGGAGAAATAGTATAAGATAACAGAAAGAATATATTTAGCCAAAAATACTTAAACATTACAGAAACACTATGATTTAGAAAAATAGTACAACAGAGCAGAAATATTGTGATTTACCAGAGACACTGTGATGAACTATGAATATTGGAATTTTAAATTGAGACTATGTTTTAGCACAAATATTATAATTTGGCAGAAATACTATAATTTAGCAGAAATACTATATTAAGCACAAATCCTATAAAAAGCAGAAATGGTATGATTAAGCACAAATACTACATTTAGTAGAAATACTTTGTTTTAGCACAAATCCCATAAAAAGCAGAAATACTGTACTATGATTTAGTAGAAAAACTATAATTAATCAGAAATACTAAATTTAGCAGAAATACTATATTAAGCACAAATACTATGAAAAGCAGAAATAGTATGATTAAGCATAAATACTACATTTAGCAGAAATACTATATTAAGCACAAATCCTATAAAAGCAGAAATAGTATATTAAGCACAAATCTTATAAAATAGCAGAAATAGTATGATTTAGCACAATAGTAATAAGTTAAACAGAAAAATTGGAAAAGCAAAAATGGACAGCTGAAAATATGCTGAACATGCTGAGGGTCCCTCAAATATACTTGTTAAATGACAAAAATCTGCAAAAAAATTTATTACAGCCACACAATCACAAATATGTACACATGAGGAAACACACATGCACAGAGAGACCCACACACAAGATCCAATTCAGTCAACCAGTCTAAATATATTGAATTTAAATCTTAGAATGAGATCATCCCATTAAAAGCCTTTCTCTCTCTCTCTCTCTCTCTCTCTCTCTCTCTCTCTCTCTCTCTCTGTCACACAGACACACACACACACACACACACACACACACACACACACACACACACACACACACACACACACACACACACACACACACAGGGAGAGAGAAGTAAGTTTCTAGGTCATCCTGGGAGCTGGTGAATTTGAATCCACCAATCAGAGAGGCTGTGCACTTTTCCCCACCAAAACAGGTGCATCTGTTTACACACACAGCAGCACAGAGAGGCACAGGATTTTTGCAGTCTATTTCTCATAGTGACGACTCCCCTCAAACAAATGACCGTAATTTCCTAACCGTAGGGGCTAGAACGGTCATTCTTACACCGTTTTGTTCAGAAGAGATGGGGGAATCTTCAAGTGTTGACAATTTAATATTAAAATATGAATTTTTAGAGATATATGACATGGATGACTTGTTGACTTAGAAGCCACGAATTCCCCAATATGCAAATTTGAATGCCTGAGACCACATATGTGATTGGCTGGCTGGGAAGCCGTGCAGGCCCTGATTTGTGGGTTTGAATTCCTCAGCCCTCAGATATGATTGGCTGGCTTAGAAGCCACGAAGGCCCCAATATGCAAATTTGAATGCCTCAGGACACTTATTTGATTGGCTGGGAAACTGTGCAGGCCCTGATTTGAAAATTTGAATGTCTCAGTCCTCACAGAGGATTGGCTGCCTGGGGACCTGGCAGAAATATATAGAAATACTATTATTAAGCATAAATACTACATTTAGTAGAAATACTATGTTTTAGCACAAATATTATAAAAAGAAGAAAAACTATAATTTAGCAGAAATACTATATTAAGCACAAATCCTATAAAAAGCAGAAATACTATAATTTAGAACAAATAGTATAAAAAGCAGAAATACTATAATTTAGCAGAAATACTATGTTAAGCACAAATCCTATAAAAAGCAGAAATACTATAATTTAGCAGAAATACTATGTTAGGCACAAATCCTATAAAAAGCAGAAATACTATAATTTAGCAGAAATACTATATTAGGCATAAATCCTATGAAAAGCAGAAATATTATGATTTAGCAGAAATACTGTATTTAGCACAAGTACCGAAAAGTACCAGAAATACTATGATTTAGCAGAATAGTAATAACTTATTGAAACACAAATGCACAGAGGGACACACAAACACAGGCTCTAATCCAGTCAACCAGTCTAACTATGTTCAATTTAAATCCTACAATGACATGCTGCCAAATAAGGGCAGGGTCCTCTCTCTCCCACTAAACACACACACACACACACACACACACACACACACACACACACACACACACACACACACACACACACACACACACACACACAGGGAGAGAGGACTAAGTTTCTAGGTCAGCCTGGGAGCTGCTGAATTTGAATCCACCAATCAGAGAGGCTGTTTACGTTTTCCCGCCAAAACAGGTGCATCTTTTTACACACGCAGCACAGAGACATAGACCTGCTTCTTTCAGTTTATTTCACATAGTGAGGATTCCCCTCAAACAAATGACCATAATTTCCTAACCATAGGGGCTAGAGCGGTCATTCTTACACCGTTTTGTTCAGAAGAGATGGGGGAATCTTCAAGTGTTGACAATTTATCATTAAAATATGAATTTTTAGAGATATATGACATGGATGACTTGTTGACTTAGAAGCCACGAATTCCCCAATATGCAAATTTGAATACCTGGAGCCCACATACATGATTGGCTGGCTGGGAAGCTGTGCAGGCCCTGATTTGTGGATTTGAATTCCTCAGCCCTCAGATATGATTGGCTGGCTTAGAAGCCATGAAGGCCCCAATATGCAAATTTGAATGCCTCAGGACACATATATGATTGGCTGGGAAACCATGCAGGCCCTGATTTGAAAATTTGAATGTCTAAGTCCTCACAGAGGATTGGCTGCCTGGGGACCTGGCAGAAATATATAGAAATATATAGAAATACTATGATTAAGCATAAATACTACATTTAGTAGAAATACTATGTTTTAGCACAAATACTATAAAAAGCAGAAATACTATAATTTAGCAGAAATACTATATTAAGCACAAATCCTATAAAAAGCAGAAATACTATATTAGGTACAAATCCTATAAAAAGCAGAAATACTATATTAGGCACAAATCCTATAAAAAGCAGAAATACTATATTAGGCACAAATAGTATAAAAAGCAGAAATACTATAATTTAGCAGAAATACTATGTTTGGCACAAATCCTATAAAAATAATAAATACTATAATTTAGCAGAAATACTATATTAGGCACAAATCTTATGAAAAGCAGAAATAGTATCATTTAGCAGAATAGTAATAACTTACAAAATTACAAATATGGAGGCATATTGAAACACAAATGCACAGATGGACACACAAACACAGGTTCTAATCCAGTCAACCAGTCTAACTATATTCAATTTAAATCCTACAATGACATGCTGCCAAATAAGGGCAGGGTCCTCTCTCTCCCACTAAACACACACACACACACACACACACACACACCCACACACACCCACACACACACACACACACACACACACACACACACACAGACAGACACAGAGGGAGAGAGCTGCCGAATTTAAATCCACCAATCAGAGTGGCTGTTTACGTTTTCCCGCCAAAACAGGTGCATCTTTTTACACACGCAGGACAGAGAGGCACAGGATTATTGCAGCCTATTTCTCATAGTGAGGACTCCTCTCAAACAAATGACCATAATTTCCTAACCGTAGGGGCTAGAGCGGTCATTCTTACATCGTTTTGTTCAGAAGAGATGGGGGAATCTTCCAGTGTTAACAATTTATCATTAAAATATGAATTATTAAAGATATTAGACTTCTAATGCACCATAACTGAGCAGAGCGAAGCAAAAACTGCCTTGACTTGCCCTCAAACAACGCTTTGTAACTCGAAATCTATTTGGAGTATCGATATCATTCTTTCACCGTAAGAGACAGCAGGCTTTGGTGAACAGTCATGGAAATTTTCAGGTCTCTGTGGAAATCCAAAAAAAAGTTATGACGAGAGAAAAAAGTGGTTCATTTCCAGAGTTTGAAATCTGAAGAAATCTGAGCGAAGGACGAATTTCCTACCCTCAAACAAGTCCAACTCATTTCAGAACGGTAATAGGTGAGAAAGAAATTCTTGAATTGTGAGCGTCAGGGGTGTCTGAAGATATTCGGGGACAAGCCTCATGTCTTAAAGTCGCTTCGTTAAGGAGATATGACGATTCGAATATGCCTCTCATTACAGAAATCCAGCGATGATTTTGAACAAGCTCTCCATTGACTTTATATGGAGAGTTTTGAGACCTTGTGTTGGTCTGAGGAGATTTGCAAAAATTCTATAAATCCCACAACAATGATAGTGACATTTTCTGAAAGCCAGCAAAAATACCTACGTTTTGATGTATAATTTGTGGAAGTTGAGTGAAAATTGAGCAAGTAGCAAGAAGTTGTTCGGACATGAAGTGAAAATTGCAAAACCTTCAGTGGCACACTGGAAGCCAAGAGCATAGCAACCATAACAACACATGTATTTTGTGAAAAATCACAATTTTGCAACTCAAAACTTTAAGAGGCATAAAAGTAAAACAGTAAAACATTTGAAAAAGCTGAATCATACCTGAATAGCCCAATAATTTGTGAACATTTTAAAGTTTGAATGGTTGTTCTAGGTGAAAATATGAGGAAGTAGTTAAGTTTCAAAAACAAGCAAATTTTAGCAGAATTGCAGAAGTTTCCCATTCATTTCAATGGGACAAATTAAAGGAAAAAAGCTTAATATTTTAAAAAGTATAATAGTTAAAAATAGCAAAAATCGTAGCGTAAATTACCAGAAATAGCAGAATAGTTTAAAATTTGAACGGTGAAAATCGGCTGAAAATTGTGGAAGTAGTTAAGTGCCAAAAAGTGTACGGAAGCAACTAGAATAATAATAATAATAATAAAGAATAAAGAGAAACAGGAACTCAATAGTGTGGATGCTTAAAGCATCCACACAATAAACTGGTGATACTCAACAACAACAAAAAACAGATTGAACACAAAGGCATAGAAAAAAAAATCACACACCTCTTTTTTCCTCCACGTTTTAAAAATAGGCAGTAATTAGATCTCAGTGGAGAATTAAAAATAAATGATTTCTACTTTATTAATGTGGTCCCCCCCTCCAGTCACCAGCCTTCCTGTCTGTCTGCACGCCTGGTGCTCTCGCTCCCCTCTCTCTCCTGTCTATATTTAAGCAGCAGAGATCATAGGACCTGCACTTCATCTCATGTATCCTCAACAAATCGCACGCAGGGCAAGCTACTACTTGTATGTACATTTGTATGTGCACAAAGGTGTGTCAAATATGCATATCTCCATTAGCAGCGATTGTCTGGAATCTAAAGCAGACACGGGGCTCATGCAAACAACCCCAACAGAAAGGGGAGACTGTGACTGACATATTGATAGACTCTAATAGTTACTTTACATGCAGGCTGTTGCTGCTGTTGGTATGCACTACGTCTAGACATGCCAGCTTGTCTTGCAATCTGCATAACATTGGCAGACTAGTACTGCACTCCAGAATGCAGAGATCGCTGAACTATCCTGATATATTGTCGAGACAGGCATGACACTGGGATGTGAAATTGGTTTATAAATGATAAAAGTTTCAATTACGAACTGAAGAAGAGCCGAAGCTGGTGTAGTAGCAGCACAGACGGAACATATTAACACAGAAAGAAGTCGCACCATGAGTCACAGTTAACCTATGAACAAATCCTTCTTGATGATGTCATAATTACACTAATTGACGCAGCAATAAACATGTTAAAAATGAACAAAAGTCCGCCTCAGAGGCAGGACGGTTACTTGGTTTCCTGTGGAAGCGCATTCTCCACATTCAAATAGGAAGTCTTATCTTACATAATTCGAGTGTGTCTTCTGTATCTCATAATGACAGGAAAGCCAGCTCTGTTACAAGTATAACAATTTTCTCGTAATTACAAGTTCCTGATGTTGTAATTATGAGAAAAGGTGAAGGTGGTTATCAATCATCGCTGTTCACTGAGAGACATTTGTTTCTATTATTTTCTTTCTATATGGTCTAAGACAGTGAGAGACATTCAGTGAGTCTACCTGTGTGCACAGCAGTTAAGTCATCACTGGATCATATTATCTATATTTTTTACACATTTTTAATCAAATTTTATCACCTAAAGGACAATAAAACTGTCTTTGCGTTTCCTCTGCGTCCAACTGTCTTGTCTCTCTCTCATAATGTCCAAATCTTTGGAATAAAGGCAAACTTACTCTTGATAGAAATCACACTTAATGGTGCAAAAGTGAGAGCTCCAAATCATTCGTGTCCTAGCTTTAATCTGCCCGAATCTGGGAAATCACAAGGTTTTCCCACTCTTTTCTTGTATGTACGAGAAGGCAAGTTTGAACTCATAAAGAGATTAGGCCAAGTTTTTTTTGCCTCTTTGGGGAATGTGATGCATTTTTGAAATATCAGACAACTCAATACTCTTTTGGGATTTTCCCACATAGGGGAGGATGATCCGGGAAAGAGAAAGTTTCCAGTAAGCGGCAGTTCTGTGGGTCAAAATGCCTCGTTGATGCAAGAGGTCAGAGAAGAATAGCCAGACTGCTTCAAGCTGACAGGAACAACAACTCAAAGACGCACTCATTACAACCAAGGTATGCAGAAGAGCATCTCTGAAGCACATGGGCTATAGCAGCAGAAGACCACACTGGGTGCCAGTTGTTCAAAAAGTCTTAATATAACTAGAAAATAAGAGACTGGAAAACTTTGCCTGGTTTGATGAGCCTCGATTTCGACTGTGACATTTGAATGGTGGGGTCAGAATTTGGTGTAAACATCATGAAAGCATGAATCCATCCTGCCTTCTGTTAACAGTTCAGGGTGGTGATGGTGCTGCTGTGGCCTCCACAGTCATCAGATCTCAATCCAACAGAGCAACTCTGAGATGGGATTTGACGAATGTTTCCAGCACCTTGTTGAATCTGAGCCGTGAAGAATTGAGACAACAGATCAGTTAGCCATTTTTTTTCTTTGCAAATGAGAAATTTATTAAGAGTAACATTTGTTAATCATGTTTTCAAAACGACAAAAGGCACAAGTTTGTCTATTAAACTATTAAACTATTAAACAATACTTGAAATGTGCAATTCACTTGTATTTTTATTTTTATTCCTATTTTTATTCCTATTTATTCTATTTATCCCCTTCGTATATTTTATTTATATTGTCTCTGTATTTATATATATGTGTGTGTGTGTGTGTGTGTGTGTGTGTGTGTGTGTGTGTGTGTGTGTGTGTGTGTGTGTATATATATATATATATATATATATATATATAATATTCTGTAACTCTGTAACTTCTGTCGGTGCTGTGCTTTTTTGGAAATCGAATTTCCCAGAGGAACCCACCCGAGGGATTAATAAAGTTCTATCTAATCTAATCTAATCTAATCTAATCTATTGTGAATACATCTGGTCAGACGCAGGATTTTGTCTCAAACTTTTAGATAAAATATGGATTTCAATTACCATTTATACAGCAGTTCTCTTATCTTTACAACATCTTAATTACATTTGCAGAACATTTATCCAAATATATATCGTTATCTTGATAAAATTTGACTTTAAAACTAATATCTAGTACATCAAACAGTATAAAATAGTTACTCCTTACAAATTCTTAATAAATACATAAAAACAGTAAGGCCAGAAATTTGGTTAACAGTTTCCCGTTGCAAAAAATCACAATATAAAGATTACTTATAAAGGCAATCCTACATATCAGAGTCACCCTACAGGTCAATATTAGCCAGGAAGTCTTCCTTATCATCATTTGTTATTGTAGTAATCCTGGTTGGTGGAGATTCTGTATCCCGCAGCAGCTTTTTCTCCAGAGCTGCATCTTCCGGGCTGAGCTTCTCCCCTTTGGTCATGACATACACAAAATATTCAAAGCCTTCTCCATAACTTTGATGTTTGATGGACCATTTATATTCCGTACGGGCATAGAGCCGTTTCCTGAAAAAAGGCTGGGCGAAGGTAACGGAGACAAACCGACCTCCAGGCTTCAGGCAGCGGCTGATCTAAGAAGGCAAAGAAAAAGCAGGAGAACCTTATTGGGACAAACAAGCACATCCTACATTACCACCAAGACACACATCATAATCATAATTTTCAACACGGTCACTACCACCTGACTAATAAGTATTTGATGATGCTGGGCAATGAATCTTCATGATTTATGTAAATAGAAAAACTTGGAATTATTTTATTTTGTGGGATTATTTAGTTTTTAGCCAAGAGGCAGGTGCAATGGGAAGGCAGGGACAGGACAGTGATATGCAACAAAGATAATGATAATATTTAAAGTGGACGTTTCAATTATCTGGTACATGCTTTAAACCTTTAGGCAAAGGCAAAGGAACAGCTTCCAAGGATTCAATCATAGTCCTCACAGGAAGTCAGCTGCTTTGGGCTCAGCGTGGCATAATGTGGACCGATATCTAGTTAGTTGGTTGATAAGACAAGGTACTCTGCAGCAGGAACGCTATTGAGGAGAACGCTTTAAGAGCACTGCTTTAGGCTGCACTAAGTGTACTAGACCTTTGATGGTGTCTTGAGTGCATTCTAGTGAAATATTCCTGTGAATTTAAAAAATAACTTTCTCAAAGATTCATGTCTCTGTGATTTAAAGAAAAACTATTGGATGGATCAGCCAATCAGGTTGCTTTAATGCGCACAAGGTGTTTTACTCTGTAAGCCTCTCAGCGACTTGGTGGTTGCATAATGCCCATCTCTGCGTAGGCTTGCTAAGACAATTACATGCATTTTCTGCAAAGCTAGACTTTCTAAACAAACCCTCGTTTTTTGTTTAGAAAGTATGCATCTGACTGAGTGATCATCATTACTATGATGGGTACAATGTTATTATAAAAGAAGGCTGGAGCTTGGAAAATAAAACCTGAGATAATCTTTTTTTTTTCTCAAAGTAACGGTGTGGGAGAAGCAATCTTCTAAAGTGAATTCAAATCTGAGTCATAACATCTCTCTGTGGCTGCTGCTTCTTTGTTATACACCTTGAATTTTAATTACACTGACAGGCACAAAAGAAAAAAAGAAGTGTCTCGGTAAAGTTTGTCAACCACACGCTGCTAGAGATTTTCCAAGTCTTTTCGACTCTACTGGGCTGATGTGAGTCTTGGGAGTCCAAAACCTCCCATATGTGTTTGGCTAGGTTAACGATCAGTGACTGTGAAGTTCAAAGTGCACGATTTACATCATTTTCATCCTCATCAAACCACCTCAACCCCTGTGGGTGGAGGATAGTGTCATTTAGACAGAGGCCACTGTGATCAGGACAGAAGTGTTGCATCGCAGGATAAAAGTGACCATTCAGAACAACTTTGTATTGATGTGCAGTGACCATTACCTCTGAAGGGACACTATAGAGCCAGCTGATCACACTGTAGGAGTGAAAGGTTAAGCTTTTCCCCTAACATGTCACCCATCTGTTACATCTGTCAAATACCAAATTATCTCAAACTGACAGAGCAGACTTTAAGCACTGAGCTTCTCAGTCTACAGTGGCTGCAGCTTAGTCACGCGGTCTGATAACACAGTGTGACAGGATGAAAACTTAGAGGGTCCCTGCATATGAATAATTGCTACTTTGATTCTCTCACCATACCACCGTGTTTATCCTTTGCGAGGGATACACGTGTGCATCAGGACACGGCAAGTTTCACAAGAGGCAGAGCTCAGGCAAGCAGGAGTATAAAGACACACACGCACATTTAGTTAGACATTAGCAGAGAGTTTCTCCAGAGACATAAGTGTGTGTGGGAGTAAAGAGACACAACTCGCAGAACTCTGTGTAGACACAAACTGAGCTTTTTTTCTGTGTTCCATAAATCAAACATGTCAACAGGGTGAATAACAGATTGCAGGAGAAATATTACAAGTCTGCAGCAGCTTTCTTAAATCTATTATCTGATATGACATCAGAAGATAGTTCAGTAATTTGTCTCTTAAACTCAAAACAACACTGTTACTGATGATTCAGCCGGGGGTGGGGGGGTGCTCTGGAAAATGTGAAGGAGGGGATATTTTCATGACCTTTAAAGCTTTTTCTATTGATAAAGAACCCCCCTCAATTAAGTAAGAAACAATTAAGTGACAGAAAGTTCCTATTTTTCACTATTTGCTGTTTTTACAGGGGATTTGCATAAAAAGTTTAATTAAATAAATTGTATATTTTATAATGATGGGACAGTCTGACAGTCTGTAATTTTACACAATATCACGCGTCGCTGGTTCAGGACACTTAAGGTTAAAGTAGTCTGAATGTGGCCCACAATGTAAAATGAGGTTGACATCCCTGGTGTGAAGTGTGATTGAATACTGTCAGTGTTTACAGATCTAGCTGTGAGACTTCGTGTTAATGGTACATGTGCATGTGTGCGTCAACTGTGTTCTCCTATAAGCCCAAGAAAGATTGCTCCAAAACAGGCCTGGGCATCCCCAGAAATATGCGGCCCATTGGAGAAAAAAAGCTTTGGACCTAACCTGTTGGTCCCGATTTTTAATTTGACCTAAAAATGATCTGAGTTTGTCCTAAATTCATTTTGAGAATGAAAACAACTATTAGATAAACAGGTTATGATATCTGCCTGAACACACAGACATCTACTGAAAAGACAATGCAGAGAGAAGCTACTTCGTGGTCTTTCTGGGTGGCTTCTTGCCCGGGTCCTGAGGGCAGAGAAGCTGGTGTTGAGCTCACGTGTGACTGTCATGCAAGCTGGGATGGAGTGGCTGAGGTCTGTACAGTACTGTGACAGAGTGTGGAGCCAATCCTCATATACTGCTGGGGTCTTTTGAGAGTTGCTCTCAGAGGAGCACGTGTATCCTGCTCTTTTCACATGATTCATCTCCACCAGCATGCAGCCTATATATGAATTATTCACTTTTCACTGTGACGCAGAGGAAAAATGAGAGGAAGAGTGGAGGGGATGTTGGATATGGGATAAAATATGTCATGTAAGGCAAAGAAACAAGAAAGTGAAGAAGATGTTCCAGATGAGGGACACAAGATAAACGTATTTAAAACTGAAACCTTTTTATGTTCAGATTTACAACATTTTGGGTAAAAGCAACTGCACTAGTTGTCTTCCTGACAAAGCTAAACTAAGCTAGGCTGAAATAACTGTCAGCCAGTCGGGAAGCGCAGGATCCAGACTTCAGTGTTTCTCAAAGCTGAGTTAACTGAAGCAAGAAATAAAAAATGAAAACAAGATGGCAAACACACCACTGCTGCCTTCCCCCCGTCTACACAGTAGGAATGGTGAACATGTTAGCTCACAGCTGTTTCCACTTAGGACACAAACATGACTGGTTTCAATCATGTTTCTCTTCAAAACATTTATCAAGAACACAAATGGTCCCAGTAAATGTTTTACCGTGTTCTTATAGTTTGACATGAAATGAATTTGGATGAATGTTTGACTTGATGTTATTATCTATCTGGGCTCTTTGAAGACATCTCCTGTTGGTGGGGCTTCACTGGCTTCACCCTTAGGTGGAAGCTTGCTATTAGTAGAACACACCGCATGGAAGGCCCTTTTTGGTGAAATATTAATAGAAAATATTTAGTTGATTCATGGACTCTATTTTATTCCCTGATGTGGGCCTGTGTGCCAAACTGTGTTGGAGTTTTTACATAACCTTGTTGTGAAAATAAAGACATTTTAATTTTATTTTGAAAAGAGTATCTTGGAGTTTTTGATATTCAAGCCTATATATATCCCTTCCAAAGAGCACCTCAAATATGCTATGCTGCCAAAAGTATTTGCTCGTTTGCCTTCGCACACTTATGAACCTGAGTGATATCCCATTTTAATCCATGTGGTTTATTGTGATATAAACAAGGTTTATGAGTGTTTATGGGAATTTCTGACCATCCTTCCCGAAGGGCATTTGTGATGTCAGACTGATGTTGGACGAGAAGGCTTGGCTCACAGTCTCCGCTCTAATTCATCCCAAAGCTGTTCTTTCAGGTTTAGGTCAGGACTCTGTGCAGGCCAGTCAAGTTCTTCCACTCCAAACTCGCTCATCCATGTCTTTTGGGACATTGCTTTGTGGACTGGTGTACAGAGATGTTGGAACAGGAAGGGGCCATTACCAAACTGTTCCCACAAAGTTAAGAGTGTGAAATAGTCCAAAGTGTCTTGGTATGCTGAAGTATTAAGAGTTCCTTTTACTAGAACTAAGGGACCGAGCCCAACTCCTGCAAAACAACCCCACACCATAATCTCCCCTCCACCAAACTTTACTCCTGTCACAATGCAGTCACACAAGTACCGTTGCAGTTGCTCGACCATGGAAACCCCTTCCATGAAGCTCGTTATGAACTGTTCTTGAGCTAATCTGGAGTCCGCACGGAGTTTGGACGTCTGCAGAAAGTTGATGACACATGCGCACCGTGAGCCTCAGCATCCACTGACCCTGCTCTGTGATTTCATGTGGCCTTCCAATTCATGGTTGAGACGCTGTCATTCCTCTTTGTTACATTACCACTAACATTTGACTGTGGAATAATTAGTAGCAAGAAATTTTCATAACTGGAATTCACTGAGCTCCTGAGAGAGCGACCCATTCATTCACAAATGTTTGTGAAAGCAATCTGCATGCCTAGGTGCTTGATTTTACAGACCTGTGTCCATAGGCGTGATTGGAACCCTGAAATCAATGGTTTGAATGGGTGAGTGAATACTTTTGGTAATATATTGTAGAAATGGGTAGAATCCATGGAGTACAACTTATCAAAAACAATTGACATTTATTGAAGCAACTTGTGATTTTTGCCACCTCCACCTCTCGAGCTTTTGCTGCTCTTTCAAACAGAACTACCCGCACTGACCTAGCTGATGCTTGGAAGTAACTGTTGCCAAAGGAAACTTCCTGTGTATCATATAAATGTTCCTTTAATACTGTACAGTTTTCTCAGAAAGTCCCTTGGCTGTCACATTTAACTTTACGCCAAAGTGCGACTCGCATTTCACTGAACTGCAGTGCGAGTTAACATCCTCCTGACTTCATCACTTCAGACATTATTCATGACATTGAGATGTATGGCTGCACTCTGTGCCTTTGGAGTGTAACTCCAGAATCTTATGTCACAGGTGACTGATGTCACTGCAGCCCAAGAAGACACTGAACTACAGCAAACGAGTCAGCTATAACTACTGTAATACCCACTGTTTGACAGTGAGGCTGGCAGTTAGAGGATGGCAATAAATTATCTGATGTTTCAGGTCATTTTACACAATGTAATACATTAGTCATACATCAAATTACCCTTTGTGTTTACAAGATACATTACTAACCCAGATTCTCACACTCAGCATGGGCCTGTATGAATGCATACACTGAAAATCCTCATGAGGAGGAGGATGATGCTCTGAGTGAATTGAGTCATATTTATATAAAGTCTATATGCAAATCAGCTCGTGCATGGCAGCAGCTCTGACATGATGTTAATCACACACACAAAAACAGAATCTCATTTCTTCAGGACAAGTGGAGAAAAAAGCAACAAACACAAGGAGTCACATATTGGAATTAACAGATGGATAAACTGGGATTTATATGACAATGCAGTCAGAAAAACACGGAGGCTCTTTTCAGTCCGTCCACTCTTTGTCAAACATCTGTAAGCTGATCCCAAGTAGGACACAGGGTTCCTCCAAGAGGACAGGGGAAACCACTGTGGTAGTATTCATTTTCACACACTACTGAAGTGCTGCCCCAAAATACACAAACACACCTGAAAACACAGCTGAGATACACAAACACACAATGACACGCATGGACCCACACACACCTACCCCCCCACACACACCAACAGGTCATAGCCTGTTCTGAATTATTTAGCGTGGCAGTTGAAGCTTGTGTCCAAGTCACCTGACGTGTCTTGAATGTATAAAGAGGAAATATGAGATCCGGAGTTAAGTTTCCCATGAGATTTCCCAGGTACTCCCACTGACACCTTTGGGTAATTTATCTCTTTGTTATCATTCCCTAGAGGGAGTTCATAGAGAAGAAAATGGAGCACAGCGTCAGTTCACGCAGGCCATGAAGTTAAACTTCACCACAATCCTGGCATATCAGTTGATCCCAATGCAGCTGAAGGCTCAGCTGATACTTTCCATGCATCTAATTTATAAATCTAGGAAGAAAACAATGTTTAGGCTGCTTAAGTCCACTCACATCTGGTCATCTGTAAGCTGCTGAGTAACCCACCTGCACCCCTGCTCAACCTGACTTAAACCAGCTTTTAACTGATTCCTTGTTCTTGCTCTTCCCGCTGCAAGCTTTCCACGTATTGGCATTGAAGCGTGGAGCGGTATCAGGACAGAGCCACAGTGCCAAATATAAATAAGAGCAGATGGAAATAATCTTCTTTTGGCTATGGCAGTCCTGATGGAAGTTTTGAGCTAAAATGCATTTCATTGTCTCCAGTGTCTTTGCAGCTTTGTCTAAAATGGGATTAACCTAAATTTTATATTTAAGGAGCTCTTTTCCATATTCACATAGTTTATTGTGCTAATCTAAAATTAGCATCCCTGCAACATTCATACACAATTTGTTAGCTATTACCTGCTTACATTTCTGGCAACACCATTAAGATCAATTTTGCACAGTTTACTGTGGCCAGGTAGTCTTGTTAAGCTTACTGATGAACCAAACTGACCCTATAAGTACAATGAACTTCAAAAAGGACTTCTATTAACATTAGGCCTCTCTCTTCTGATTCCCTGTTAGTAAATGATTTAATAATTGATTAACATGTTGATTTATTCTGCTATACAGAAACTGTACAGGATGAATATGTTAGTTTAAGTGAATTGCCACCTCAAAGTCATACTAATAGCCCATTTCCACTAGTACCAACTCGGCTCGACGGCCGTTTTCCATCACAATCAAGTACCACCTAATGTGCGTAAGGTCATTATAGCCACGACCGTACGTTTAGCAGCCAAAAGTCCCGTGACATCATTTGTATGCAACACAAACGCCACAACAAAGAACCACAATGAGACAATGGTACACCGGCTGCTTGGTTCATGGCTTTTTTGTCATATTCAGGGACCACATTGTTGTTTTTTGTATAGTGATTTCCCTTGTTGCCGGGTTTCAAAAATGGCAGTTTTGATTTTGGCGAAGGAGATGCTCTCATGACTCATTGAGCAACGCCACTGAGTAGCCAGTTGGTGGTATGCAGTCCGTTTACATCACATTTTCGGATCGCCTCAGACAACTTGGGATCCCAGCTGAATAGGTACTAAAAAAGTACTTGGTACCAGGTACTACCATCTAAAACCCTAAAAACCAAGTAGAGCCTTGCCGAGCCGACCCGAGTAGGTACAAGTGGAAAAGGGCTATAAACTGTCAGAATCCTCAAAGCACAGGTCGAGGGGTAGGAGTGACTGCAATCTTTCACCCTAGCCTATTAGTCAACCAAAGACCCATTTGGTTCTTTATTTGAAAAGCTCTATTCTAATATGTAAAGGCCTGGATGAAATCTAATTTACTACGTCTAAATTAAAATAAAACTGAGGTCTTTACTTGGTCCTAAAAATCTTACAAACATGGTAACTTAACTATTTTATTAGGTATTTACTTTGGGGTTTCCCATGATGCAATGAGCATTTCTTCTTCACTCGGGTCTTTTACCTGTCTGTCTGGTTATGCATAACTACTGTATTTAATCATTAGTAAATATTAAATTCATCCTCTTTCTCTCATAGTGTGTCTTTTATCTTGTCTCTCTATGCTCTCTTCTCTTCCCCTTCACTCCAACCAGTAGCAGCAGATGGCTGCCTGTCCCTGAGTCTGGTTCTACTGGAGACTGTTTTCCTGTTAAAATTGAGTTTTTCCTACCAAGTGCTTGCTCACAGGTGGTTGTGTAATTGTTGTTGTTTCTTTAAATTTTGTAGGGTTTTTACCTTCCAATATAAAGCTGTTGTTGTGAATTGGTGCTATTTAATAATAACTGAAATTAAATGACATGCAGCCAAACTAACATCTAAGATTTGAGAATAAAATGCAGGTTTTGTTTTAGTCAATTAAAAAATGTCAAGAGCCAGTGAGAGAGTTCTGGAAACTTAAATATTTTAAGGGGACTGAATCTAAAAAGTGGTCATATTTTAGATTTTATAAGTGTGGAAGAAGGTTTGATTGAACATGGCATCTCTAATAAAACTGCCTTATGACCACGACATCACTGAGGGCTTTAGAGCAGGAAAAATATAATTCGGTGTTACCTGTCTGCTAAAATCTCAACAGATTGTCAAGCCGCCATGTAAGCTGTATCTCCAGACAGTAGTTAAGTTTCTTCCCCCAAATAAAATATCTTGTTCAAAAATTGTCAGTCAGAGTGGTTGAAACAGAAAGAAACACTGCAGACTGCTAAAGTTCCCTCTGTACGTCAACATTTTGGCTGATTGCATCACTGTTTTCTTAAGATTTGCTATGCAAATCATGCATGCCAGTGTGTACACTCAAATACAACCGACAACAAATAGAAAAACTATTTGTTTTATATGTATTGTATGCATTAGAACTGCATACTACTATATTTTGCTTATGAGATTAAGTCTTATAATTATCTTGCATGAGAGTAATAGGGCACGTAACAAAGATGTTCTTAATAAAAAAGAACAAATATAATAAATATATATGAGAACTACCAGTCAACCTTTTTCTGGATAACTACAAGAATTAGTCTGGTACATATAACCTGAAGAATCTAGGTACTGGAAGAAACAGATCAACTTATTTAAACCTTTGAAATATTAACTTTGTATATGTCAGTCTAAGTCCCTGCCTGACCTTTCCACATTAGTCAGAGAGAAGATAAGCTGTGGAGCCAAGAAGAATGACATTTTATTCACTCAGCAGTCTTTCTTTCTCCAGGTGCGTACTCTGAATTTCTCCTATTCACTGCTTTGTCTTTCTGTCCTCACTGGGCTGCAATATCCTCGGTTATCTCCATTGTCTCTCCTCGCTAAGCTCAGACTCGCCTAAAGATACTGTATATGAGATAACTGATGGTCTCTGGTGGTCAGATGAGGACAGGGTGACAGGTGGTCATAACTGTGATTTCACTCTGCAAGATCTTTAAGTTGCATAATCTGGGTTCATCTGAGATGGAAATGTTAAGTTGCTCATGAGCCCTGAACTTCTCTAGATATTACTCAACGGAGGTGCAGGCAAGGAAGCAAACGTCTGCACAAATGAAGATTTATTATAATATTAATTTGTGCCAGTACTATAACAGTGGGTCACAGCTAGCCAGCAATTGTCCTGTGTCCTGTCTCTATACTCAGGCAGCACCCTTGCATAATGCAGCTGATGCAAAATACCACAAATTACAAGCTACTGTGGGTTGCATGCGAGAGGACGACTTCACAGAATGACCTTGTTTTCCAGACACACTTCAACCTTCATCCTTTCTTGTTCTTGTGCATCAACAACAATCTCTTTCTGATAGCTGTTCATGTTTTCATTTTATCAGTTCTAGTAAACATTTCAATTAAAAACAATTGTTAAAAATTACGAACCAACACAGAAATTGGCAATTCCCAAATCATTTAGTGAGTGTAGATGGCTTCCATCCATCCATTAGCTCGGCTGTCACAGGGCAAGAGGTGGGGTACACCCTGGACAGGTTGAAATGCCATTACAGGGCTAACACCGAAAGACAAACCATTCACACCTACAACCAAATTAACCAGATAACTAACGTGCATGTCTTTGGACTGTACCTGTAGAGAACCCATGCAGGCACAGCGAGAACATAGAAATGCCACACAGAAAGGCCCCGGCCAGGTGGTGAATTCAAACTCAGAACTTTCTTGGTGTGAGGCTATCCTGCTGTCTTTGGCGTTACATTTGCAATTTAAATGTACACTCACCAGACAGATTGTTCGGTACATCTGTTCAACTGCTTGTTAATGCAAATATCTAATCAGCCAATGACATCTCAGCAACTCAATGCACTGTCACGAAGATCTGTTGAAATTCCAACTGAGAATGGGGAACAAAAGTGATTCCAGTGACTTTGAACATGGCCTGGTTGTTAGTGCCGGACAGGCTGGTCTGAGTGTTTCAGAAACTGCTGATCAAGTGGGATTTTCCCACCTCTAGATTTTATTGAAAATGTCCAACATGGACCAAAAGCTCTGAGGAATTTTTCCAGCACCTTATTTAATCAATGCCATGATGGATTTCGGCAGAAAAAGGGGGGCTTAGATGGTTCTGGTGACTGTAGGATTGACATGGCATCCAAATAATTTAAAGCTGATGAACTTTATTAATGTATACAACTGTATGTCTGTGAGGGAAAAAACAACTAAAAATGACTGAAACAACAGTGCATATAAGATACTAGAGATGGACCGATCCGATATTACGTATCGGTATCGGTCCGATACTGACCTAAATTACTGGATCGGATATCGGAGAAAAATAAAAAATGTAATCCGATCCATTAAATATCACGAAAGCACCTCACAAAACTTGCAACATGCCGTAACTCACCTCAGAACGTTAGCACGTCGGAGCAGTATGCATCACGTGATAGAGCAGCTGTGGCATGCAGGACCTGTCGGTGGTCTGGATAGCATGTGGAGCTTCGCTAGCAACCTGGCATTTCATCTCCGACAAAGTTATCCCCGAGAGAAGTAAAGCAAGTGTGTAAGTCCATCTCTGAATGTTTGTAAAGCATTCCCACGTTAAGCTTAACAAGCGACTGCCTCTCGCTCTCCGGCTGCTACTTCAATCATGAAACTGCTTAAATCAGCTGATCGGCTTTTCTGTCGCGAGTCTGTCTCTCGTTTGTTTTTGGTCCACTTTGCGCCAGAAAGAGCAAACCAGCGGCTGAACAACAGCAGCACGTTTAAGCTTGATAAGCTGTTGTTAGAATTTATTTAATATTAATTTCTACACCAGGATCTTTTTCTACGTAGCTGACGCTGGTAACTGTGCAGGGACGGATCTAGCAAAGTTTAGCCAGGGGGGCCGATAGGGCATTAACTGGGAAAAGGGGGCACAAAGACATACTTTTCTTTCTTATTCTCATTTAAAATGTCTAGCTTTTAATAAATAATTATCTGACACCCAAAGTTTTAATTTGATGTAAAATGAATAGAAGTCAATTACTGTACATAGTGACTATTAAGTCTAATATATATACCCTAGTAAGCTATAGTACTTTTTACTTTGGGAAGGTACCATCTGTGCAGTCTGCAATTTTGTTGAAGAAAGATGTTGAATCTATTTAATATTTCTTGAAAAATAATTGATTTCTGTGCATTTTTTTTCACACTGCATCAAATTAAGGTTGATTACGTCGATTAAGCATCATGAGGTGGCGCGTGAGGGGTGGTTCCCTATTTTTTATTTATTTAATTTTGTTGTTGCTCGGAGTTGGAACCCTATTAGTTAGGTTGCTTAATATTTACGCTAAGTACTCTTTAAAATACCAGAATAGGGAGGATGGTGTAGGTCTAAGTTTATTAGATTGATCAGTATTGCTGAACTATGAAATATTTTTTTTGTATACAGGTATAACAGAATAGCTTTAGTGTAGTTGTTGTTTTAAACTTGAGTATGAACTTGCAGACTTGCAAAATGCAGCAAGATATTTTAAAAAACAGTTTTGTTGATTAAAAAACACTATATCGGATTCATATCGGTATCGGCAGATATCCAAATTTATGATATCGGTATCGGTATCGGACATAAAAAAGTGGTATCGTGCCATCTCTATAAGATACTGCTGTGATCATTTTCATACGTCGTTAGAAATATACTGATTGCTTTCATAGGAGTTTACATACATAAAAAGAAGCTGAAAGGGGGAGGAGTTCATCCTATGCTACCTCCATTTCTCAGGTTTTTCCTTGCTATTAGAAATTAAAACTGTGGACTCAATATGGAAGCTATAAAATGTGAGAGATGAAATTTAGAATGTTTAAGGGTTGATGTGAAAGTAAGGAATCTACAAGTGAACTTTCATTTAACACCATGCAAACAGGAATATGTACAACTTATACTTCTGTCATTTGATAACACCTGTATTATATTCCTATCTTTTTTCTTCTTTCAACCTTTAAATTCACCAACAACAAAAAAGTTATACTTTGTTGCACCGTGGATAAAGTAGGAGGCCAGATTTTGAAAATGAAGGAGAGCGTGCTGAATAAAGAAACTGAGTGTCAATTAACGTGTTCATCTCAAAATGCTTGTTAAGTTAAAAAAAGCCGCCATCTGTTCCAAGCTGAGGGTAGAAGCTGAAGTAAGGGGGTGGGACTGTGAGGGGCAGGCAGAGGTGGAGGTGGCGCTTTGTGCGTGCCTGAGTGTGTGTGCACCCACTTCACTGTGGGTGAGGCAGAGCTGATCAGTGGGTAGAGACAACAACAGAGCGCTATCTCTGGACAACAGACCTGGATGGACCACAGCCTACTGTCTCCCTTAGACGTACCGTTAACACATACACACACCCGCACATTCACTTGCACGCCAACCACACACACACACACACACACACACACACAAACACACTTGAAGTGGGGCGAACATATTTTAAAAAAAGCAGGGAGGAGGTGCAGTTTTTATTTAGGTCATATTTTCACATCATATTTCATAATTTCCCTCCCATCTTGTTTACTGGGATCATGTAGCTCTGCAGCCCCCTCCCTTAAGGAATGTGCATTTGAAATCTACCGCCTCTCTTCCTTTCCATTTCACCTCACCCGAAGCCTGCAGCCAAGCATGTGGATGGCAAAAACGTGTAAACGTCTTGAAGAAACGAAGAGGGCGTGGGTGAGAGAAGCGTGGAGGAAAAGAAGGACAGGAGAGAAAATAAGTGTGTGTGTGTGGGGGGGGGGGCTTACTCAATGTGGGTCTCCTAACAAAGCAAATCTGCTCTTCCCTTCAGGGGTGCAACAGCCTGCTTTGTTTCCTCCATCCCTCCATCCACTGTTTTATCCATCCCTTTCTCTCCTGCTTCTAAAGAGCCAAATGTGCAGCTGCTATGAGGAACCATCTGCCCCGAAGAAGCTTCGTTTTATGTGCACGCGCAACTTTAAACTCTGTCTACAACAGAAAATATCAGCGACTGAAGGTCCAGCTCTATCTGAGTTGAACTGGCGCACATGACAAGAACAAAAACGACACAATAAACAAGCAGAAATTTGATTACGCCTTTAACGTTTGCACAGCCCCTTATTCCCACCGGGAAACTTACAGTACTTGGAGCAACAATAGATAACAGAGGAAAACGTGACAATGTTGGATTCCCTCTCCCCATCCTCATCTCCGCCTTCCTCCTTTTCACCCACCCACCCATCCTCCCCTGAATTTTCCTCTCCTCCTCACCCCGCATCGCCTCCTCCACCCGTTGACTACACAGATAAATTATACATCAGAAACCTTCTCCTCTTTTCCGCTCTCTCCCTCCACATCCACACACCCCCTTTAGCTTGCTGGGACAAAACTGCTTGTTTGTGCTCGACTACATGTGCGTGTGTACTTCCAGCTCATGATGCGCTGCCAAAGAGCTGCGCCGATTCCAAAATGACTCAACACCTTTCACAAACCTGAGTGCAGGTTGTGCGGCGGGCTCGCGGAGGCTCGAGCTACAGTGGCAAGACGACGACAACAACAACAAGAGCACGCCTTTCAAATAGGCGCATCTCTCCCTCTCATACCTTGTGTTGCCATGGAGATGAAAGTTTTGTGCTGGTCACAGTAACATATGTAGGTCAAAGCGGGACACCTCTCAAAACAAAAACACCAGGCGGTGGCGACGGGAAACTCACGCCTTCATTAGGCAAGGAGAGAAAGTGAAAAAAGTCCAGATAACGAGCAGCCCTGATATGAGAAAACAGCTCCAACGACGCAAAAGCACACTGAATATTTACTGTGGAAATAAACAGAAAAACTTATCTGAGATGTAAGGCTTTCATTTTTTTTTTAATCACTCTGGCGAGCACACTTGTGTGTCAGAAGGTTTTCTCGACAGCCTTATTAGTGCACTGACTTTAGGTGTATGCAGGAGTTCAATAAAAGACAAGGAGTCACTATTATCTGATACTAACTGCAGCTCTGAACTGGGTCACTGCTGATGCATTTACATCCGTGCTGTGAGACGTGATATTAGCATTAGTGTGTGTGTGTGTGTGTGTCCGTGAATGCGTGGACCCGTGTCTAATTAATCAGCAAATTCGGACGCCACGTTCTCTCCTCGTGGCACACTGAGCTAAAATTAAAACATCTGTGTCTTCTCCTTTTCATCCACTACAACCATCTCGGGCTTTTATCTCCCATTTCTTCTTTAGCTCTTGCTGCCTCCTCACCCTTCCTGCCTTCCCTTCTCCACTGGGGACCAGACAGAGGTTTGCTTTAATTACTGAACTACTTTTCACACCGGTGGAAAAAGACGGAGACACTCATCAGACAACCACACCCGCCCACTGTTATGCTCCCAGCATCCCTGCGCTGCCTTTCATGCACTTTTCCCCTTGCGTTTGTGTGCCTGCATTAACGTTTGCTTTGTGTTTCATTTTCATAAAGCTTCCTCAAAAAACGCCTCATGCGAGGTCGCTGCTTATAGCAGATACACAGCAGAACATTGCTGCGGTCAAAAATGCTAAATTAATTAAGCGATGTTTGCTATTCTTGGCTCGGTATGATGAAATAAATGATGCAGACTTTGAGAAAAACTTGGATAGGAAGGCACAGAGTCAGCGAATGTGTGATTAATAAACTCATCTGCCTTTCAGAACAGTTGGAAAAAAAATTGTAAAGCTTCGGGGAAATAAGAACTGCAGAGAAACTGGAGCAAAACGTGAGCGCCTGGTACAGTGACACGTTTAGAAGACGGCAGAACAAGAGGAGGGAGGGTGTTCCCCTCGTTTTTGTGGTTCACTCCTTTTCACACCCTCTACATCTCTGTTTTCTTATTCGCTAAATCTCACAACACATTTTAATTTTAATGCCATTTGCACGGCAGCTAACGTTTTTGCTGCTTTAACCGTTCCTTTTAAGCCTTACGTTGCCAGAAGGAAATGTAAACGTCAATGCACGCTGACATATATTCTGAATAACCAAGAGCCAAAACAGAAACAGCTCCATCAATAGTTCTTCCTCTCCCTTTTAATGGCAAGCCAGGGATAAGGCACCTGGCAGTAGCTGAAGAAGAAAGCAGAAACCGCAAGTGAGGCAGAGAAGGAAGGAGGCTGAAAAGGAAGTAAAATGGGCCAGTGTGTCTGGCTGCTGAAGGGGTCTCTCGTGGGACTTGGAAGGCGGACAGGACAGCCCGGTGGAGGTCCCCGTAGCACACTAACACAGTCCAGTCCATTCAGTGGGCCAGTAGCACAGGAAAGCTGCTAAATATTACAAGACACAATAATAGCAACTGAGGAACTTAGATCAGATGACTGAGTGACAGTTTAAGAAGTTGGTGTATGATTAGGGCCGTTTTCAACACATGAGGTGGCATTTCTTAACAACAGCTGCATTTGTTCTTTTTAGAAAGGTTTGTTCAGCTTAGAGCTGGGCGATAGAACGATAACGATATGTATCGCGATATAACTTTTACTCGATAGAGAAATTAAGCTATCGCGATAGACCTCGCCGCTCTTGTCCTCTAAAAAAAAAAAAAGATCAGCCAATCCAAATTAAGTAGCGCAGAGCCGAACCAATCACAGCCGCAGCGTCACGTCGCGTGACTTGTAACGTACAGCACAAGTGCCAAGCCGCATGTGTGTTTGTTTGGGAAGCAGCCAGCGGGTAATGGAGGAAATGAGTGTGCCGACTAGAAAAATCAACCGAGCGTGACCGAAGAGAAAACAGATGATGGTTCCAATGCCGGAGAGATTGTCGAACGGAAGAGCCATAGAAGCTCCGTAGTGTGAAGGTATTTCGGCTATTTCAAGTCTGACAAAAAACAGAGTAGCGTGCACTGTAAATTGTGCCGAAAGCAAGTCTGGAAATACAATAAACTGGTGCATGCGTCACACTGTGCGCCACGTTATTGTTTCGGTGAAATGAATTTCTACAATACTGTTACTGTTAATTCTACTCTCTGCAGTGTTTAAATGCTTACATATACACACAGTTACTGTCCCTCCACACTTACGACTCGGTTCTGCTTCTATGCCCCAGCTTTGTTTACTTTTTCCCACCGAGGCTTCTAGACTTCTGATTGGCCAACATTTCTGCACGGTTAGGAATCTAGCGCCACCTGCTGCTTTGGCATGTTCATAGCAGCGTTTTCCTTCATTTCTGCCTTTATGTGTGGACGGGATTATTTTTTAAAACGGAAACGGAAAATCTCCGTTTTCAAAAATACCCGTGTACGTGTGGACGTAGCCTCAGTCTCTGACTGGAAGCGCTAATTCATCATTCGGCTTTTGTCAGACTAAAGTAACCGTTAAAACTGTTTGAAAAGCTCAGCTATACAACAAGGAGAGATTGAGAATTTCCTTTTAGTTCTCAGTTTATTTGATATTGACAAAAGTTAGTCAGTTTTGTCTGTTCTTCTGTAAAACAAACTAAGATTTATTTTTAGAATTAATATTTTGTTTCTAAGTGGAATTGACAATTTAGTCTGTTTTGTTTGTTCTATTTTGAAACTTAAACGCTTTAGCGGCTGCCTTTTGTGTAGTTTGCAATATTTGCCTTTATTTATCTGAAAAAGTCTCATGTTCCTTAAGTACATCTACCCTGTTGAACTTATTATGGGAAATAAATAATATAATAAATAAATAAAAACAAGCTGCTGATTATTTCACATTTTACTTGTGAGCAACGGCACATTTAAATCTTACAAATATAGTTATTTGGCTTATATCGTGATAGATATCGTTATCGCCTGAAATGAAAAAAACATATTGTGATATGAAAAAATCTCATATCGCCCAGCTCTAGTTCAGCTACGATGACAGCTAGAAAAGAAGAGTTGAACTTTAACCCAAATGCTTCTCTGTTGGGACACACAAAGTCTAACAGAGGACCATCAGTGATGTGCAGAACCCATTTGGACTGAGTCAGTTCCTAAACACATGATCGTGTCTGATGATGTAGCTCGGGAAAGGCTCCTCTGTTCCCTACATTTAGACTCTCTTTTGCTTCGTTTAGCTATCCTAACCCCAATAAACATAAGATACAGCGTTAAGAAGCACAGCGCCTGAGTGTTCTTTATGGGTCAGTCACACCATCTTATTGATTTGATCAAAGTTAATCTGCACTGATGAGCACCGCACACCTACAACACATCTGTTTGCAATGGGGGGTTCAACTCAGGTGGTTGCCAACTGGTTGCACTGTGGCTATATCCCTACACTGTATAAATGCAAGATTGCTATGTAAGCGCCTGTAAGTCTGGAACTACTGCGATCACTATTTCTTGAAGAAATCCATGAGATGCTGGCTGGAGTCTGTTTACTATTCATTTAATTTGTATTAAATAAATATTAATACAAATCAATTACTATAATACATAACATGATCATTTATTTCTAGCAGTTGGCAGCATTTGTGATATTCAGTGATTTAGGACAGCTGACTGCTGTGTTATCAGTGACAGATTATATGTAACTGCCAGCTTGGCTGATAGCAGACTCTCCATCTTATTGCCGTGTCATCACCGTCTTGATAGATCGCAGTGGTTTTGAAGACAGCAGCTAACTGTGTGTGGTCATAGGTCTGGTCCTTGTCTTTGGGACAACTGACCGTGACTGTAGCTTTATTAAAACAAATAACAAAGCTGCTTCTGCTCCAGGTCAGCAGCACCAGACAGAACAGTATTTGCACAGACAAATGATGTTGCGAATCAAGACTGCCCACAGTGAAGGCATCATGAGGAAAAAACACTTTGGTTGTGCGCTTCACTCATGAAGAACAAATCAACATGTACGGTCCAGCTAGCAAGTATAATGTCTTGGTGACTTTACTACACAGCTAGTGCATCCAAGAAATGCCTCTCCTCCTCTGCTGCTTTTATTTTGCACAACAGAATTTTCTCTTTTATAATGTCTGTAGATAGTTGAACATCAGAACTGTATCCCTCCTCCTTTAAACTAATTGAACTTGACGTAAAATGGGGTAAAATTTGTGAACAGCAGGAATCGTAGCATGTTCCTCAGTAAAATATGGAGGGTTTATTTTTTACAACCAAATAACATCCATCCATCCATCCATCCATCTTCTTCAACTTTATATACGTCTGCTATATTTGCACAGACTGTTTGGCCAGCACAACAACCAACTGGCTGTATTTTGGATTGCTGTATCCCATTAAGGATCACGTTTCTGCTTCTTAATTTTATTTTCTGAATATAGCCATTTACAGGTTCATTTTGTAAACTCTGCTCTCAGAATGTCTGCAAAGGTTCAACCCTCTTTCATTCGATTATACTGCTGTCTGTTAGAGAAATCAAAGTAACAGAGAAATCAGAGTAACTGGTCAATTAGAGCAAACTAGACCATTTACTGTTACAGGACTGGTTTTTCTTTGAGTGCCACAAAAGCAGAAAGCAGAACATGAAACTGCAACAGAGATGCTGCATCCTGCAGAGCATCTCTCTTGCAGTGATGGCCCATTTGATGTATGCATGTGCTGGACAGATACCGCTCTGGTAGAGAGAAGTAGAGGCAGAAACTCCTTTACAGCACAGGACTATAGCAGGCGTAGGCAGGCAGTTTCCATAACAACGTGAAAAAAATATATAATCTAAACAACTGCAGCCAATTTATTCTTAAAGTTTAGGTGCAAGAAAGCCAGTCTGCTTACCTCATTACCTTCAATTACATAACAAATAGATCATAACATAACAACTGCAGCTTATGCTCAGAGTTACTTAAGCAAAAAATCGATGCAAATTTTTGTCACCACCACCTCCTCACAGCTCCTGTACTTAAGTTTCTTCCAGCTACAGCAGTTGTGCTTAGAGGAAAGAGACTGGTGACAGAAACAATGTAACATCATCTGTCAAAGATGCAGTTTATGGTCATCTCCCAGCTATCTATAAAAATGTATAATATTTTTGCATTAAAATATTAATCCTGAGTAATGATCAACGGTACTTGGATGTCCACACTTTGGGTATTTTGGGTAAATACACATTAGTTGTTCTTCATCGCATCTATATCTATCCAGATCTGTATGTAGTGAAGACTTTGAAAGATGAGACAAAAAACATAATGCTGTCACCAGCATGTAGGCATGATAATAGATACTACATCAAAATCCCTCAGCTTTAATTTGACTAGGTTTGCATGGACATAGAAATTAGTGTGTGGGAGAAAAAGCCATTTTTAAACCACAGGCATGCAGCATGCTTTTGGCATTACTGGACAAAAATAAATAAATAAATCTATAATAATCCTTCAGCATATCCCGCACCTCCTCTATGCTTGGTTCTCAGGGGTGTAGGGGGTGTAGTACGATGGGATACCACGACGATCACTAATTTTTCGCATAAGATTGGTGAGTAGTATGAACTACACAAAAGAAATCCAAGCCAGAAGTAAGATGTGGTTAAGCAGAGGACTTTCACCTCAGCCCTCAGTCGTTTTTGCTAAAAAAAACAAAACATTTATTCCCTGACTGGTTGGCAAGTGGTTGCTAAAGGTTGTTGGCTACACCAGTTGGGATATTGGGATTGCTTTGGCTTGCTGGCAAATTGCTACTTGTCACCAGTACTTTGCAGGAAAGGTGCAAAGACAAACAGTCTGCCTAAGTGTGTAAAACTTCAAAAAGTGCAAACTGGAAATGGAGAATGGTTGCCTTCAAAGTAAAAGTTGCACCAACCAACCCATTTTTAAGGGTGAAACTTTGAAGCACTCGCTTTTTTCACTACTGCTCAGAGTGACATTGGTGAGTGTTTGCAGGTAAGCTGGCATCTTCCATCCAAACTATGGGCGGCTGTGGCAATTTGCTGGCAACCAAAGCATTTGCAAGGAAATTTTTTTTATGACCAATTTCACTGCAAGTAAGCACTCAGGGAATACTTATTTTTCCTTAACAACCAGTGGTTGTCAAGGGACCACCAACCAGTCTTTAGGCCTGTGTGACTGGGGCCTGAGACAGAGGTTAAAATTGTGTGTCGAGTGAAAGGTCAATACTGACTCATTTTCAGACATGACTTCAGGAACTGCAAGGGATTTTCCACAAAACATTCCAAAATTGTATCATCCCAATTACTTTCAACCCCTAAACTTTGGGCACAGTGTAACAGAAGGACTTAATCTTCCTCAAAGTTTTGTCTGTATTGATGTAAACATCAAATAAAAGCATTAAAGCTGGAACTTTTTATTTGATCAAAACATGTAACTCCTTGAAGCACAGTTGAACTGTCTAAATAAAGGTCCAGACTGCATATTATTTATTATATTTGGAATATAAATTGAAAATTAGGAGCAGAGAGATTGAGGTCTTAACCACTTTAAAATTTGTGTTGGGTTTTCTGGGTCTGTGATGTCATTTAAACATTTTTCTGGGCCTCGAGCTTCAAAAGGTTTTGAGCTCCAAATGCTGCTAACCAATTAACGCATCAAGGCTGGGAGCTCTGTCTCTGTTGACGTCAGAAGACAGAAGGAGCCAATTAGTGTCAACATCTGCAGACTGCAACCTTTTTATTGGTCAGCATGAAGTCAATCTGGGTTAACAGGATGGAGAGAGTGATACACAACAATATTTTGTGAACTAATCCTGTTCAAATGTTACTCAGGGCTCACTGATGGCAAGCTCGGCCCTGAAATTTTCACTGGAAGCATTACCATCAGGCAAATCTACTATCTTTCAGAAATTGACATTTAGAGGAATTCCAAACAGCACAAAAAGACTGGAAAGCAAGGAAATAGACCCAAACCCTTACGAACCCTAGTCTCAGTGTGGTTCTCATTCAACGAATGGTTCACACTCAGCACTACGGACACTATGAGAGAATATTCTCCATCTAAATTCTTGGATAAAGATCTAGAAAACATTGCAATTACCTTCCAGATCTCCCTGGACCCACCATAAAAAATAACTGCTTTTATTTCTTTTGTGACGTATCAGCTGTTCATACAAAACCAGGCGGAGCCTCATTAAGTTCTAAAGCATAAAACTGTTCTTTAACTATTCCCTGACTGTCTCATTATACAGCAAGAACACAGGCCAAGCGTTAGAGCCTTCACAGCCAGGCAGTCATAGCTGCAGGGAGGAACTGGCGACAGGTTCGAGCTCAGTGTTGTGTGAATGTTCGGTATGTGAGGATGGAGAGGAGTAACTGCAAACGCATTAATGCAGTGATGACTACAGAGAGGGAGAAGCAAAAAGTGGTGGCTGGGATTGTAGACCACAAAGGGAAAGAGGATGAGATTTAAGTGCTGAAGTGTAGGTAGCGATCCTCCTGTCTTTTTACGTAGTCTGACATTCGAGTATCAAATACGTGATCCTGCTGCAGAATTAATAGCTGCGTACTGTATGTGTAACTGTAACTGCCTCTTTTTAAGTGTACCGTAGAAGAGTCTGACAATAATGCCCCTATAATCCCATAACACATGCATTTTCTCATTTCCTGATTAGGCTTATTCACTGAACCGTGTCCACACTGTAGTAGTGACCAAAATCTCCTTCACTTTTTTCATTAGTTCAGTTGTGTTGGGACCAGATAACATAACCTCTTATTGTTTTACTGGTATAAGGAGTCCAGAGAATTTCTTTCTGTTCTAGTTTCTGTCATAGATTTTGCTGTTGCTGTGTGACTCAGCATGCAAAACCAGGCTAAAGTCCAAACTCTTCTCCTTCTTCTTACCCTTTTATGTTTCTTACAACTTCAAAACTTCTACATTAACATGCAAGATTTAAAAAAAAAACTGAATTTCTTTATCTTGCCTTTGTGTATTTTCTATGAATTTTTAACTTGATGATATCAAACTTCATCTGTTCTTTAAATTATTGTGGTTTATTAGCGATGCAAAAAGATAAATACACACATGTAGCACATTCGTAAAGGATTAAACCTCTGATAAGAACTGCATTAGGTTTATAAGAAACTGGTGATTGATGCTCAAAGCATTACTGCCACAGGCCAAAAAAGGAGAAGTCGCCAGCATCGCTAAGGGGGTAAATTTCACCAGGCCACACCCCTGGGCATGTGAGGCTGTTTTTTCCTCTCGTAGTCCAGTTTTTACTGGAGGATTTGGGATGATGTTTATTTGTAGTTTATGAATCAGAAACTGTTATTTTCTTATTGATATTTGGAGACAGTGAAGTAAAAGTAACATCCATCCGTTTTCTATTGTCATGGGGGCAGAAGTCTGAGCAGAGAAGCCTGGACTTCCCTCACCCCGGCCACCCGTTCCAGCTCTTCCAGGGGGAACACAGAGTCGGTCCTAAACCAGCTGAGAGACATAATCTCAGCAGAGAGTCCTGGGTCGGCCCAGAGGCCTCCTCTTAATAGGACATGCCAGAAATAGCTCCCAGACACACAGAAGGTGTCTATGAAGCATCCTCGTCAGATGCCCGAACTACCTCAACTTTGCTGTTTTGGAGTTGTAGTGGCTGTACTCCCGAGTCCCTCAGAAAGTAAAAAACACTGGATATACTGGAAAGGCTGTATGCTCTTGATGATGTCCTTGCTCGGATTTTCCTGAATCTGACCAAAACACTGAAAAATAATATGTTGGGAGCTAAAGAGTCTTTACAATACAAACAGCACCACGTAATAGATGTAACAAGTAAAAGGTCCTATCCCTAAAACAACACTGCTGAAGTGAGATATAATGTACCCGGCAAGTGGCCAATGAGGGAGTCTGGGAACAGCCTGCCCTGAGGCAAACAACATTTACTGGAGGGTAAATGGCTCCAAAGGAGAGTTGGCATCATTGTGACAACTCAGACTGATGGCACTGTTGGCAATGCCAAAGCATATAGCACAGCAGTCTGGGCAGCTGCTTTCAAAACACAACCTTTGGTGTCAGTAAAGACACATGGGATTGTTATTAATACCGCATCCTGCCAAGAGCAGTTGAGCGATGTGTGAAGTATAGGTGAAGCACTTAGCAGGGTGGAGTGGCAAACCCGTGATGATTGACTGACTGCTGGCTGTTGCTTGTGTTTTCTCCTTCCATGTCGTTGGACTGGACTCCCACAGTGAGTAGAGTGGCAGTCGCTGTAGGAGCTGATGTTGAAGTGAGTGGAGTGGGACTGAGTCACTGACAATGAGGCTTTAATCCAAGTGTAACAGCCAGAGGAATTCCCCAACTGTTGTACAGCAGCATCAGATATGACAGCGTATGGTGAAAAATAACGACTAGCAGTCACCAGATTTTTAATTATTAGTTTTCAGATACTGAAGTGCTGGGAAATTCTCTGACAGATACCCACATGCTATCTGTCAGCACATTACAGCCTCAGACATGTAAACAAACTAGTTTATATAGAAGTATAGACAGTCACTTTGGTAAACCTTAAAGCTGGGGTGAGCAACGACATGATAACCTTTCAACATATAGCAATTAATGTGGTCTTGGAGGCAACTCAACTGTGACTGGAGAATTTGAAGTGATGGTTTGGTGCTTTTACCTGACAAAGCGTGGCTCAAATCCTGACTCATTTCTAACCCATATGGAGCCAAACTCTCCAGACATTACTGTCTCACTGTGGTTGCCAGGTAAGTGCAAAATGCCAAAAATGATTCGTTTTGAAAGCTTGAACAGCCCTGCCTTGGCATTTAGGTGACTATCAAATGCCTGCAATAGAATTAGAAATAGTTACTGAAAGACAGTGATGACCCATATTTCAGCCATAATCATATACAGACATAATATTGCATTAAAAACCAAACTGAATCATGAACACAAGGTGTAAATCAATTTGTGTGCGATACATTTCAAAACATTCAGTCGTTAACACCTCCCGGTGTTCAGGTTTGAAGAGAGCGAGTAAAATGACATAAAACAGAAACTTGAGGCAATAATCATTATCTAATCATGCACATAGCGCAATGACTCATATTTCATACCCTTCAACTGGAAAGCGGGTGTGTGCTGTTGGAAAGTCAAAGCAAACTGCTGAGATGTGACCTGAATTTCTATTCTGCTAAAAAGCCTTTCTGTGCAGCGCAGCTGACGGCTTATTACGGCTGTGTTCACTATACTTATTTTACCTCGAGTTTCAATAAAGTTAAAATAGGACGGGAGTCACAGCTTTAACTGCAGCTCATTATGAAATATTGCAGTTTTGTGGTGAAATGCTGCACTCCACTGATGAGCCTTTGCCTGAGAGGCATTTGACACTGAAGCTGCATCTGAGATCTCAAGACAGATGTTTGGATGTAGGCTAAAATTCAGGCAGCATGGATACAACTTTGCACCAAAGTTGTTGTTGTACAATCATTTCTGACATGATCCTTAATTTTTACTTTGTCCATATGTTCCTGGCTGTTGTTGTACTATACCTGATAATCAAGCACAGCATTAGTTCAAGAAGAGGTCAACCCATATTGCAATCCCAGCAGAGAAACTGATCAAATCAGTGCCAGCTGACTACAGCTGATGGGTAAGCTGATGGCCTTCTGTATGCACAACGGGTAAATCTCATATATGGCACAGCACTGAGGCTGCCTTAACCTGTACATATTGCTGCAAGCCGCTTTGCAATCCACATACACCCCAGTCCATGCTCTGCTTGACTTTGTTATTGTTGTCACGTCTTCTCTGCTCTGTCTGGATGTTTTGCTTTTGCTCTCCCAGTCTCTGGCTTTCACTGTATGAATGTGAAAGGGCAGGAAGGTCCCAGAACAGTTGATAAATATAAATTACTGCAGATGGGTTCGCCAACATTGACACCGTGGCTAGGACCAACCGATTACGCCGGCTGGGTCATGTCTGTTGGATGGATTATGACAGATTCCCAAACCAGCTGCTAGTCCGAGATCTGGCACAGGGAACGAGGTCACGAGAGCACCCCAAAAAGCACTGGAAAGACTTTGCAAGGAGGACCTGAAGATGTTTAGGTTCAACCAGCTGTGATGTGAAACAGCAATAGACTGTAAAGAACAGTAATAAAAGATAAGATGAGACAAAGCACCATCAGAGGCCCACCAACCTCAAAGAGCTGAGGCCAGAGACGTCATAACAGGGCCACCAATCATCAGTAATGACCGCAGATGGAAATAATCTACTTTTAACTAATGCAGTCTGGCCTGTGCTGTTTGCCTTATTAGCCCTTTCCTAGTTCCTATACAGGCTGCATGTTTTCCCTCAGTCTTTGTTGGGTCATTGCCTCACCTGCCCCCTTGTTCCTGTGTCTTCCCTTGGGTTTCACCTGCTGATTTTCATTGTTTGGATTTTCTTTTGTAGACCTTTGGATTTTGTTAGGTCACTGGGTTTTGATGGCACACTGTGCACTGTTTTTTGTTAATCCCTAAATTCCTTTTACTTTACCACTTTACCTTTTGTTCTTTAGTCTCAAGTTAGTGTTGATAATATCAGTATGTGGCTTAAAACTAAAATCCAGAGAATAACTCACCAGTAAATGTATGCTGTTCAAGAAGGTAAATAAATGGCATGGCTTCGTTTGCCTAATGAGCAACTGCAGTCTAATATATACACATACATCAGCATTAACAAGATATGTATCAAAACTAAGTGAAAATCAGCTGACAGGAGCAGGACATCGTGAAATGTGCCTCGAGTTTCATTGACTGCATAATTTCACAGTTGCATGTTAACTTGATTTCTATGGATTGTGATGACAAACAACATCAGAGTGCCATTCCCAGAGCTAATCCCAAAGGGGACTTAACAAATCCCTTTGCATCTTGCCACTGGCATCAAAGCTGTAGCGAGTAGCACTACACATCAAAGCCTACAAAGATATATATTTTATATGTGTGCTAAAAAAACAAAAACAAAAAAAAACCTTGAAAAATAAAATACACCTCGTTCCCTTTTGCTGTTTTTAGCCCACCCAGTTAAAAAAAAAGACCCCACACACACACAGCAAGCAACCAAACGCTCAGTGCTGTGAGCTGTTTCACCCAACCTTAAAATGTCACATCCAATTCAACAGATACTCAATAGTGTACTGACTTGCACATGTACTGGTGAACTGTTGCTATTATTCGGGTGCTATTTTTGTGCCATCATTCAATCCTGCAGGCAGTTTGTAGACTGCTACAGCAGCCTCTAGTCACGTGCTGCAAACCAGGTCAGCTACAGCATTAGAGAGGGGACAAAAAGCTTCCCTTTTATGCCACACAGCTATGGTACTATTCAGTATGCAAGGTTTTTTTTGTGTGTGGCTTAAATATTCTCAGCCACTGACTCATTTGTGCATGGCAGCGTGTACTACATCTAAATGCAGCAGCATAAAATTGCATTTACTGGTAGTGGCAGGGTCTGATATCACCTCAGCAGCAGGCTTAACAGGGTCGCTCCGTCACTCTGTCGTGCCTTCTGTTTGTTTGCTCTCTCCTTATCCGTCAGTCCTCTTTCAGTCCCTCTCTCTGTCTTTCCATCTCCCTCCATCTGATTGAGCTCTGATTGTTTTGTGAAAATTTAACGTGGCTCCAGGGTGTTGTTTTTCATAATTAAGAACTGGAGCGACAATCTGGCAGCAAACAAAAGCCACAATAGAAAAGGACACTGCTTACACTGCCGAGCTGTGTCCAAAACAAAACCTACATTTTCACATCCATACAGTACGAGTAAGAACACATACACTAGTCCCAACGGGTCTGCTCTGAAAATATAAGACAGCAAAACATGCCCCACCACCACCACCACCCCCCTCCCCTCCTTTACACGTGAGCAGCTCCTGAGCACTCTGCTGTTATCTCTTTCTTCTCGTCTATTTCTAAATTTGAAACAACATAAAAGCCAAGTCCACTTTTTTGCTGTTTCTGTATAATTGCATCATTTGTCAAGTGGTACAGTTATTTCAAGCCCTTGGATATCTCTCTGTACACAATCCCGAGGAACATAAAAGTCAACATTTCTTCAGATGGCGTGGAGAGTCAGAGGAGGGGGGAGTGAATGAAAATATCACAGAACAAGTGCATCTGTAAAATGTAAGCATGGCTCTATAGACGCTTCACAGGTCAGGCAAGCCTGATGGACACAGCTTCGATCCTTTAAAAGTAAAACTAGTCATGTTGCAGTAGTCATGGCAATCCTTCTGATTTGAAGTCCAATCTTTAACACGTTAACATACTGAGAAAGTTAATATGAGTGTTTAAAACGATACACGGCAATACACTGTGAACGCTGATTTAAAGCGCATGGATGTGTGTGGTGAATGGACACAGGACATACTTGTATTAACGGTTACAGTTTCCTCATCAAGTTAAAACCAAACCGAGGATGATTTTCAGTGAGCTAACATGTCTCCTTGCTTCCTTCACTCATATGTTTCCCCCCTTGTCTCAGTGTGGAGTGGAGAGGGGATGCCAGGAAGAGATAAGAGGAAGGTTCAAGTGTAATTTAATTGTAAAAATCGAATTTTAACTGCACTGAGCTTCTGCTGTCTGATCAACTGATTAGATATTTGCATTAATGAGCAGCTGAACAAGAGCTCTTAATATATATAAAATTCCTCTTTATATAAACCTATACAAGAAATTTAAACAGTAGATGAACCTACAAAAGGTAGTTTAGAAATTCTCTACAGAAACTAAAGATTTTTGTGTAGAACACACCCGTGTTTCATTATTTCTAACCACCTCCAAAAGCCTTCCCTCTCCTCGACTACTTGAGACGCAATTAAGGAATTGGAAGATCCTTCACCGTAGCAAAAAAGAGGGAGACAACTTCCGGGTCACGGCAGGAGAAAAGATGCACGAGTTCATTTAAAGAAAAAAGCATCAGAGAAAAGTTTCGTCTTTTCATCTTGACAAGAAAAGGAGAAAGGAAAAAGAACTTCGAACACCTCTCGCCTGGCGATAGCAGGATGGGATGCGCAGCACTGTCACCTAGTTTCCATGGTAACCTGTTGCTATGGAAACAGGCCCTGGAACAGAATCAGGAGTCGGGTGAACAAGGGGCAGAGTGAGGGAGGTGAGGATGGAAAGGAAGGAGGCAGAAACCGGGAGAGAGAGGAAAAGGGAAGAAAATAAAGTGAAGAGCATCGAATTCGGCACAATCTTACATCTGAAGAGCTTCCTGAGCTCTGGCACAACCCGACTGTGAGCTGAGCTTCACCCCATAATTCAAAACCTTGTCCTCTGCTTAGCTTATAAAGTGAAGTTGGTTTAATAAACACGATGCTACTGTGGAGAAGAAGAGAGAAGCTTCATTGGCATTCATCTCACTGACGGCCGTGCACAGCAAACATTACATAACGACTGAGATGGCTGTGACTACAACCAAACACAAGAGTTAAGAACATTTTGACCTCGACTCATTTGTCTATGACGACATCCGAGCGTTGCGTTGGGTTCAGGTGAGAATCACAATTAGCTTACCGAAAGCGTCGGTCTTGTACTTCTGATGCTTCAAGGTCAACACAGTGAGTTTGTTTGCTTACATGCTTGTTTTTAAGCGAGGATGAGGTGTCAAATCACAACAGGGGCTTGCATAAATCATGCTGAAGGCCGTTTGACATAGCCTGACGAGCAAGAAGAGTAATACAGGAGAGATGCAAACAGCATAATTTGTTTGCTACTGAGAAAAAACAAAGAGACAGAACAAGCTGCCGCCAGGTAAATCCAAGCCTAATGCACTAATTTGCAGATGTCCACGCGGAAGCCTGTTTCCCAGAAATTACACACCATACTACCGTTGAACTACATTTGATTTCCCGTAACATCTCCTCACGCACGCACCATCCACCCCTCATCTCCATCTAGCTCTCTAATCTTTCCCACAGCTGAAGCTGGACCACATCCCGCCGGGTTAGTTTATTTCACTGTCACATAAAGAGCCTTGGAGCGTGTTGTGTACTACAGTCAGTGACAGACAATATGGGCAGCAACTGGCAGGCAGCACTATAGGACAGATGGATTCATGCGCACTCACACATGCAGATTGCCTCTTATTCATGAAGTCTGAGGCTTATTCAGTGAATCGCTTTGACAAACTGCACCAAAAACTTCAGTCAGACTTTCGACAATACGGCTGTTACACAAACACACACAAAGTGCCTGGAATATCAACAAAGCTGATAGCAAAGATATGCAAACAGAAAATGAATAATTAACTTTATACACACACAGCTGCAGCATGGAGAGACCGTAAAAGCGTGCGTGATGGGTTTGTTTTTTTTTAAATTGCTGAAGATTTATAACATTCATGTTTTAAGTGAGACATACAAATGTTAGGATCCAATAACTGTGCTTCAGGGTTTCTGTGTTTGTCCAGTGAAAGCATCACCATTTGAAACTGGAAACACGAAGACAACGATGAAACTAATTTGATTTTTTTAACCTAATAATAAAGCACATGGCTTCTGAAACTATAGTTACATTATTAATTATATGCAGAACCTGAAAAATTGGCAAATTTCACATTTTGGATTCTGGATTCTTTCTTTTGTGTGATGTTTCACTTCCAAACAAGTTGGGATGCAACAAGTGCTCAAAGAGTCACCTGATTTGTCATTTTGTACAGATAAAGCGAAATGAGGCACAGCTTATTAGTTGAACTGAATTCAAAATCCTTCTCCTCACATACAAGGTCTTGAATAATCAGGCCTGATCAGATCTTTAAGTACCGTATCATCGCAATAGAGCTCTTCACTCTTACACTGCTGGCTTCCTTGTGGTTCCTAAGATATTTAAAAGTAAAATGGGAGGTAGAGCGTTCAGCTCTCAGATCTCTCTTCTGTTGAACCAGTGGGCCATTTTTTTTAAAAATGCCTCTCTGTGCAAAATGGGTTTAAAAACATAAACAACTGTGGGATACTGTTAGTCCGTGATTTAGACAGGGGCAAAAAAAAGGGCATCTATGAATGCACAACACTGATCCTTGAAGCAGAGGGGCTACAGTAGCAGCAGAAGACCACACCAGTTGCCATTCCTGTCAGCTATGAACAGGAAACAAAGACAAAAAAAACAAAACTGGACAACAGAAGGTTGGAAAAACACTGCCCAATCTGATGAGTCTCAGTTGCTGCTGCCACATTCAGATGGTAGGGTCTGAATGTGGAATAAACAACATGAAAGCACGGATCCATCCTGCCTTGCATCAACAATTTGAGCTGCTGCTGGTGATGTAATGGTGTGGGGGATATTTTCCTGGCACACTTTGGACACCAAATGAGGATCGTTTAAACACCATAGACTACCTGATTATTGAGCTTCTCCAGCAAATATAAACTGGCTTCTTGAACAAGATAAAGAGTTCACTGCACTCAGATGGCCTCCAAAATCAACAGATCCCAATCCAATGCAGCACCTTTGGGATGAGATTGAACACATACATCATGTATGTAAAGCTGGCGAATCTGCAGTAACTGTGTGATGCTATCATATCAACATGGACCAAAATCCCCAAGTAATGTTTCCAGCACCTTGTAGGCTCTAAAGAGGGCATAACTCCTTACTACCAAGGTGCACCTAACAAAGTGGCCAGTGAGGTCCACAGATTCACCTTTGATCTTATATTATATAATCACCTCAGTATGACTCAGCCATAACTGACGATTCCTGCAAGGCAGAAAAGAACAAGGTTTTGAGCAGGTATGAAAAAAAAGGAGACAAGGCCACACGACGCGAGCAGAAAGAATATCTGATAACCAAACCCAGAGGAAAAAAAGATGAGGCAAACTGTGCTTTATGCATCGTCACAATTGCCTGAGGCAATGCAGTTTTTTCTGTAGAAGACTGGATAAAAGGTTTAAAATAATTTCAGTGTGGTGGTACTGAAGGAGGTGATTTAATTAACTGATTGGGAGTATTACACAACTTCTCATCTGTCCAATGAGAAGCCCAACGCCACAAACTCCCCCATGAGGCAGCACCCAAGAACTTGAGTAGGACTGAACGCATCTGTTACCCGTTTACAGAAAACTGCCATATTCGGCCATTTATCGATCTAGATATAGGCCTAATATCTGTACAAGTTTATGTTTATGATCTATTTGGGATCTACATTTTCAGTTAGTTGCAAATTATTCTGAATAAAAAGAATCTCTTTATCAACTTTTGATAACACAATAAATGTGATGTAATCTTATGAGGTGCAAGTGTAAACCAGGCTTTTGTAAGATTAGTAAAAGATGAAGTAACACATCATCATTTAAAACATTTAGAGCATAAATAGACCACTACATTTAATTGCAAACACTTTTCGGCTGCCCAACATTTCCTCAACCACATCCTTTTTATCAAAGAGTAATGGCAGACATCAGAACACTTCCTGCACTTTGATTTAATTTTTTTTCTTCACTTCACTGACACGCACCAAAAACCGTGACATCTTTTTCACGTATACTGTATGTGTGAAATTCAGCGTCTGTCAAGAGGTGGCTGACAAGCTGTTGGAAGCTACCGTGCTGCCGATGTAGAAGTCACTGTCACAGGTCACACTTCTGCTAGCATGGGAGGTGTCAGTTAAATAAACGTATAATTTTCTGGAGACTGCCGTGAAGCGGTTTAGTGCAGCACGGCAAAGAGGAGGAAAGATAATCCGCTCGGATCTGAGCTTCCTCTCCGTGCAAAAGACATGTGAGCACATACGGCCAAGAAGTTGGTCAGCTCATCTGGAGCTGTGATTCTGAAGGGCACAGAGTTACATCTGTGTGTGTCAAAACAGGTTTACTTGTGTGTGCGTGTGTCTGTCCTTCATAGTAGTGACCAGCTGTTCAGCAGAGGGATCCCTGCACATCTGGCAGCTTGCAGAGGGCATCTGCCATGCAGCAAAGACGAGGGGGATGGGGGGAAAGGACAGACGAGAAGAAGACAGATGAGATTAAAGAGAGCCGAGGACAAAAGCTGATGGGTTTATCTTCATAAGGTGAAATGAAAATATGATTTACAGTCATATACTTGGATGAGCTGTAAGATAGAAAAGGAGAGGGGTTATATAAATTCAGGCTCCTCTGCACCTTTAAAAGAAAGAAAAAAAAAGGGGGGGGGGGGAGAGTGCTTATGGATGTGGTGATGTGAACTACGTAGTATCTGTAAAGGAGCTGAGCCGCCGTTAGCTTAAACTCCTGCAGAAGGTCAACTTAAAGCGAGATTAGCAGGGCCAGGAGATGAGAAATCAGCGACGTACTCACGAGGAGTTCTGTCTACACACACAAAAACACGTCCTTAAAAAACACATAGTTTTCAGTTCAGTTCAGTTCATTTTTATTTCAAACATTTCAAACATGTGCCTTCACAATCATTACAAAATATCATTCCATTATTTGTTTGAAAAGGAGTAGGCTGAAGTATTTACTTATTTGTCCCTACCCCCTCAAGTTTTACCTCTCATTCATTAAATTTTTTTTGTCTTAAATTAAACAAACAACATATGAAACATATGAAACATATGAAGTAAAACAAAACATAACATACATAAATCAAAACAAGAAATTAGCAAGCCCCACCACAGTATAGTTTCTTTCATATGAAAAATACAGAATGTGTATATTTGCAGATACACAAGTTATGGAAAAACAACAAACCAAAACAAAACAAAAAAAACAAAAAAGAACCGCAACACCATTTCCAGCAACATTACCGTCCTGGGTTAACCCCGTTTTCTTCATTCTTATACTTATTTAAAATTAGGTTTTTATATTTTACTTTAAACTGTTTTATGTTTTGACTGTCTTTTATTTCTTCTGTTAGACTGTTCCATAATTTAACTCCTGCAATTGAGATAGACATAGTTCTTAAAGTTGTTCTAGCACTTTGTATTTTTAAATTCCATCTCCCTCTTAAGTTATACCCACCTTCTCTTTCTATGAACAATTTACAGATTTCTTTGGGAAGCAGTTTATTTCTTACTTTATACATTATTTGCGCTGTTTTAAGCTTCACCAAGTCTTGGAATTTGATAGCTTGCATTTTGACAAAGAGTGCATTTGTATGGTCCCTGTACCCTACATTATTTATTAATCTAATGGCCCTTTTCTGTATTATAGTTATTGTTTGTGTGTTACTTTTGTATGTGTTTCCCCAGACCTCTACACAGTAGCTCATATATGGCAGTAGTAAAGCACAGTATAAAATGTGCAGTGCTTTCTGATCCAACATATGCTTTGCTTTCCCCAGGACGGCAATGCCCCGTGCCAATTTCCCCCGAACATAAGTAATGTGTGGCTTCCAACAGAGCTTGTGGTCAATGATCACCCCAAGAAATTTTATTTCATTTACTCTTTCTAAATATACATTGTCAACACATATTTCTACTTCGATGTTTTTCTTTTGGTTTCCAAACAACATAAATTTGGTTTTATCTAGATTCAATGATAATTTATTTATATCAAACCACTTCTTTAATATCGTTAATTCCTGTGTGATCATTTCCAAAACCTGTGGCAACTCCACACCTGAACACAGTATATTTGTGTCATCTGCAAATATTACAAACTTTAAAATCTCCGATACTCTGCAGATATCATTTAAGTACATAATAAACATTTTTGGACCCAGTACTGAACCTTGAGGTACTCCACAAGCTATATCCATCAAATTAGATTTATATTCATTTATTTGTACATATTGTTGCCTATTCCCTACATAGCTTTTTAACCATTCCAAAACCACTCCCCTAAACCCGTACTTTTCCAGTTTTTTTAATAGAATTTCATGATTAACAGTATCAAACGCCTTCTTTAGATCTAAGAAAACTCCGAGCGCATACCTCTTATTATCCATACATTCCGTTATCTTTTCCATTAAATCTATCAGTGCCAAAGCTGTTGATCTGTTGCTTCTGAACCCATACTGACTATCTGTCATTAATTCATATTTTTCCACAAAACTGTCAAATCTTTTTATGAAGAGTTTTTCCAGTATCTTAGAGAACTGGGAGAGTATTGACACTGGTCTATAGTTTGTAAAATGATGTCTTTCACCGGTTTTGTAAATGGGAATAACTTTAGCAACTTTCATTTTTTGTGGAAAAACTCCTTTTTGAAACGACAAGTTGAATATATATTTTAATGGTTTTACGATACCATCAATAACTGTCTTTACCGTTACCATATCAATATCATTCCAGTCTGTACTGGTTTTGTTCTTAAGTCCTCTAACTATGTCATAAATCTCTTTCTCTTCCACTGCTCTTAAAAACATTGAGCTACTATTCCTTTCAATATTTTCACCAGTGTCCCTTTCTATTCCATCAACCTTTATTTCTTCTGCCAGTTTTGGCCCTATGTTTACGAAGAATTCATTAAAGCCATTTACTATCTCCTCCATGTTATTAATACTTCTTGTCCCTTCTATAAAGTACCCAGGATAATCATTATTCCTTGATTCATTTTTGATTATTCTGTTTAATACATTCCATATATCTCTTGTGTTATCTTGATTGTGTTCTAACCTTTTAATGTAATACTCTCTTTTACAGGATCTCATTATATTAGTTAATTTATTTTTGTAAGTTTTATACTTCATTTCAGTTTCTATTGTTCTCTTTTTTATGAATTCTCGATATAGGGTATTCTTTTTTTTGCTGGCATTTTGTAGTCCTTTTGTCATCCATGGTCTTCCTGCATAATTGTGTTTCCTATTGATTTCAATTACTGGGCAGTTTTTATCAAGTAATGTGTTAAATGTTCTTAAAAATCCTTCGTAAGCTTTATTAACTTCTGTTTGTTCATACACAATATTCCGATCTTGCTTTAAAAGTTCATTTCTAAGACAATTTAAGGTCTTCTATAAGGTTTTCTATTACTGCTTATATTCCTTTGATGCACAGTCACTGTAGTCGCATGCAAAGATATAGAAAAAAAACCCTTCCATGCTCATCATAAGCTGGTGACACGGGCATAGCTGACACTGTAGACATTAAAGGAATTACTGTCAACATGAGCTAACAGATGCTTAGCGTTGATTGGTTTCAGAGGGAATTTGTTGACCTCTGGGTTGTTAGTTTATCACCCATACAAGATTATGCACTTGATGGAAAACAGAAACAGTCTTTTGATGGAGGTCTAACATAAAGTTGATACATTAAAACCCACTGCAGCTGGAAAACTCTCAGCTGCCAGCTAGAAACTTAATGACAGAATGAAGTAAAAAAACAAATAAAACAGGACTGCGATTGGTCAATAGGTTAATAAGGTTATCATGCATCTTATATTTGTTGTTTCTCAGCTCGAGCCACACAAGTCATTTTAAATCATATCTGTGTGCCTAACTCAAAGTCCTCCTCAACTTAAAACTGTTGGATTCTTTGAAGCGATATGAGGCCCGTCAACAAATAATCATGAATAAATTCAATTGCATAACAGCAAGATAGATTGTAAAAATTAATAGTAAGCTTGGGGGAGAAAACAGCAGCACTATGAGTTGCTCTGGGTTCCTGAGAGGCACAGATTTGGATTTGAGCTGGATTTGCAGCAGAAAAGCATTTCAAAAGTTCATATTAGGAAAAAAAGAGAGAGAGAAGGCCATCACATTTTGGATGTAGTATTAACAGAAACTTGTTTTTTTTTTAAACAGATTGTCATAGCTGTGGAATATCACACTGACATGGGATGACATTATTATTTTTTCTCCATATTTAAGCTTCAATATCTTTGAAACTCTTCACCTGATCCAGACTGTTTTAGAGAACATCATCTCCCTTGTGTATGAGAAGCAGTTCGCTCACTGCAGAGAGACTGGCCATTCAAATATTTCAGGGACTTCAAGCATCCATCGCTCACATTAATCTGTGCTACACACCTGCGAGTCCATATTCACATCGCCACATTTCTTACCCTGAACTGCCATCAAGTCGTTTTCTAGAGAGTGAAATTTGCTTGCCCCTCAAGCAATGCCTACAAACACACTGACCTCTGGACTTTTTTTTTGAAAGCTTTGCATAAAATTTTGCATATGTCCTATTAAGAAGTGTGTCTTGTCCCCTGGATTTTTTTGTCAAATCAATGGGACATTTTAGTTTGGACACTTTTACCAGCATTAGTTTACTCGTCAACCTGTGAAAGCAGCAGTGCCTCGTGTGGTTATAGATAAACTCTTTGAAGAACATTTATTCTCGACAGTACGAGTTAATCACAAAGTCTGTGTTACAGAATCTGGGCAGGGAGGCAGAGCATCATATCACATACTCAGCTGTTTGGTCAGGATTAAAAGGTTTCTGCTTCTTTAGTTTCCTTCAATACTTAAACTTCTGAAACTTTCTTTATGTTGTTTTTTTCTCTCAGTAAATGTTTAACACCTACTGAAACTGATCCTTCAACCCTCGAGCAACATCTGAATTAAAATTAACTCCACCTCCTCCACCACCACCACGCAAAGTCCTACAGGAAATTATTTTTTACTGCAGAAATAGGACACCTGGATATCTGACAACATTTTATATTAGAAGCAGTAGGAACTAGACGATTAGCAAAAGCCAAGCTAAAAGTGCTGCATAGATAAGGCTGGACTTTGATGGAGTTTTATATCTCCACCTCAGGAAACGTGTGTATTTCTGGCAAAATGGTCGAACATCAAGTGTTCAAATCGATGCCCTCCCCCTCTTTCATCTAGTCTTTTAAGCAGCAACAGGCTGTTGCCTTCGCTGTCTGCTTTGGTGCATCAGCTAGAGAGTGAGGTGGTCGTTTTGGCCACTCGAAATGGAACCAGCTTAATGTTGTTTGGACTCTGAGCAGAGAGAAGCTGTGATCTGTGTGTCCGCTATGGGACTGGAATGCGAAAACAAACAGATCACAAGGCTGAGCCATCAACCCAAACTGGCTTTCAGTGGTCAGTAAAAGGTTCGAGCAGCAGACACGGGAAAAAAAGGAGACGAGAGAAAGCGACACAACCGATGGCAGGATTGATCTGCTGTGTGGAAGTGGGGTGGGGAGGAGGGGTTCACAGTTGGCTCGGTTCGATCAATCCAGAAACAAGTCAGATACACATACACAGATGCATGCTTCTGCAAACACGTAAATGAACACATGCCAACACATGCAAACACACGCCTTCTCTCACATCTCTCGCATATCAAATAGCCCAGATCCACACACACATTTGTTTTTTCAAGAAAACAAAATCCACATCGGTTGTCAGCCCTCTTAGGTCAGAAAAATGTTTTGTTATCATTTTGGACACGAGACACTTTTGATCTCCCAAATTTCTGCAATAAGTTTGAATAAAACTGTATAAACAAAGCATTTTGTTGATTTATTTACTTTTCTCTGTTTCTCTGAGTCTTTAATGTGATAAAAGCGTCTGTACTGACTGCACTGCCTTCTAACACACTGTGCTGGAAGAATAAAAGAGGCAGTTGGAATAAGAGGAAGAGCCCACCCTTACTGAAGAATCTTCCAGACACTGACTTGAGGAGCCTGAAGAGTTTACAGGACGCAGGAATGTAGTGAAGTAGTGCTGACAGGGGTGGACATAAACTCACATGTGGTGTACGTGAACAGTAAAGTACAGTATAACAGGCTCAGGAATGAAAAACAACTCTCACACTGGGAGATTATTGTACTCTACTAACCTTCATGGGCTGTTCTCCACTCCACTTTACTGTGGCCTACATTGATTTTTCACTCATCCATTTTAAATATGGATCCCACCTCCCTCGCCTTTTTACTCACTACTTGGTTATGCTTATCACAGATAAGCAAACAAATGCACAGTCCTAGCAGAAAGATGAAAAAAGACCAAATGAAAGCAGAGTTAAAAACAGTAACTAAAATGTTTTTTTTCCAAGTGCATGTGATTGTCTTTCGGGTTTCTGACCACACATCTACCAAGCCTCACTTTCTCATTATCCTGCTCTGACTCTTTCCTGTCCCTTGTCCCCAGTCTTCCTCTTCGCTCTCTCCTATATTCGCTTATTCCAATTAATGATCTTCATCCTTTAGGCATCCGTTGTTTCCATAGAAACATGCTCTGTAGTCGATACTGGTTGTCTAGGCAACAGTGAGCTGGGCAGGACATTCTGTGTGTGTGTGTGTGTGTGTGTGTGTGTGTGTGTGTGTGTGTGTGTGTGTGTGTGTGTGTGTGTGTGTGTGTGTAACAGCAGCTGCACATGTTGCATGTTTACGTGATTTGGGCTTGTTCCTCACTGCGGTTCAGATGTTTTGTGTTTAGCATTTTCTATCAGGTTTTACTGACTTTATTAGAGTGTTTAAAACATTTTTGATTACACATCCTCAATATATTTGCTGCCATTAATGAGATGTTTGACCAAACTGTCACAGCCATTTCACGGACGCTGAGCTTTAGTTCTGTCACAACATGTTGTTGTTCAATACTCTTTAAATTTTAACGCCCTCAAAACTGTTCACATATTACGTAAAATACCTTCATATTACAAGATCTCTCTTCTTACACAGAGACACACACTTCTAAAGATTAGAATATCTACCAAACAGAGTCAATTGTATATGCAGTGTTTGTATGTATGGTGCATTAATGTATGACATGTTAGCATTAAAATAGTGCTCATCACCTTTTCCGTTTGATGTTGTACAATTCTTGGTCAGCTTGACTATAAACCTTCGTAAAGCTCCGGTTATGCAGGCCAACCCTCTAGCACTAACACTAGCTGATTGTTTGTGCTTGATAGTTGATAGTTAATTGGTGACAAAGAGGTTTATGGTGCTGCAAAACAAAAAATCCTTGCAGTTGTTTTGGTTGCTAGCATTGTAATTGCTGTAGTCACCGGTAGTTTGCGTGGTAGATAGGGCTGCCACAAACGATTATTTTGATAGTCGACTAGTCACCGATTATTTTTGCGATTAGTCGACTAATCAGATCATGCATCTATTGAACGTAAAACGTACAGCTTATTGCACCAGCAGCATCTGCTCTTATATAACTATCATTAGCTTACAGCTTTAAGTGTTTAAGGCATGTGCTAACTAAAAATAAAGACAAGATGATAGTTTATCAAATTTAAATGAAATTTGCAGATTGTTTCGGTGGAGTTTAATAAACGCAGCCATCTGCTCCTTGCTATCTAAAATATAACGGGACACAGGAGTATATTCTCGAATATCTCACACACAAAAACTATAACTTTAATCTCAGCCAAACCGATTTACTCAGGAACAAATAAAATACTGAAAAACGCCAAACAATAACATTTTTAAGTTATCTAATACAACTTATATATCATGTTTAACCTGAGTAGCGAAAGACAGCGGTGGGTTTGAAAACGATTTGCCGGGAGTCCGATGTTCTCACGGGCTCTAGTGACCTAGCCCCCGGCTAGCTATCGAGCTGGTGGGTAACAGACGTCTCAGAAAACGTCGGCGCACTTTTGAAAATATGTGATGTCTTGATAAACTGAGCAGATATTTGAGGTTTACATATGGTTTAAATATGTTAAACGTTTATTTTGTGACCCAGAAAGAATAATAAGAGTAACATTAAAACTAACTAGCTGCCGCCATTGTTGGAAACTGAGCTGGGCCGCGATGGGTCGCACTATGAATTCTGGGACACAGCCTCTTCTTCTTCGGGGTTTAACGGCAGCTGGCATCCTTGTACATGCAGTGCTGCCATCTTCTGTTTCAGTCCATTATTACACTCTTAAATCCTACTACTTATTCCTGCATCTTTTGGGATCTTACAAAGCTTCAAACGACGCGTCGACTATTAAATTAGTTGTCGACGATTTTGATAGTTGACGTAATCGTGACTAGTCGACTAATCATGGCAGCCCTATTTGCAAACACCTGCCAACTGCCCCCTGAATGGAAGGGAAGATGTGAAAGTGTAATGCACCTTTGCCTTCATATTGAAACATGTTGACTGCAGCGATACAACTTTTAATCTAAAGGTGAAAATTCTTCTTTTCCGGTTTGTGTTTTTCAGCTTAACTATCGCTCATCAAGTAGTTGGCAAATATTTGCAGACACGATGGCATCTTGCATGCAACCTGCGAGCAACTGGGGCAATCTGCATCCAAAAGAATCTGTCATAAAAGCAATCACAAGGATTTTTGGTGCAGCACCTATTTTGTGACTAATTTCACCTTGTGACAGCGAGCAACCACTCTACATATTTCCCTAGTGATTGGAGGTTGCCAGGGGGTCACCGACCAGCCTCTAGGCCTGTGTGTCCGAGGCCTTAGCAATATTGTTTCTATACTTTCAGCTCATCGTGTCTCAGTTATAGTTGTTTTTTATGCCTCTGTCATTAGTCATAGCAGGTACTCATAGCTCTTCTTTTGATTATGCTAACTTATCAGTTAGTTACCCTGTTTATTGCTTTTAGGTGACAGCTTTGTCAGCTGACAGTTTAACTGCTAATCGTTCTTTCAGAAAATAACTGTCAAGATTGTATTCAAGTTTAGTTAGCTACTATATTTTAAGAATATTAATATTGATGATTTTACTGTACTAGTTAGCTTATAATCTCTAGTGTTAGCCATACAATCGCTACAATACAATACAACAGCTTCTTCAACTGTAAAAAGCAAATTAACGGCTCATCACGCTTTAAGCCAAGTATTTTACAAGTATTTTTACAACCTTTTGTTCATACCATGTCAGCACACCATTAAACAGGCTCCACATGGACAGGCATGGAAAACCTAAACCTGAAACAGTCTCATGAGTTTAGCCAAGTAAAAGAGAAGAAAGACTATATGTGCAAAAGGGAGCACAGGGATTGCACCTGGCTCCGGGGGTTTCCCAAGTCACAGCTGGTAAAAACCATAACGCTGGATTAACAAGAGCATCTGCAGATAGAAAGAGCGAGTACAAACCGCACAATGGGGACACGATTTGAGGTGAAATCAGGACAGAAAAAAAAGGACGTAATGAGTAAATATGTATATGTATATATATATATGCTCCTAAATTAAGCAGACTGGTATTATAATGACTTGAAATCCCAGATCTTATTTTAAAAAAACACCAACATACACACACACATCTAATAAATGTAAATGACATACACTGATTATGGCAAAGAACCGATGTATTCTATACTGCGTTTATGTGATATTCTTGGTGAATTTCTGTGTGCATGGCAGGCCATCTGCTATTGTGAGTGGCCAGTGTATGTTGACCGAACACGTGCAACAAATCATCAAGAGCTGGTGAAAATCTCTAGAGAGCCAGGAGGCCCCGGCTCAGCGGTCCATCCCTTCACACATACCCACACACACACACACTGACACACACATGTGCATGCATATGTATGAAAATACATGCACACAGATATTCTGTTAATCTTTAGAGTGGCTCAAGCACACACAGAATGCAACTTAACATAATAAATAAATAAATAAATAAATAAATAAATAAATAAATAAATAAATAAATAAATAAATAAATAAATAAAAAGCACATCCATATGCATTCCCTGTCTTTGATCCTGTGCTCAAATCTCTACACATGCGCAAACAGAATTGCAATCACCCACGCTCCCACTCCCTCACGTGTGCTCCACTGCTCTACTTTCAGTCTGTTAGAACTGGAGAACAGAGGGCTCATTGGGCCAAAAGACTTGATCACACATGGAGGAGGGGCAAACGTTATAGGTGTGCATCAAGAACTTGGACAAAAATGAACACACAGTAACACACAGTCATGCAAAGAACACAGCGTCCACTTTCAGTGACGCAAAAACACACAAGCAGGCAAGCATGCACATGCACAAAGCTGCAGCTTGGGATGCACGGGCACTTCTGAAATGCATATACAAACACCACGCATGTGTGCACACGTGTAAAAAAGATGGCGGAGAAAGGGACTCATGAGGGTTGTGAGACAAACACAGACATACAAGCAGTGACTTACTTAATATATACTTTAACTATCAACATTAATCCATTTTTTAAAATATACTGAGTCATGGTGAGTCGTTGATCACCACAGCTTTGAATTTTACTTCCCAAACCTTTACAGACCTGCAGAGTCCAAAATAATTAGCATCAGGTGAGAGTGAGAGCTGAAAGGACAGAAGAGAGCGATATTATGTGAGGTGAAGATGCTGCATGAAGTGAAAAGCAGTTAAAAATTCTTAGAAGCCAAGCTCAAAATTCATTAACCCCCTCTGTAGTCATAACTTATTTAAAGGTGAACACACAGGAACGATAAACCTAAGTTTAGATTCACTGTAATTTCTTATTTGTTGTGAATAAACACTCAAGATACAAGCACAACAGAAATCACATATAAAAATGACTTTGTAGGACTGATATTTACATTTATGCTAAAATCTGAGTTTCCAAAGTCAGTTCATGCACTTCATTCTGGTCTGTTTTAAAGCTTTGCCTTTCACACAAATACAGGAGGGTATACACAAAGTGTGAAAGAGACAAAGAGTAAAGTGGATTGGTGTAATCCACTTTACTCTGGCACAAAAGGTTCAAACTGAAATGAAAACATGTCGACATCGAAACACATGCACTGAAAGACGCACGCACACAATGAGCATTCAGCATTATTTATGCACATAAAACTGAGGAATAAAGCTCCTGTGTGTCTGTGTGTGTTGTATGTGCGCTCTAACACGAATGTTCCTTTGGGGTTGTTTTCCCGGCAGCCGTCCAAGCTTCCTGGTAATGGAGCTGGGGAGAACTGTCCACAGCGGGAGCCAGAAACAACCAATCAATGTCAATGAACATCTCTCTCTCTCTCTCTCTCTCTCTCTCTCTCTCTCTCTCTCTCTCTCTCTCTCTCTCTCTCTCTCTCTCTCTCTCTCTCTCTCTCTCTCTCTCTCTCTCTCTCTCTCTCTCTCTCTCTCTCTCTCTCTCTCTCTCTCTCTCTGCATTAAGCCAGCTTATGATGATGTCATGACAGCAGCCTGTCTGCCATAATGAGCACACAGCAAGGTTTTCCACCACATTAAACCAGTAGAAGAAAATTGTCTATTTGGCTAAAATATGCAGATTTTAGAAAGGAAGGTATGAAAGAAGCAACCTTAGGGTCCTCCTCAAACTCCTCAAACATCAGTTCCTACAAACTGGTGAGGTTCAGAGCAGAAATGAACACACATCATTGAAAGGAAAGGTTTACAAGATGGTAGCGAGACCTGCTATGATGTATGGTTTGGAGACGGCAGCACTGACACAAAGACGGGAGGCTGAGCTGGAGGGGACAAAGCTGAAGACGCTAAGATTTTCACTGAGGGTGACAAGAATGGACAAGATTAGAAATGAGAGGGACAGCTCAGGTTGAGTGGTTAGAAAGGAAGGTTGAGTTTGGACATGGGAGGAGCAGGGACAGTTGACTCAGGATGTTGACGATGGAGCTACCAAACAGGAGGAAAACAGGAAGACCTCAGAGGTTCATGGATTTAGTGACAGAAGAAACACAGAGGACTACTGTGTTATTAGCTGTGGCGACACCTAAAGGGAGCAGCCAGAGAAGATTTTAAAGTTAATTTTAACAAGCTTTCTACACTCCATGTGACTTGCTAAGCAAGCGTGCTCGCAGTAGCTGATAGCTTAGCACTCCAATTTTTCATCTAAATGTTGTCACTTTAATCTGGAACAAAGGATTGAGATGGGCACAGTACTAATCCTCGAGCTACCATTGGTTTGATCACAAAACCAATGGTAGCTCTACCATACATACAGTCCATGAGGATAAGTATATGCGTATTCTAAAAAAAGCAAATTTGCATGACTTACTACATTGTTTTGTAAATGACACATTAGGTTACTTAACTACTTTCTGGAGCCGCCTAAGTAAAGTTTAAACTAAATATCATGTAATAAAAATGAACTTTGGCCTACAGTCCTATACATTGACCTAACAAAAAGCACTCTGAAGATCACAAACCTCCCACATAGCAGCTCACTCTCTGTGCATTATTTCCTTTTAACTGAATATTAGTGGATATTGTAATCATTAATTTTTGTTCTTTGTTCTTTTTAAACTTACTTTATGAAGTTTGTAGTGCAGTAAAAATCAGATTGCAGATGTTTGATTTTTTTTTTTTAAGATCAAACATTTCCTGTAAATCAATTTATGTAATGAGGCTAATGGCAATTGTTTGCTTAGTAACTGTAATTTGATTACTATTTAACAGGTCATTTAGTTGTTTCCCATGTAGGTTCATGTTTCTTAGAACTCTCCTTCCCAGTGTACAGTGTGAACCATCAGTGCTGTCACACTGGCTAAGTGCAATGAAAAATGCAGGAATCTACTAGATTATGTAAGATTACCAAGAAGAAAAGGAGGCGTCTCCTGTCAGTTTAAGAGAGAGACTTGTAGACGGACTAAGGAGGATTAGAAACAAGCTGAAAAAAAGCAGATGAGAAGTGCTACACGTATTTATAAAATTATTAATTGCATACTAAAACAATTGGGTCTACAGATGTGAGATACACCACATCCGACTGTGTGAGATGAGCTGAATAAAGTTGTCATTAACTCTTGCCATACACCTACGCACCGCATAATGCAGCACAACAATGAAAAAGCTCTGACCATATCACTCACACTTCTTTGACTGATGGAAGAGACTGTGAAGATGCCGAGGCCAGAAAGAGCTAACAACAAATGCTCAGTTAAGACTTGTGTTGCGGTCTAGGTAATTATAACACAGTAAACCACCATACTGGATACTACATTTCTGAAATGACTGGAATTTTCCATAACACTTACTGTCATAAGCGAGGGCCCACACTAGTCTTTGAAGGACACATTTCTGTTATAACTGTTAACTTACATCTGTGACAGCTTCAATACCAGGCAGACTGAGCATGCAACACATGCACAGTATACATCGAAACATGTAGAATCGTTAGAATCGTTGTCCAAAATATATCCATTTGAAACATTTAGCATTCGTTTTTATTGTGCAAATGTTGTAATTTTTTTTAAAATGAAAGTATAAAGTACTCACTATGAAGGTGTATTAGGGCAGCATTAAGAATAAAATATATTATTGTTCATTTTGAGAATAAAGTCAAAATTTCAAAGTTTGTGGCGGAACAGCAACGTCCATGTTGGCCACTTTAAAGATGGCGAGTGAACATGGCGCCTTCCACAAACCGGTGCCTGCTCCTGCATATTCTTACGTTTATGAAAATACATCACTTTTTACACATTAATCAATGTATACTTATGAGGACAACCTTCTTTTTCCATTAAATTACCTAAAAAATTACTTATGATACCATTAACCCTTTAAGACCTACCATAGAACCAAGTCCGCCAGAGCTTATATTATATTTTTACATGCTGTAGTGCCATTTTTGGCAGCATTTCAAGTTGATATACATCAATACAACCAGTATAGCCCAAATTTTAATGTCTGCATTAAATGCATAGTAATTACATAAATTGCAAAAAAGTGCAATAAACTACAAAAAATTAGAAATTTTTTTTGTTTTTTTAACATATATTTCTAGTTAGAGAAATTTAAGAGGCTTATCCCTCAAACTGTAAATACAAAAAAGTTGCACAAAATAATTTCCCACCAAAGGAAATTTATTTTAAGTGTCTTCATAGTTTTATTTTTGAAATACACCAATTTTTATATACTGCAGGAAAAACGAAAATAAATATTATAATGCAAATTTGCAAAAAAAACAGCAGCATATACATCAAAATAAACTATTTCCAGCAGTGCAATTTGAGTCCTAAGCATCCCAGAAACGACACAGAAAGTCATAAAGTCAAACATAACTTTTAAAAACTCCAGTATAGGCTCATAAGGCCCTGATGGTAAAATGACGTCACTTCTGGTTTGGGCAGGACATGGCGGACATGCGATAGTTCGCGCTGATGGACGTAGGAAGTGTTACTAACAGCTGATCGGATCGGCAAAGCATGTTTCTGGAATATTATGTTTTTGTTGCTGCAAGTGCTTTTGCAGGAAACTGTGACTTAGGACAAGCTGATGGCATAAGATAAGTACAACTCCTCCGGTTTCATATGCAAAAACAATTATTGCGCTAGCTTATGTGGTTGCAGTGCTACCGGGATTTAAAAATAGTTATGCAAAACGGAGCGTGCCCGCTCCAACCGGCTATAAAGGGTTAAGTGTAAATGATTCATTTTGAACATATATAATTAGACATCAAATACAAACCTATCCATACTTAAGATGACTGGTTAAACCTGTAAACTGAAATCAACCACAAGCTAAAACACTTTGGTTAAATCTCTTGCACTATTGTGTGCAATTCTGTGCAGAATTAACAAACTCATGAATTACCAAATTTTCAGCTGCACTTGAGTAAACTTCTGGACATTGCATAATCTCCGCTTCAGTGCCTTGAGCAAACAAACTGCATTTAAGACAGCTACAAAACAGATGTCTTAAAGTAAACTTGCCTCACTGATTGAAACCAAGGACTAGTCTTTACCTCTTTAAACAGGACTAAAGGTTAGCAATTAAAAGTGTTAGTCTGAGATGATATCTAATGAAAGAGTCTCCATAGCAACAGCTAGAGTGATTCACAGAGCGTGTCAGCTTGTGAAATAAATTTCACACTTCAGTGAACTGCAGCTTCTACTGTGTTTGTGTGTCACCATGATGGCAATAAAAATAAAACTCTATTGTTATTACGTGTATTGTGTCATGGCTTTATATACAGTACGTGTGTCCTACATCGGATAACTGTGTGGGAAAGTGTTGCTGACTGGGATTTCTGGTGGAACTGATTTCACAGATTTCTCCAAGGCTTAAGGCTTCTTATGCATCGTTATTTTCAATTTCACATAAAATAATTAATATTGCATGAAAAGGGCAGGTTTCAGCTTTGATTTGAGAAATTGTTTATTAATATACTAATATGCATTTTAAACTCATTTCTTTTGACATGCAGTGTTTCTTCTGTCACCTTTGACTATTCAGCTGCACAGAGAAAGAGTGATTCTCATGTCAACTAAATATTTTTGCATGTCATTTGCAGTAATGTAGTGTTTGTGCTGTTTTTTGTTACGGCCTTTGGATAATGGGCAGTTATTTTTGATAGGTTCTTTTTTTAACATCCAAACTAAACCTTGGCTTTTAATGTTCCCTTTACCTGAGGTATCTCAAACAGTGTTAAACTCCAAGATTATCTTTAATTGTGATCAGCTGACAATCCCAAATGGGCAGCATGGTGATACAGTGGTGAGCAATACAGTTCTTAGCTTGGACCTTTTCGTTGGGGTTTCCTCCCATAGTCCACAGACAAGTGTGTGAGATTAACTTGACATTAGGTACTTATGTGACCATGAAAGGTTGACGGAGTCTCCACCTTAGCCTCATGACACACGGGCAGCCTGTCAGCTAAGATAAACTGCCTATAACACGTTACTCTGGCTGGATGAGTCGTTAGGAACATTAATGGATGGATGGCCAATTTCTAACGTGAAGAGTTGATCTCTGATTTTGGTAAAAGAGTCAAATTCTACATGTACCAGTAGAAGAGTTATATATTTTAATGTTAAAATGTAACTGGACATTCAATTACAGAATATTAATGTATTTAATCTCTCTGCAAGGCTTTCAGGTATTTTTTGACCTTCAGGGATTCTTTTTGTTGCATAAAGCTTTTTGAAACCATTTTAATGTAACCTCCACTAATCTTCTAACAGGATATGCACTGACTTAAAAACACAAAAACAAAACATAAAAACTATTTGGGACAAATTTTCCATGAAAATCCAAAGGATGTGATCTTCATGCTCACCAACATGCACTTGCAGCTAAACCTCTTCTTTGTTTTCCTTTAACGCCAACAACAATGGGCCCACTATACTCACACTGCACTTCAAAACTGACATCAAATCCCCTGGTGCAAGCTACAGTACGCTTTCATGTTTTTGGCTTATAACGTCACACAGGGTGCTGTTGCTGCCCCCACAGCCAAGTCAATTACATGAGCGTACGATCATGTCAGTTTTTACTGCCATTTTAATGATAACTGCAGAGAAGTTCAGAGATTCAGAGATCATATAGACTGAAAAGACGAGGCTTTCTGGAAAGAACTTCGAAAGAAATATATGATAGTTTTGCTTCTGGTGATGTGGAAGTTTTATCTAAGTGGCGACATCTTTTATTTACGAGAATAGCGAGTACTCATCCCTGGTATGAACAGTACAGAGCTGTTGAGATGCCACTGTTTGCATGAAACAACCAATACAGCGAGTGTAATGGACCTCTAAGCAGAACTAAATAGCACTGCTTAGAAATTGAGTGCATTAATTACTAAAAATATGAAGTCATGCACATGCTTTAAACAGGACTTTCTCAGTGTCAACACTGAGTAAGAAGCAGAATTGGCTAACCAGCTATTTACTACGATGAGTAGCTAAAAATTTATCTAAGCTGGCCAGTGAGCTAACAGCGCCAAACTTACTCCTCTCACCCCTGACTGGTCACGGCAGATGGCCACTCCTCCCTGAGCCTCCTTCTCACTGAGTTTTCTTCCTGTTAAAAAGGAGTTTTTCCTTCCTACTGTCGCCAAAGCTCTTGCCCGAAGGAGGTCCCATTTTTATTTGTATTACTGTAGGGTCTTTAAATTACAATATAAAGCACAATGAGGCAACTTTTGCTGTGATTTCGTAGATAAAATGTAAATAAAACTGAATTTAATAACTCCGTGTCGCACAGTCTTGTGTCTGGCTTATCAATGTTTGGCCAGGGCTAGGTCTCACGCAAAGTGCAAGCACACACACGACGAGGCTGATGGCTGTCCATGACCAGTTTTCTGGATGTTACACAGAAACTATTGAAATAATTAACAAAATATGCACTTTGCCTCAACTTTTGTACACTCAGCCTTGTGTTTATACGATCTGTTCTCATACTGATGAGAAATAACAGTCCGCTGGTGTAAAGTGACATGATTCACCAATTTTCTCTGGTATATTTCTTTATTTTTTAACTCAACACGATTAATCTTTGGGAATCTCTTTCAAAGCAGGCTTTAGATTAAAGTGTTCTGCACTGTTCTTCCTCCCCTCCCCTCAGCTTCTCCCTCTCCTTTGCTACCTTCTTCTCATCCGTCTCACACTGGCGCACTGCTCATTAGCTTTCTGTCAGTCTTGGTTTCTGTCTCCCACTCCTTCTCTTTTTCTCCCTCTCTCAATTCCTTTCTCCTCTGCTGTCATCCACTCCCCCCACCCTCCCCACCACCAATTCTTCTTTTCTTCTGTGATTTCAACAAAAGTTTCTTCAGGGATCTCCTTCATTTTCATCACTCTCTCCTATGCTCACCATTTTCTCACCTTCCCTCTTTTCTTTCTCACCTTTCTTTCTCGCTCGCGTCTCCCTCCGTCTGTCCCCTTTTTCCGCTTTGTGAAAATGCTTTCTGTAAGAATTGAAAGTAGGCTCTGAAGCCGCCACCCACATTCCTGCTAAACACACGCTCACACATAAACAAGAATCGTGACTGTCTGTGCCCATAAAAGCCAGAGTGAGACGGCAAACGTACACTAGTGCTGAAGACAAAAACACTGCTGTGTACTTGTGATCACAGAGAAGTTCATAAAGATACATGTAAACCAACATGAAGCAGAGGGATAGCCACGAGCATGAGGCAGCTGAGAAAAATTAAAGGAGAAAGGGTGCTTGGGAACTTGAGCTTCTTATTGAAATGGCTTTTAAACAGGCGTCTTCATGAGTTCAGCTTCACTCCTCTAGAAGGGAATTCAAATCCTCCCATCTGTCCACCAATCACACTCACTGATCCTTCTTTAATACTTCCTTCTGTTAGAGGAAAACACCCAAGTCACCGTCCCTACAAACTGGGCCCACAGACAGCACTGTCTATATCCTTGTTTACTTCACAAGTCAGGGTTGTCCTCGGTTAAGCTTTAAGCATTAAAAATTGGGATAACTTGAAAAAACTGACATTTAAATACTTCTAATCTAATAACATTTCTTCTTGGTGTATCATTTAAAGCACTTCACTCACTTGTTGCTGTAACTATTAGGATGGATGATTAGGAGAAAAACTTCAAGTTCAAATGAATTCATTTAAGCACATATTGTAACTCGGGCTGCAAGTAATCACATAACACAACATGGCAAAGCTCTCGAATGTTTGGCTACTTTTGGAGTTGTTGAATTGTTTTACAGTAGAGCATCACTGATGCAAACGGCACTGTACGACAAAGCTGAGATGAAACTGACATCACAGCCGCTTTTACAAGCCGCCATTACTGGATGCTGTGCACCTCTCGGGTTTTGTAAACCCGGTGTGCCGCGCCGTTGGAACAGAGTGGAAGACACGATTGTTCAACTGTGTTGGTTTCTACAGCTATTTTAATGATATGTCAGGGGAAAAAGCAATTTCTTTGCTTCTGGTTTTGACGCTTTCACCTTTTGTACCAGTGCAATGTGGAGGCATTGTCTGAGCAGCTGCAGCTATCGTTCAGGAGGTATAACAGCGAGCATGAAGGGTTGTGGCTGTGTGATGAGGTCACCTGCGTCCATGTTGTCTCACTTGGTTTTTTAATATTCACACCTACAGACAGTAATATAGTTCATTCTGAGTCACTCTTGAGTTTACATTTAATCTTAGATATTTGATTTATGTCCAGTAAAATAATCATAGTTTACAAAACGTAAATCTACATGACTTTAATGTCGGTCAAAATAGTTATCGTTTATTGTTGCTTAATTCAAATCAGCAGCCTACGTATGACCCTGATATTAACTGCAAATATTAATGGTAATAGTCACCGGAAAAGCTTCATACTACTTTCATTTATAAATTGTTGATTTGTGTGTAATTTTAAGGTTTTGCACAAGAAAATGCAAATGTTTCAAATCTGCATTAACATCACTTTTACTTAGTGCTCTCAAGCTGCTTCCATTAAAATGAGTCACACTCTGTGACCTTTTCCACTGTAACATTTACTGTAATTATAGGCTGTGTGTTAGACGTAAGACTCTATACACCTGTCATTTTAACATAAATAATGAATTATACCTTACTTAGCCGTTCTTCAAATGCTCAGTAAGTACATCATGAGTAATTCTTCCCCATTCAGAAATCACAAGTTTCCTACTTCAGTTAATAGTGGAGCTCTCTTGTCTTAATATGCGAAGGTCAAGCACAGCAAATGACCAAAACATTGTCATTGTCACATTGACACAGTGGCAGTTAGTGCTTAGGCGAGCAGCTGAAGGGCACTCAGCTTCTTGCCACTACGCTGATGGGCTGTGGAGTGGAAATGTAAAGTGCCACTAATTTCACTGTCAGAAAGTCATTTACAAATAAACCGTACTGCTGCTCGCCGTAAAACAGCTCTCAAACCATCATAGGTGTGTAGCGACACTAGTGGCCTGCAAAACAGGCAAAGGACAGCTCTGTAAAAACGGACAAATATACAGTTTAGACGTATTTACATTTGATTTTTTAACTTTGCCATGCATCAGCTACAAATGTCAACATTAATACTACTAATGATAATATTTTGACCTTAATTAACTTAGAGAAAACATACATTGTTTCAAATTGATGATTTTTCTGAAACCATGATATTTCGAATGAATGAATGAATGAATGAATGAATGAATGCTGCTTCCTTGTCACAATTGATTACCACTGTGGGTAGCTCCATGTGTCTGATTTGGCAGTTTTAAACCAGGATGCCCTTCCTGACTTAACCTCAAAAGGGATTTGCGTCTCTGGTTTGAATTGCACCCATCAATAACCCATCAGCAGTAAAAGGCTGATGGGTTATTGTTTACAACTGTAAATAAATCTGTAAATTATCTGAAAAATCTGAGTATGTTGATGGTTTTCATTTACAGATCCTTGTTTTGTTCCTGTTATCATGTTTTCTAAAGTTTGAAAAAAACCTGCTGTAACTGAAAGCAAATTACCACGTGATGGTTGGACTGTACCATAAACTAGTGCTGCAGTGGTGAGTGGTAGTGAGTTCTCAGTAGGGCTGCCACAAACGATTATTTTGATAGTCGACTAGTCACCGATTATTTTTGCGATTAGTCGACTAATCAGATCCATTGGACGCAAAACTACAGCTTATTGCACCAGCAGCATCTGCTCTTATATAACTATCATTAGCTTACAGCTTTAAGTGTTTAAGGTCTGTGCTAACTAAAAATAAAGACAAGATGATAGTTTATTAAATTTTAATGAAATTTGTGGATTGTTTCGGTGAAGTTTAATAAACTCCTTGCTATCTAAAATATAACAGGACACCGGAGTAAATTCTGGAGCATCTCACACTTCTGATAATCAGCTGTCTGCTTGATGTTTATTCAGCTGTGTAAAAACTATAACTTTAATCTCAGACAAACTGATTTACTCAGGAACAAATAAAATACTAAAAAAAAGCCAAACAATAACATTTTAAGTTATCTAAGTGACTCATATATATTTAACCTGAGTAGCGAAAGACGGCGGTGGGTTTGAAAACGATTTGCGGGGAGTCGGGTGTTCTCACGGCGCTAGTGAGCCTAGCCCCCGGCTCGCTAACGAGCTAGTGGGTAACAGACGTCTCCGAAAACGTCGGAGCGCTTTTGAAAATATGTGGTGTCCTGATAAACTGAGCAGATATTTGAGGTTTACACAGCTACATTCTCGCCTGAAAATATGTTAAACGTTTATTTTGTGACCCAGAAAGAATAATAAGAGTAACATTAAAACTAACCAGCTGCCGCCATTGTTGGAAACTGCGCTGGGCCGCGCTATGAATTCTGGGACACAGCTGCTTCTTCTTCTTCTTCGGGGTTTAACGGTAGCTGACATCCTTGTACATGCAATGCTGCCATCTTCTGTTTCAGTCCGTTATTACACTCTTAAATCCTGCCACTTATTCCTGCGTCTTTTGTGATCTTACAAAGCTTCAAACGACGCGTCGATTATTAAATCAGTCGTCGACGATTTTGATAGTCGACGTAATCGTGACTAGTCGACAAATCGTGGCAGCCCTAGTTCTCAGTAGGCACCAGGTGGGAAAACAAATGTGCTTTCACAAAAACTCTCAGGTTCCCACAAACAGAAAGCAGAAACATTTTTGGTGAGTAATCCGACGTAACAAGAGAACCTCAACCCACAAAATATCGAACCTCTGGAAGGAAAAGTTTTTCAAAAATACCTCTGTGAGTGCTTGGTGAATGGAACAAGCAGTTTGAGATGAAACCTCCCAAGGCGTTTTCTCATTCACCATGATGGCATCCAGGGTGGCCTTCTCTAGTATGACATCAAAGGAGGAATCCGGGAAGGAGAGCTGACGCACGTCCATCTGATGCCATGTCATACCTGGGCAGTGACTGTACCTGGCGCTCATTGTCCTGATGCACACAGATGAATAATCTATGTTGGCAATAGTATGATAGCCAGCGCTGTACATGTCACCACTCATACTGCTGTTTCCGCAACCTGTGGAAGAGCAATAAAACAAAGTGAGCCAGTGCCAAGTGAAAAGTGCAAGACACATACAAGAGATGAAAGGTCAGGAGGGGAGAGATGATGGCACGGGGGAGAAGGGAACATAAAAGGATAAGTCTGAATCCGATGTTTCAAATGACCCATATATTTTTCAAGTTGCAGTTATACAATCACATGATCACTATAGCATGATGTAATTACATAAAGCCTTCCAGGGCACCGCACAAGAGACACACACAAAGTCTCTGTTTCATCAAACTTATTTAGTATGAAACCTCACACTTCAGGGCGGTCATGTAAATGTGCGTTCAGAGGGTGCAGCTTATGCTGAAGTGATGTCAGACTCATGAGATCATCGCCAGCTACAAGGTTTCAACTTTGTCACCAAGCACCACGTGCACGAAACCAGAGCATCCAAAGAAAGAGGACAAAAGAAATGTAAGGGTAACAAGATGAAAATAATCTGCTGAATGTAGATTCTCACCTTTTTGAATCATATGACTCAAATCATGCAGTCGGAGGAGGAGCAGTGGGTGGAGATGATAGGAAAGGAGGGAAAGAAAAGAGTAGGAGGAGGACTTGTGGGGGACATACACCATGTTGATGCACATGTTCTGTTTGCTGTAAAGCTGAAGATGTGTCAAGCATGATCATATTTTCTTGCACTTTTTAAAGCACGCATGAGCATGCATCTGTATTTAAGAGTTATCCGTCTGGGGAGGGAGGAAAGTGTGATAAAGTGCGGGGCTGTGATATCCAGCAGCATGTTGGCATCGACACCTCGGTTGCAAACGTGTGGCTGGCGCTTGTTATCACCTTACTGCTTCTACTAATTACCAGCCTGAAAAAACCCCATGTGTGTCTGAGTGTGTGTGCAAGTGTCTGCAGCCTCACACTAAAAACACATTTGCCATTTATTTCGGTGTGTATGTGTGCAGTACATGTGCAGATGTTGTATATTTGTAGCTGGAATTCATTTTCACACACTGACAGCCACAAACAACATGAAGACAGAAGATGTGAAACCCAAGGCAATAAAGTCAGAATTGAAATAGCAAGAATATTATACTGAATTACATTAAATCCCAGGAATGAAAGAAAATTCCTGCACCAAATAAAGTGCTAAACTCATATAAATCAGCAGTACCCAAACTTTTTCATCTCATGTCCCCCTCAGCGCTGTAAGATGGACTAAAAAATGATCAAATGTTTGGGTTTGGACAACTTTCAGCTTACTAGGATTCAGTTGTGATTAGTTAAAAGTTTTAACAGAAGACTTGTCCTGCTGCTTAGTAATAAAGTCCACGCTCTTTCAATTTAGGTTTTGAATATCAGGATATAAGTAGGCCCTAAAATTAGGCAAATAAAATTTCAACACTACAAAATCACATGACATATTACATCATGGCATTATTTGTTTAACGCCGAAGCAATGGGTGAAAAAATAACTACATCAGTACTGCTTCCACAGGAATTAAGTGGGTACTTGGTTAATTGTCCATCAGCCTGTGAAAGCACCGGCTGCACTCAGGTAAGTGTTAACACAATGCCAAGGATGAAAGACGTCAGCAATAAACTTGGAGTAGCAACTGTTGCTGCCCATCAATATGGGAAGGGTTATAAAGTGAGAAACACTATTCGCAAGTGGGAAACATTCAAGACAGCTGCGAGTGTTCCCAGGAGAGGACGTCCCACCAAATTCGTCCCAAGGTCAGATCGTGAAATGTTCAGAGAAACTGAGAAAACAAAAGCTACATCTCACTCCGTGGAGCTCTCAGTTAGCATGTTAACGTTTGTAACAACACAATTAGAAAAAGACTGAACAAATATGGCTTGTTTGGAAGGGTCCCGGATAGAAAGCCTCTTCTGTCTAAAAAGAACAAGACAGGTTTACAAAGTTGGGTCTGAACAAAACCACAAGATTTCTGGAACAATGACCTTTGGACCAAAGTGGAGCACAAGCATTTCAGCACAAACGCCTAAAACCAAGTGGTGGAGGGGTGACAATTTGCAGCCACTGCACCTTGAAATCATTGAGTTGTTGCCCATAAAGACCTCTGTATACCAAAGTATTCTAGAGTCTAATGTGACGCTGTCTGTCTGACAGCTGGGACAGCTCAGTCAAAACTGGGTCATGCAACAGGAGCAAATCTACAACAGAATGGCAAAAAAAGAAAATAATCAGTGTTGTCAATATAATGGCCCAGTGAAAGTCCAGAAGCTTGTTCTTGCAAGGCTTGTTCTGTTTTAGTCAGTTTTCTCAGTACTAATAATAAATTCATTCTACCAGTTGAGCTATTCTTGCTGCCTGACTATTGCCTTAGTAGCCCTGAAGTACTTGCACCCCTGATTGGAAACTACTGCCAAAGACCTGACCTGTGATCAGTGTGCATTCACAGGGAAAGACGTGAGAGTGTGTGTTCCAGATATCAGAGAGCTGGAACCATGTAGTCCCTGATGGCTCTCCCCGAGAAGTTGGCTTCAGGACGAGGGAGGAAAATATGTCAACACCGCTGGTCAGAGTCAAATAGTTGAACACTTTCTTTATGGATGACTGGAATAAGAGAGGAGGTGCCAGAGTTGAATTACGCAGCCTCAACAGGTTATTTTAGATAAGTTTAATCTCCCTTTGCCTCTGCCAAGAGCAACAGGCAACAACTTTGGAAAACAGACTACATGAAGAAAAGCAACCTGATAAAAAAAACATAGCCGGAGAAGGCACAAACAAAAGTGGCTTCAACATTTGGGAAACATTACGGCTAATTTCACAATAACTATGCAGTAAAAACAAAGCCTCGCTTCATGCCCGCATTTGGTGTTTTACTGAGTAGATCAAATCACTTCTGCTCACCCTCTCAAATCCTCAAGCAAGCCAGACATTGTTTCCAAAGGGGTCTCCCCAAAGGCAAAGCCGTGTGTGCATGTTTTCTTTTTCCATGCACTTGGCTCCAAAGATGGGGTGTCACATGACGGCTCATTCCTACGGGTTGTCACGACATTTATAGTTACCAGGCTGTCATCAAAGACACTACTTTCTTTTTGGGTCCGTGACATCAGCCGGTACCCCCTGCAACCTCCGACCTTTACACAAACACACAGACTCTTCAATCTGCCTGCAGACACACAGCCAAAGAAGAGAAATCTGACTGGATTACTGCCACTTTATTATATTCCGTGTGTAGGGAGGCTGTAAATAAACCATTTAAAGTTACGGGCTTGAACTAGAGTTCAGGCTGTTGGTTCTCATATTAATAAATGCAAATATTAAAAGAACACATTGCAGAACTTTATTTCACAAAACATCTCAAATCCTTCTTACTGCAGAATCATTCATTAAAAAAAAAAAGTATGATGGCTCTCTTGATGTGGGTGGCAAGCCTGAAAATGTTAAGAAATAGTAGATTAGGATGTTGGTGGGGTTAGCGAGTGCATGTACTATGTGTGTTTATGTGACAAAGGTTCATTTAGGACATCAGGCCAGTTTAGGTCAGTCTGCAGCCTGAAGTCTGTTTTTCCTCTGGCTGGAAGCGAGGCAGCTAAAACCTCCTGATAGCCAGAGAGTACATCCTAACTGGATTATTCAGAGTGGCGGGCTGGGAGACTAAAGTTAGAGGTGTCATTTCACCTCCTCCTGTGTGTGCATGTGTGTGATGGAAAATCTGAGTCCTCCCGCACTTAAAATGTTTCATGCCATTCCATCCAAAATACAAAAACAAACAGTGGCGTACAACAGTCATCTGTTTGCAACATATATAAACAGTTTGTTGCTTCAAGTGCATCCACTGTTTGCTTTTCTGCATCCATTTATAAACTGTAATCCAACACAAACAAGTTTGTGTGTGTGGTTTTTTTTTTTAAATAAGACAGGAAGTAAACGAGCTGCCAGCACTGAGAGAAATGTTGCCCAAACATGGAGGTGGTTCCTTCTATCAGACAACAATGGTATCAGGTCACCTGTTTGACTTCACAAAGCCTTTGATATTCAATAAACAACATAACACGCGACTTGGACAGCTGTGGAGATACACCACAGGAAAGGAAACCTCAGAGGTAATCCACTGGAATAACACTGAATTCCTCTGCTTGTACACAGTTGGCTTTCCAAAAATGAAAAAAGTGCCAGGAATAACATTTCTGAACCAGACTACAAGCATGATTAACACCTGGCAACAGTTCTGTTATTTTCCACAGGTTTCTACACAGGTGTGCACCTCATTTATCGCAAACCTGCACATAATGCTGTTACAGCAGAACGTGCACTGGTAAATCTAAACCTTGTTGATTACAAAAAGTCTCAAAAGAATTTTTTCCCAATGCAAATGCTGCAACAACATGGATTCAGACTCAAATTTAGAGCCTGTTTTAAAACAAAAATATATGGCTCTTTTATAATATATATATGTAATGTATATGTAACTTGTTTACAGGCAGTTGGGTATTTGACCTTTGAGCTTTAAGATTACTGCCATCCACAAAAACAGCATCTCTCCAGAGTCCATCTATGGTAAGGAGGGGTGGTGGGTGGGGAACCCCTGCAAGCGAGCCAGTGGTGTGAAATATCAAAGCTGCTATCTCTGAGGTGAGCCGAGCACAGCAGTGGAAACTCCATGATGTCAGAGGCATGCATACTATTCATTCATATCCCAGATTGGTTTGGACACATTAAGGCGACCGTGGCCAGTGCTGATAGAAGGTGATGTTCACTCGAGCAACAACACCGAGCTCCGCCGCCCCCGCACGCCCAGGCTGTGGGCTAGCCTGAGGTAAACTGAAACCACGGTGACACTTCACAAAGCTCAGCTGCAACTCAAAAGCAACATGTTATACGTTAGCCTAGTTTAATGAAACTCGAGAAATGGAAGCAGAGAAGAACTTTCCCTTAGGTAGTCAACTGTAAATTTAACAATTGTGCGCATAATTGGTGATTAACTTTCACTGAGCGGTCGCATCGGGTCACGAGAAGCCGGCACGTGTGTGTGGGTTTCTGTGTGCACTGAAACACTAATGAACTTGGACAGTCACATGGGACCTTGTTTTAACCAATTATCTCTTGTTATCTTCCCTATAGCCCAAGTTAGCACCTACTCTTATCTCTTCACTGATGCATGACTGCTTAGGCCAATATGATGAAGCATTTTTACACAAACTCAAACACAAATATGTGGAGAGATTAATCTTTTATTTCTGTAGCTTTTATAGAGTTTTTAGGTAGCTGCAGATGACACAAGACCAAAGATTTTTTAGTGCCCTTAAGACAGCTTCAACAGCTTTCTAAAATATAATGTCTACAAGTCCTTCAAAAAGTTAAAAGTATATATTCTAGGAGTAGTAGTATTAAAGATAAAAGTGTGAAGTGCATAAAGTTTTATAGAGGCTGGTCTGTCCTGTGTACTGTAGTGTGCTTGGTGCAAAGATCCAGTGTGGGGGCTCCCTTAAATCTACAGTTCCTGACAGAGGAGTGCAAAGAGAGGTGGTGCCCAGAAAGACTTGGGTTGTATTTCAGTTATCTTCTGTGCTAACCACAACCCTGGGAGTGACTGGTATTATTTGTGGGTAAGTAGTGAGATCTGTGGTCAAATCTCTGCATCCTCTCGAGTGAAAAACACCTCTTTCCTCAAATCTCCAATAGATCAGGGATTTCCCTGCCACCTGACAGATTTATACAGCACCTAAATGTTTTTGTGAAACTACCCTAAAGGCTCTCTATTAGGGTTGGGCAATTAGACGAATATATCGACTATCGCCGAAAGGCTAAGCCCATGGGCGATCGTTTTTGCAAGGGCGATTTATTTATTTATTTGCTCATGAGTAAGATTGCTAATAACGATGGTGCTAATAGAAACACTCAACAGAAAATAATAATAATAATAGCGCTGTTTTAACAGCACCCTCTTTCATCTGCGAGCAAAGGCACCCTCCTCAGAGTGCGCCCAAATGCTTGTTGATGGAGCTGCAGAAGCTGGTGATAGCCTAGCATACTCAGCCAGATGGTGGACACGTACGTGCTCATGCAAGTTAGTCGTGTTTGAGTACTTTGCTCGCACTATACGTCTACACAAGCGGCACACCACTTTGGTTACATCCTTTGGTTTACCTCTTTCATCTAGTTTAAAGCCAAAGAAATCCCAAATTGGCGACTTCATTGTTTTTTTTTAGTGCTGTCAGCGTTAATGCGCCGTCATCACGACTAACGCGATTAACAATTAACCCATCTGAAGCGCAGACTGACTCAAAATCCCTGAAATGGCTCGGTCAATGCATTTCGGGCAGTTTGTACCAAGTTTGTTCATTCTGCGCTCCAGATGGATTGAGCGTGGTAAAAATTGTAATCGCATTAATTGTGATGACCGCGTTAACGCTGACAGCCCTAATTTTTTTTTTTTTGGGGGGGGGGGGGGGGGGGGGGGGGGGAGTAGTTCGTTCATGTTTGGACTTCTTCTGTGTTGTAAACGTGCAAATCAGTCTGTGCATGATTACATTGCTCTGCCCATCAAAAAGTCTGCGCATGCACGCACATATCGTCCATTGTTGATTATTGGCTGTACAAATAATACTGAATTGAACTGAACTGAATGAATATATCTATTTTTACAGAAGAAATGAAACACATAAAAACACAGTTATGGTCTCTTTAGCCAATTTCTTCTTTCATAATATCTGTCCAGGACTACAGTTATTATACGCACCTTCCTTACCAATCTAGCTAGCTTATAACTTGGTACTCTACCTTCTTATTTAGATACGATCACTTCAGGCTTCAAAACACCAAGATGGTACCAGTCCAAATGTCAAAATCAAGGCACAAAAATGTAGCCCACAAAATAGGTGATGTCATGATGGATGTGGCTGTAAAGTCGTCCATCTACTAACCATGAAGGTTGGTGGCTTGATTCCATGGGCAAGATGCTGAAACACAAATTTCTCCAGCTCTGTCGATCAGTTTGAGTTTGAGTGTGTGTGATAGTTGGAAAGCGCTTAAAGGCATAGAATAAAGTGCTGTATGTGTGAATGGGTGAATGTGCCCTGCAGTTAAAATGTGCTTTGTGTGCTCAGGATCTCAGTGCAGCATTTGATACAGTTGACCACAACATATTACTCAAACGACTGGAGAACTGGACAGGTCTTTCAGGAACTGTACTAAACTGGTTCAAAACATACGTAGAAAACAGGAAATACTTTGTATCAATAGGTAACTTCACATCTGAGCAGACAAGTATCACATGTGGAGTTCCCCAAGGTTCCATCTTGGGACCCCTTCTGTTTAACATCTACATGCTCCCACTGGCACAGATTATAAACAACAACAAAATAAACTATCACAGCTATGCAGATGACACACAAATATATATCACAATGTCACCAGGAGACCGAGGCCCTGTACAGGCTCTTGGTAAATGCATTGAGGAAATCAATGACTGGTTGTGCCACAATTTTCTCCAGCTAAACAAAAACAAAACTGAGGTAATAGTCTTTGGCGCCAAAGAAAAACGATTACAGGTCACCAGAGAACTTCAATCTATACATCTAAAAACCACAAACCAGGCGAGAAATTTGGGTGTAGTGATGGATGCAGACCTAAACTTAGAAAAACACATTAAGACAATAACAAAGTCAGCTTACTATCACCTCAAGAATATATCAAGGATAAAAGATCTGATGTCTCAACAGGACCTGGAAAAACTAGTCCATGCATTCATCTTTAGTAGGCTTGATTACTGTAACAGCATCTTTACAGGTCTACCTAAAAAATCAGTCAGACAACTACAGCTCATTCAGAACTCTGCTGCTCGAGTCCTCACTAAGACCAAAAAAGTGGACCACATCAGTCCAGCTCTGAGGTCTTTACACTGGCTGCCTGTCCGTCAGAGGATAGACTTTAAAGTTCTGATGCTGGCCTATAAAGCTCTGAATGGTTTAGGACCAAAATACATCAATGACCTCCTGACCCAGTATGAACCATCCAGATCCCTCAGGTCATCTGGATCCGGTCTTTTATCAGTTCCCAGAGTCAGAACCAGACACGGAGAAGCTGCATTCAGCTTTTATGCTCCTTATATCTGGAACAAACTCCCAGAAAGCCTCAGATCAGCTGAAACACTCAGTTTATTTAAATCCAGGTTGAAGACTCACCTGTTCTCAGCTGCATTTGAATAAAGCACCAAATCCACACTTTAAGCTTAAATTTCAAAACTTACATTTAACTACTGATTTTATCTACTGTTCTGATTTTATCTGTTTTGATTTTATATACTGTTGTTTGTTTGTTTGTTAGTTAATTAGTTAGTTAGTTTATTTGCTTGTTTTAATCAATTTTAAATCATGCTTTTTATTTGTTCTTGTTTCTAATGTCTCTGTAAAGCACTTTGAATCACCTTGTTGTTGAATTGTGCTATACAAAAATAAACTTGCCTTGCCTCAGTTAGAGCACAAAAGCGGCCTCACTGAGCACCGGTCCATTTATATTTTACTGACAGGTAAGAGGACAGTTGCCAACAGCATCAGATTGTTAAAGCATGTTCAGCTGCAATTCGAGACAGTATGAGACTGGAGAAGATTAACAGCGGAAACAGGTGAAATAAAGGTGGACAGAATTTCAGCCAACAATAGATGAGGACACTGGGGACATGTGGAGTAATAAAATTAAAGGATAGGCAGCGATAAAAGAGACGTCTGAAAAACAGGTCACAATAAAAAGGAAAACATGAAAGAGCAACAGAACAGAAACGTGGCAGGAAAAAGGGAAGAAGAGGGGGTTGAGAAAATGGATAAAGCAAGATGTTAAAGAAAGTGTGAGATGAAGGCGGGAGGATGAGCAAAGGAGAGAAAACAACAACTGGGTGAACTAACCAGGCTCGTCTCAGTATGTCAAACTAAGTACAAACCCAGTGTTCTTACGATCACACAGCCAAATAAGTCATCAGGTGGAAATCTGAAAACAGTTGTGTGGTTCAGCGTGTGTGTGTTGCATTTGGCATCTCTGACACCATCTCTGCAGCAACCCCAGATTTAGATATTCTTCACTGAAATTACTTTTTTTCCAAGCAGTTTCAGATGCTTCAGAAAAGTTGCATCAGCAGCCAGATAAAATTCTCTCAAAAGCTCGGCTCTTCCGGCAAGTTCTCCTCACGAGTGTCTTCTTCGCTCCACTCACAAAAGCAACTTCAGTTATGTAACCGGGCATACAAGATAATTAGCGACTGAATAATTAAGTGTGTGCCCGTGATAGTGTGACTGTTTGATGGAGTGTGAGTGCGCGTGTGTGCATGGCTGCATGTGTCTATGTGCCTGTGTGTATGAGTGATGGAGGACTTTTGGAAGGACTCCACTGTATGAATCTGCCTCTCTGTTGTGGCATGTCGCCTAAAGCTTCTATCTGATCCAAAACCACCAACAGGCACCAGAAAGGGGAGCTTAGTAAATGGCAACAAGAGGAGGGAGAGCCATCTTTTCTCGCTTCATTTCGCCAGAACTAACAGTTATCGATAGCCGCCCACCTCCATCTTTATATTACTATTTATGCCTTATTGCCAGAATTCATACAATACCAAGAGTCAAGCATTTTCAACAAGCACTTTTAAATTATTATTTTTTTAAACTGGAGGTGCGAGTGCTTTACACTCCAAACCCTGCGCAAGAAAAACACTCATTGGTGGAAGCTGCAGCTCTACTGGCTACATTTAAAAATCCTCTCCGTGCTTAACGGGGTCACATAAGAGCCAAAAAACCAACTGTGCTGGTGAAAGTTTGGAGATCAAGAACAATGGAGAGAGCACTAACAGTAAAGGGTGGGCAGCTGTCAGACAAAGTGGGCGAGAAGACGGCACTAGGGGAGACTAAAAGTGGGAGTAAAAGAGTGAGACAGAGAGACGATGTGAGCCCAAATCATGCAATGTGATCTCCCCTCGCTGTGTAACTCAAGAGCCAGCGGGGGGGTGGGGGGGGCAAACACACAGGATGAGTCAGGTGTATCACTGCAGATCAGCTGACAACAATGACAACAACTACAGCCGATCCTTCCTCAACATAATAAACGATGGCACAATTAAGCGAGTAGATCAATAACTACGATGACAATTTACTATTCATGCGGCGGGTCTATTGTGTCCACTTCTCTCTGACTACCAGTTTTCATCCCACTGAAGTGGCTGCAAAATAAAGTAATGAAAAAAGAAACTTTCATAAGATCCATCAACAGCCCACATACTGCAGCATATCACAGCACGCTCTTCATCACATCATGGCATCCTCTGTCACAAACACAGCTGCGTGACAAATTCAGATCTCTGGATGTCCTCTGAAGGGAAAGGACGTGTCTCATCACATCTCCAATAGATCCGGGTCTTTCCTACCATGGATGGCATCGATGCAGCACCCAATATTTTTTGCGGACCCACGCTGTGGGTTTTCTATTGCTCTGGGGAGAAAAGACACTGCAGTGATTTTGATATGAGTGGTAGAAAAGTAACCTTAATGTGGCCACATTTCCTGTCCGTTTTAAGTCTTTCAGGGTTATTGCCACCTTAAGCACTGAGTTAGCCTGGTTCAAGAGAACTGTTTTGCTGCCATGGGGAATCATAGCAACTCCCAATGTCTTTGCAACAGAATTGAAGCAGGTATAAAACAACAGCACTGAAAAGTCTGTCGGAGGAAATATGAGAGGAACAAGAAGGAGAGAGAAATAAGATTTCCGCAGTGACTCAATCAGCTAGATAGTAGCTACAAACAAAGACATTCGAGCCAACAGAACTGTAATAAGGAGCTGCTGTAGCTGTCATGTCAATATGGACAAAAATCTCTGAGGATAAATAATTCAGGCCATTCTGGAGGCAAACCAGGGTCCAATCAGGTACTAGCAATGATAAAGACTGATGTGAGTTTGCATTGCTGTTCTCTGGGTAATCCAGCTTCATCCTACTGTCCAAAGATAATGCACTTGGTGGGATTAGGTTAATTGTGAATATAAAATACTACTAGCCCTGTGACAGGCTGGTAACCTGTCCAGGGTGTACCCCCGCCTCTTGCCTTATGCCAGCTGGGATAGGCTCCAACCCCCTTGTGACTGTGAATTGGATGAAAAGAGGAGAATGGATGGATGAATTGAATTACCTAATTAACAAATATAATTTCATTACCATTTTTGTATATTTTGTATAGATTTTTTCTAAATCATACAACCAAATACTAGACTTTTTTTTTTTTTTTTTTTTTAAACACAGGTGACTATCTGGTTTGTTTTTACTAAGTATTCAAGCAAGACGGTTTTATGTGCACCTAAATTGCAGTTGCACATATATCAATATTTATTTTTCCATCAGGCTACACTAGAGCCTCAGCCTGTGTGTGTCCCCAGCTGTGCTGCTTGAGTGGCAGTGTTTTAATCTGTCAGTCAGTGGCGTTGCAGCAGACTGGAAGGTCGTGATTCAGCAAGAAATTGAGGGTGTGCATGTGTGTGTGTGGGATCAAGTTTGCAGGACTCAATTTTTTCATCCTCTTTAATCTGAGATTAGTCCAGCTCACCTGTACTGTGACCTACAGCACACACTTATAAAATAGGGAAGTACAGCAGAGAGAACACAGACACAAGATAAACGTTTCAATGACATTTTGAAAAAAAAAAATCTTATTTAAATGAGGCCAAAACCAGTGAAGTTGGTAAATAGTCTGGCACATGCTGTGAACAGGAAACACAAAGATAACAAATACACACACAGACATGCGCGCAGACATTATGTGTGAGGGGAAAGAAAAGGTAACAGCAGTGTAGGCTTTTTCAATTAGCCACCTACCAAGGCCGCGTCTGTGAGAAAATGAAACGGCAAAAAAGCACAGGTATTCACAGGTTTAAACACACAGGCATGTATGCACACACGCACACCACTGCAAAAACCATTGTCACACAAAACTGCACTTACACATACTCATACTGGCCGAAACTTGACTTGACTGGTTAATTATCTGCCCGGTTGGCACGCAAGTTTGTCAGTTCAAGGTGCCTGCGTCTATATGTAAATGGCTCTCTTGCTTGACCTTGGTGCGATTATGCAGTATGGATCAGGTTTCAGTCCACCGTGGGAGCTTTATGGCTGACCAAGCATATTGATTGCTGCAGGAGGAAATAGCATGTCTCCCTGTAGTGTCACAGTGTCACAGCCTGATCTGAATATGAGATTTAAGTCAAAGGCCCTTCTAGAAATCTCTAAATCATTCGGCTCTAAGTTGATGATTGCACTGATATATGGTTGACATATCTGCAGAGTTGGGCTTCCAGGGAGCCTCCTAAGCAGCTGAGCTCAAGATGAGGCTCCAGAAAAGTAACGTAGCTAGTAACGTAACTCTTCCAGCTTATGATCCATCACAGGGTGCAATTCACAGGTTATAGTACGTGCAAAGACAAGTGTGACCCGGACCGTCTGCACAATACCGGTGAAGACTTATTAGGTGACCACTGTGTGCAAGTTTAATGAAATTCTGAATAATACTTTCAACTCAGTTTTATTTATACACCAAATAACTACAACAGTTATATAACGGCACTTTATACTGTAAGGTGAAGACCCTACAGTGTAAGAGAAATTCCCAATGATCAGATGATCCCATATGAGGAAGCACTAGGTGTCGATGGGAAAGAAAAACCTCTTAAAAGAATGAAACCTTCAGCAGAACCGGGATCAGGGCGGGGCAGCTACGTGCCTAGACTGGGTGGATTATTAATGCAAAGCTGAAAACAAACCCAAAGAAAACTTCACTGATTACTGAAATTAGAACCGTAATGTGTTACGACAGTGTGTTACACCCAACTGGTCCTAAGTGTATCAGGAACACTGGATGTCTACTTAAAAAGGCAAATTCAAACCAGTATTCTCAGCCTTATTCTCAGCCTTGGTATTACAGTGGTGACGCCGTAAAGAAAAAACATGACACGGCATTAAAAACACTTTTTGGTTCGTAAAGAATGTCTTTGTTTAGCATCAGTTCCATCCTTTCAAATCTCTAGGCTGCATTTAGCATTACCCAGAATGGTTACTGCAGTGTGTTCTGGTATGATAGTGTGGTTCGCAGACACCAATGAGCAGCTGACAGCAATGAAGTTGCTAATGAAGAATGAGTCAGCCTCTGAGACAGGTTGGTGGATGAAGATGGTAATTAATACTGGATGCTTCGTCCCCTCCTCTGGTCTGCTGCTACATGCAATATGCCAATGCGTCATTGCTACTCTCCATCACTCTCTGACAGACACACGCGCACACACACCGATTCATCAAATCTTCCAGCTGCTTGGCTGATACTTCATGAGGAAACTGTTATTTATCATTTTGCGATTCAGATCTGTCCATATTTATTTAACTCAAGCTCTGAATATTAGAAGATGGGTGAAACAAGACAGTGCTACAAGTGGCTACGATAAACATGAATTGGACTGTACAACATGATACACACACAAACGCGTACAAAAACAACACAACACACAGGATAATCTGTTCTCACTGAATCATGACCACTTCCTGTTTGGCAGATACTGAGTGTTCTTCGTCCATGAGAAAAGTAAGAACTTGAAGTGGAGGAGGTGAGAACGAGGACACGATGAGAAGTCCGACTTTGGTTGAAACAATATCAATTTCACTGGTATCTCCCGACTGGAGAGCGCATTACGATACATAGCGCACAGGACAAATGACAGAAAATCTCCCTGAAGAAATATCTGTGACCTTTTACTAAAACTGCTCATGACAGGCCAACGTTGTGATGTCACTAACTTAGCCTTGAGGAAGTACTTATATGGGCATGGGGAACAGGAACTCCAAGAGGAGCTGTGAGTGTCACAGATAGCTGGACGGCTGCTGAACAGCTCTTTCCAGGCTGCAGTGGATCGAGAGATAGTTATGAATGACATTCATTTTAGTGGAAATGAGAGAGTGAGGGATATGAATGGCTGGGGGTATGAATGAGGATAAGAGCGGAGGAATTTAGTGGGTGGGGTAGAGATTGAAAGGGAAGAGATGTAGAAGAGGAGCAGGCTTAGATAGAAAAGTGTGAAAAGGCGTAATTGACAAGTGCAAGGATAAAAAGAGGAGAGAGCAGGGGATGGAAGCGAGAGGGTGGTATGACGTATTCTGGAGTCTTTCTCCAACTCTCTCTTCTCCCCCCTGGTTTTCTCTATTAGGCATCTCTGCTGCAGCGTTGACTCCAACTGCATACTTGATGAGAAAGCCAGCACAGGTCCCAAGTCTCAACACACACATGCTCTGTTTGACAAGGCAGTGCCAGACTAAGCGCTGAATCTGGCACCAGTCTTGAACTGCTACCAATGACACACACACACTCTGTCTGCCACACACAAACACACAGCAGAGAGTAGGTTACAAGAAAGTTTCAATGTTTTCAACACTGATGCTGTGCTGACGGATGGGCTGACGCCAAAACTACAAAAAATAACTGATATGAAATCATGAAGTACAAGAAATACAGTAAAAAAAATGTTAAACAGCACATAAATAAATATATCCATCCATCTTCCACTTATCCAATTCATTGTGGGGGCTTAATCCTATCCTGGCTGTCATAGAGTAAAAAGTGTGGTACATGCTGGACAGGTTGCCAACCTGTTGCAGGGCTAACACTGAGAAACAGAGGCCTACGCCTACAGCCAATCAGGAATCACCAATGAAACTAAGACACCAGTAACGCAGGCCTAAAGAGTTGTTGGCAGCCATGTGGAAAACACCAGTCATCTCCAACTGGTTGTGAGTGGTTGCTGGCAGTCTGTAGCGTGAAATTGGTCACAAAGACGATTGCGATTGTGCATTGTGCTTTGGTAGCTAGCAGACTGTCACGGTAATCTATAGTTTGTATGAATTATTTGTCTAGCAGGCGTCCAAAGGGAAAAGAATTTAAAAAGTTATCAGCATTAACATTAAGATACCTAATTTCATTTTATGCTGCAAGTGGTCAGTGTGCTTAGTATATATACTATCTGCTTACAGATAGTGTTTGTGTCAGCGATCTTCTTAGACAGCTCCTGTTGTTGTTATGAGAGAGAACAAATGACAGTTGTAGAAGCTAGCGACTGGCTCACTAATCAAGCAAGGGTAACACAATACAAAACCAATGCATGCAGTATCTCTCTGTTCATCTTCTTATATTTGCCTATCAGGGATAAACTGAGCTGGACGAGATGCAGAGAGATGCACAGCAATTCACGCTCACAGCTACACCTATGGTGAATTTTATGGTGACCCATTAACCTCACAAGCATGTTTGTCACTGGGGGAGGAGGCTGGAGTGGCAGGAAGCCATGCAACAAACAAACACCAGGTGAAATTGTGTCCCATTTCCTCTCCCTAGGGTCAATGTATACTGCCTGGACTGATTTATTACAATCTTGTATTGTTGTGATGGAGATGTTTAGGATGTAGTAATAATATAGCAGCAACATTATTATGGACATGCACACAAGTATACACACTGAATACACCTTGGTATCACTGTCTGTCTGTTGCTTTGCATTTAAAAAGCCCTGAGTGTAATGAATTAAAACAAAAGTTAGATTAGAGTCTGTACATTGCTGGCACTGCACTGCTTTCGGCAGCAAATTACAAATTGTGAGTTTAGTATAAGACAGGAGGAGCAGGAGTCATGTTATGTGAGCGTGATGCAGTGAAACTCGAGCTGACTGCCTCGAAGGCTTTGCCTCGTTTCGAGTTTGTTTGCCACTGTTTGCTCATCATTACATAAATATTTTCACTTCATAATAAATTAGAATGTCTTGCTAATATTAAAAAACAGAGGAGGATTTTTTCATAAAACAGATTAAATTAAAGGTATTCTGAGAGAGAGAGAGAGAGAGAGAGAGAAGCATGTGTCTTAGAGATTAAAAAGATTAAAAAGCTTTACTTTATAATAACCTGTCCTCCTAAAAGCAGAGCATCTAAGCAGCCCCTCCCGTCCTCAATAAGCAGTAATACTAATATTACACAAGATGCACACAAAATACACAAAATGCCCATGAGAAAACCCATAAAAAAAGAAACAATAATGCTGAATGCAGATTAAAATCGGTATTTGTGGATGAACAGCGGATCAGCCTGGACATAACTTTTTTTTGTCAGGGAGTCAGTGACAATCACATTCAAAGCTTCGTAGGAGTCTGAGCCAGCATGTTGGTATCAGATGGTGATGTCATGCTACTGGAGGTTACCACACTGGAGTCCTCTGACTGAGCTGTCCTTATTTCTAGCCCAGGAGGATGATCTACGGTGAAGCTATCGCCTCTCAGGGGGATATGGGAATATGGATGATCTGATATCCTCGTGTTGGTGTTGTTCCCAGACCATCATGAAAATGTTGTTCCAGGTTCAACATTGCAAGTGACCAATCACATTGTTGTGACGTTATTCTTTTGCGCGCCAAGCCATTCGTGCATTTATGAAATTCCAATGTTGCAAGGACAATATCAATTCTGCTTACTGTTTATTAAAGGGTTACGGTTAGGGTTAGGTTTAGGGTCAGGGTCCGTTGATCGGCAGACAGAGGCGGTTTCACGCAGCTTTAGTACAGTTTTTTGTTTTACGCCGGTTTTTCCCAAAGTCGCAAAAGTATGACGTCACAACATTCTGATTGGTCACTTGCAATGTTGATCCTGGAACAACATTTAGTATGATGATCTGGGAACAACACCAACACGAGGATATCAGATCAACCTGGGAATATGGGATATGGGTAGCTGGGAAATGTAAGCACCTCTGAGTGAGTTAATGAAAAGTTCAGCAAAACTGTGAATGAGTGTGACCTAAAAGAGGTAAAGTAAAGACAACCCCAAACATTATGGATTTATTGATGTCGTCACCAATACAACTCTAAATTCATTTGTGATGTTAATTTGAATACACAACAATGACCATGGGGACAAAGGTGGCAAAAATCATAGATCATTTCATTTTTTCAAGCAACCTAAAAAAAAGTATTTGTAGCTAGCATACTTGCTTTTGCATAGATTTTGCATGGCACTACATTTATGAATCATCACAGAGACAATTCCTGATAAAGAGACTTGGTCTCCTAAACATAATGAAGGAAAATTTGGCTTCCATTCCTCCCTTGTGGAAGTGATCACCGTCACATAGCAAGATAAATTTAGTATCATACTGCAAACCATGACTTAACCATAACTGGGCAGTTGCTGCAAGTGGAAATCAATGAGGCTTCTTCATGCACACTTTGCTAAACAGTTGGTAAAATTGGTCGCAAAGAGTTAATACTCACTAAGCCAGGCGATTGTGAACATTTGTGTACTGTATTTATTCTTATTGTATTCTAATTTTTGCCTCATAACTTTTGCACTGTCCACTTCCTGCTGTGACAAAACAAATTTCCCACGTGTGGGACTAATAAAGGTTATCTTATCTTATCTTATCTTATCTTAACATTGAATAAAGTGCAACACAAACTGGAGAAGGAGAAGCTTTTCCATTAAATTAAAAGTTAAGCCTCAAGATTGTAGCCAGTACATCACAAAGGTCAAACTTTTAGTCTGAAGCCAAGTTTGCATCGTGCTTTTCACATTTTCATAACAGAAACTATTTGGCCAGTGTTTGGAGACAAGTTAGGCTCTTCCATGCTAGTTTGCGAGGCATCTCCCAACCGGTCACTTTTTTCCCCACATGACCAACGGCTGACCGGTCTCTAGCCTGTGTGACTGAGGCCTTATTAACTCCACATTGTCACCAATGTAGGGTTTTTATGCATCGAAAATTAACATCAAGTTAACATCAAGTGGTTAGTTGTCATCTGTCTACAAACCCTCAATAAGGAGACATAACAACTAAATTGTCAGCATGCATCAGATAATAATAAGTCTTTCCCCATCATACATCCAGTAGTCTTGTTTGATGTTTTAGAGAGATCATCCATATAGAAACTGAAAGCAGGTTACAATATTTCATCTTGTTGGACAACTGTCCTTGCTCCTTGCTAAATAGTGTAAAGCTATACTCCTACTTCATCTGATTTGAATAGCTTTATGCAAGATGGGGCAGATCTGTAAGCCAACAAGCCTTGTTGGAGTCCTTCTTTTCTCTTATTAAAATATCAGTAATAGACAGCTGACATGTTTGTGTGGTAGTGCCCAATATAGCCAGGTCGCTCTGTCTAAAGCAGCCTCTTGATAAAGGTGTTCTGCTTATTGACGTCTGTTGGTTGGATAGAAGCAAAAAATAGCAGGCATGCATGCTAAACAAGCTAACTATCACCACCTGATGGAAAAGTGGAAGCCAGCACAGCCTAACACTAATTCTAAAGCTTAGAGTTTAAGATTTGGAGAATTCATATTTGGGAAAGTGGCTCCTAAATAATTTCACAATATGTGACAGCAGTGGAGATGGTGTTCCATGCCTAAAGGCTGGTGCAGGAAACTGCTGGGTGCAATTAACCATCCCTTTACTCATGACTAAACTGGAGTGTTTCTTGCTGTCATACAGTTGAAACACTAAATCATCTGGGAACTTTTCTAAATTCTCTTCCCCCTTCAACCTCATTTTCCTCATTCATATCAAATCACTGCTGGGAAATGCTCTGGGAACGAGATTAAAACCTGAAAAAATGGCCCGAGTGGAAAGAGTTGGTGGTTAGAGACTGAGAGGGGTGAGTACTCAGAAAGATGGCGCAATATAATGCTTGGCAAGGGTAAAAGTCTGCTTCCAAAATGTAGTTACATCATTGCAGGTCAGCGAGGCAAAGAGTAATCACGATAGAGATGAGATGAAGAGGGGATGAGAGACAGAGAGAGAGGGAGGAGGAAAGGGGGAGGAGAGGACAGGCAGACCAGATGTCAGCTCCTGAAGATGAAAATGAGCTGGACCGGCAGCAAAGGCTGATTTACAAATACATGCCATGTAAAGCAGGGGTGTGGGGGTGGGGCAGGGTTAATTTGAAAAGCGAAATGAGAAATCTAAACAAAAGCGAATAAAGTCCGTACACCCACAAAGCCCACGGTCAAACAAAAACCGAACACCAGCTGATCACTGGCCAGAAAAATTAAGACCCAGACTGTGTCGCATCAATTGCTCAGACAAATGACCACATCAGGCTCAGCAGTAGAGAAGCACAGTATCTTCCTCCCCTCCTCCATCCCCTCCACTTTTATACTTCCACCAGTCCTCTCTCCACCTCTATCTAATATGTATTATGTAACCTGGGCTACCGACTCTTGAGGAGAGGAGGGTGCAGGGGATAAAAAGGAAAAAGACGGTGTGCCAAAGGTAAAGGCAGAGAGACAGATACATGCAGACAGGCATAGACACAGACCAGAACACACAGCATGCACAGGAGAAAGAAAGAAACAGAGGTGTCACGCTCAAGAGCAGTTGCCATGAGTCGTGATGAGATGTTTAAAAGAAATAAAGGAGCTAAGAAGGACAGACTGAAAAGGAGAAAGACAGAGGTAGAGACAAGAGTCAAAAGGCTGTTTAAAGAGTAAGGAATAAGGGAGATTGTGAGACAGAAGACATTTTACTAATAGCTTTAGTGAAAGTAAGGAAAAGATTTAAAGCAAATGACTCCAGACAAGTAGACGGGAGGGAAAAGAGATGCTGCAGTGGATGTGACAATGTTTTAAAAATGTAAATGTGTGTGGTACAAAACTCTCAGATTCTCCCGTCAGGAAATAGTCAAGGGCTGAGCACTAATCAGCTTCACAGGCAGCAACTGTGACAGGAAACACATTTATCCTCCAAGTGTAAAGCATCACAGGCAAATGGGACGTGGGCTCTTTAAGCCAAGAGCTCTGTCCTGTTCCTGGGACTGAGGAAACCTCGGAGTCAGATCTGGACAAACCACCATGAGAGACACACTGAGACAGCCTATGGCATAACACAGCACCGTTGGCCTGGTTGAGGTGGCACAGTTTGAATATGTGTAGTCTGCGTGTGTGTGTTGGATTTAATCTGCATGGGAACATGCGGTCTGGAAAGACTCCCAACAAGGGGATTTATGAAAATCTGCAGTTCAACTCTCCTTTCTCCCAATCTTTCTTCCTTCATCCCTTTCCTTCTTTCCATCCTGCATTTTTAACCTTTTTTCATGAACCCAATAACTGATGCAAAGCTCCTCCCTCTTACTAGTGGCCATGCAATCTTAGCATAGCATTTTAATTAGCCAAAACAGGCCTGCTAACCTTTGCATTTCTTCATATGTTGGAGAAGTGTATATGTAGTTGCATTAAAAGCAGATGTACAAATGTTCAAAGGATGCGTTAAACAGAGTGTTTATTTGCAAGCAATTAGACCTCTAATGATAATGATATAACACGCCCAGCTAACTACTAACTAAACATATAAGTGACACTATGTTATTAGTATAACCTTTACACAGACTGCATATAAAAATGGACCTAGCCTCCATATGTGAAAAGTAAAGTCAGTGTGGAAGTGCATTAAACCATTCCTCCAAGTCTAAGAGTGTCTACAGTTTACATACACTCACCATGAACCTGAATATGATGGTAATTTTAGGCTTTTAATGCTTTCTGTGAATGATTGAACAACATACATGTTTACTGACTTTAGAAAAAAAGAATTGGGTCACACAGGGTCAGAAGTCTTCATACAGGTTAAAATGCATGCATGTATATGCATATACTCACAGAAATCTGCTGAAGGTTCTACAATGTCTTTTAACTTGACACCTCCGGGTTCTATTAAATCCTCATTAGTGAGCACACTTGACTGCAAGTGTTAGTTTCTCTTTGCCAGTATGAAATGATTGTTTGACAACACACACTGGATTGTCCAATGCTCAGAACAACAAGAAAGCCCAAGGGAAGATCAGCGAAGATCAAAGAAAATTACAGGCTTAAGGACTCTTGAAGCCATTTCTAAGCAATCACAGATTCCAAGATCATCACTTCAAACTGTTTTTCATAAGTACAAGTTATTCGAATGTGTCACCACTTTACTCAGGTCTGGAATAAGACCCAAACTGTATGCCTCAGATGAGATGAAGTTGGTTAGCATGTTCAGGAACAGCCCAGGAACCACTAAGGGCCAGGCCTGTCATGAAACTGCTGGAAAACCAGTGTCACTGTCCAATTTTACATTTACAGTCACCCACATGGACAAGCCAAATGCCTTCAAATGATGAGTTGAGACAAAGTTTGAGCTATGACACATGTTTGGAGGAGTAAAGATGAGATTTTCAAACCTAAGAGCACTGTTGTTTTGCTCTCAGTGGTACTGGTACACTGTACAAACTGGATGAAATACTGAAAAAAGAGGACTAACTCCAAATTCATCAACTTCACCTCAAATGAACAACAAAAGGTTAAAACACAATTGGGTGTTCCAACAGGATGATAGTTTGCTAGTTTCAGGTCTCGTTTAAGAGAATGAATATTGATTTAATATGTATGGTCATAACCAGGGGTCGGCAACCTGCGGCTCCGGAGCCGCATGCGGCTCTTTAGTCCTTATACTGCGGCTCCGTGTGGTTTGGGAAAATAAATTACAAGTATTTAGCTGAAGTGTATTTTTTCTGTTTTAAGTTCTTTTTAAACTTGTAGTTCTAAATTGGAAGATTATTGTGATATTGAAATATAAAAATAAAATTATTATTTTCGTCGCTCAAAATAAGAGTCACACTCGCGGAAGCCGGTGTACCCACTGAAACGCTGTGCATTTACTGAGACTTTGAACCCAAGGTAGGCCAATTATGGATCTTCGGATCCACATTATGTCAGCAGCTCCACCGCGAACTATGTTAAAAACAAACACCGCTCACGCCGCACAGATGACTGCTTACAGTCCTGCGTAAAGATGAAAGTGACTTCACTGTGCGCAGAAGTTCAGGAGCAGAAGTCCCATTGTAAACATATCACGGCAGACCTGATGATGTTTTCATGAGCATGCTTTTCGGCATCTCTTTATTGACCACTTTTCACACACGGTTGCTGTACGCATACAGCCGGCTTTTCAGCTCACAGCCCGACAACACAACAGCAAAGAGAGCACAGACTTTAGGGCAGTGAGGCGTGATTGCGGGTGCCGCTCAGGTGTGTACGCCTCCCGTGCAGCGGCACTGCAGACCACGCCCCGCCGCATACATTTACCATGTAAAATAAATATATATGATAAAATATATAAATATTTATGCAGAATTTTGCAAATATTTATTTTGCAGTTTTTTAGTAGCATAGTGCTTTTTTCCAATTATTTCTTAAAATTCAGGTCAAGGCTCTGCTACGCTCCAAAAGCCCAAAGGCAATATAAGGGTGGCAGTACACAACAGTTTTTCTTTGCTACATGGATCATTTTTTTTCAGCTGGGTGTCTTTCCTTTTTGTTATATTTCAAAATGTGTTCATTACATAAATAAAATGTAATTTTCTCTGTAGCACCTCATGGATTTCATAAGCAACACTCTTTAGTTGTTCACACAAAGCATAAAGGTAAAAAACAATATATACAGTGTTATCTTCATTTTAGATGTCAAAAAGTATTTGCGGCTCCCAGTGTTTTCTTTTGCATGGACACTGGGTCCAAATGGCTCTTTGGCTCTTAAAGGTTGCAGACCCCTGGTCATAACTATTCAACAGGTCATGCTTTAAAGTGTGTTACTTTGCGAGTGAGAGGTTGCTACTGCACGTAATTATTTTCTCAGTCACATTCTACACAGAAATACCAACATGTATGTGACACAGATATGGTCCTTGTTGGTTGTCCAACTCATCAGGCTCACACACAGAAACAGCACCTTTTTTAATTACAGCCGAACAGTCAAATTAATGCGTAACAATGTGTTTTTAAATAAATATTATCTTGGGGAGTAGGTAGCCATGGCAACAGGCAGAGCAATTGACTCTGCAGTGGTGATTTGGGTTTGTCTCTTGGTACTCTCGCTGACTCCAACATGATTTAACACTGTGGGGATGGTAAGGATTGTCTTGACAAACAATGTTGCATTAAAAAGATAAGTGGACTCAAATCTCATGGGTTTGTTGCTCTCAGTCTCACTTCACTAATCAGAAGTGTCTCTTTCTTTGTATTGTGTGAGCAAAAGCAAATGGTATTTCAAGACTCGGGTATGAAAAAAAAGGGAATTGCAATCTATGTCTGCAGACTATTTGCTCTCTGATTGCCTATATAAGCTAATGTGGACAATATATACACACAGCTAATAGGGCTAGTTAATCTCCCCAAATGGGGGACCCGTTATAGTGCAGCACAAAGTAAAAAGTACACTCTCACGACAGACTGCATTAGCCATATTCATGATTGCCACCACTGCTAGCAAGAGATTATTTTTATTTTTTAAGATAAAGTCAGTTATACTTGATCCACTTTAGGAGTGAAATTCCTCAGATTTATATACATTTCATACTACTTTGCCAACGTGGTGGCACTTCAGAGGTAGCACTTTTGTCACGCCATATCTTCAGGATGGACTCCTGGCATTTCCCACTGCTTACCCATCACTTATATCTTCCAGCAGCTGCCTGTCCACAGTACACCCCATCTGTTTAAGGGCCTGTCATGCTCTTGGGTCTTCGACCTGGTGTTTCATTTGTTGTGGACTATTGGTGCTATCTGTTGGATTTCAGTGATGACTAAGTACATGCTCTATACTATCATGTTCTGAGTTCAGTAATACCTGGTGCTTCTGAGTTTCATTATCTATATTTCGAGTTCAAGGTTTCTCATTTTATTATGTTAGTTCCCTTATGTGTCCTAGTCCTGTTTCGGTGTTTAGCCCATCTTGTCCCCGTATTTTGACTTTTTTTATGTGTAATGTTCATGTATCTTTGTCCAGGTCAGTGTGTGCCATTTTATTTTGGTGGCATCCTGTCTCTTGTGTTTTGTATGTAGTTCTACTTCCTCTGTCTAGTTATCTGATAAAAATGTCAGCTGTCCTCCCACCTGTCGGCTGTTCCCCCATTATCCCCTGTGCATCTGTTCTCTCAGTCTTCCCCTTACTCATTGCCATGTCCTCCCTCATTGTTGTGTCCTCCCTTGCTGTGTGTTTTCCCTTTTGATTCAAAGTTCAGTTTTCCTTGTTTTTGGCTCACGTTATTTTGTACTTTGTACCTTTCAGTTTACCCCTCCTGTTTCTGAGTCTTGCTTTTGGGTCCATCTTTGCCAGCCACACAGCCTCGACAGCTGTTGCTCAACTTACATATAAAGGTGGTTGATTCGATTCTCCTCCATTTACTTAATCCCAAAATGCCCCATCTAAGAGTAGGAGTAGAAACACAAGCTCTTTCTTCCACAGACAGGCGACCCTGAATGTGCTAGCATGAAAGAGCTGAAGCAAGAGGAGAAGGTCCTCCACAGATTTGACAGGAGAAATTTCTCTTTAATGTCCAAATTTACTTGTGCATTTCATGGGTGATAACAGGATGATCCCTCAATCTGTATAGGAGTTTCACTGGATGAAAATGGTAAATGGACTGATTCTTATATAGCGCTTTTCTACACTCCCGGAGTACTCAAAGCGCTCTATACAACATGCCACATTCACCCAATCACACCCATTCACACAAGCACTGTCTTCTAAGTTTCTTAGTGCTTTCTAACTACCATTCATACACATTCATACTCTGATGAATGTATCGGAGAGCAATTTGGGGTTAGTATCTTGTTCAAGGATACTTGGCATGCAGACTGGAGGAGCCAGGGATCAAACCACTAACCTTCTGATCAGTAGATGACCTGCTACCTACCTCCTGAGCTACAGCCACCCCAATGACCATATTTGTGTAATGCGGCAGTTGACATGTTTAATGTAGATGAACATACTTATCAATTTCATGTCCATAAAACAGGTAAAGACCTTTAAAGTTTCTTAAGTATTCATACATCATCATAATAAATAGCTCATTGCATCTATCCGATGTTTTGTGTTTAAACCATCTTTGAAAACAGTGTTCACTTCAGACTTCAAATGGCTAATGATACTTTTAAATTCATTGTTTTCAGTAGAACAAACACACACATTCGTGTTGTATCTAATTTGAACGATTGCTCCAGTTATCTGCCGCACTATTAAAACACATGCTCACTCATCACTACAGTTTTTAGCACTTAGACCGAGCCAAAGTAAACCACGTGACTTACAGACGCAGCACAGACGCCAAGCTTTAACGATGTGCGAGATTCCTCTGAGCATTTCTATTTCTAGTTAACGCTATGGAACACAATAAGAGAGGGTACATTGTAATTTGAACATAGCAAGCAGTGTGACACTTTACCCTCACCCCTTTGATTATTATGTTCCACTCTAACATGGAAATGTCAATATTTCTAGCTCAGTTTGTGTTTAATTATTTATTCTTTTGTTTAGGTGTCATTTGTCTCTCTCTGGCATCCAATTATAGAGATGAGCCATGAGTCCAAGTCTTCAATCTTTATGCATTATACCGGACTGCAAGTAATTATTATCTTCATTATTAATTTAAGCTAGGGTAGGAAACATGTTTTCCCTTTGAAAGGAACTCATTTTTCCATGAGGTGGCTACGAAAACAAGAGGAAAACAAGAGTGACATATAACCAGACAGGCTGATGTTATGAAACTTTAGTTGCTTTCATATGGAGCTGTGGGTTTTTTCCTCATGTTCTAGCTGCTTACTATATTTATCTGCAGTTTGATGGTAGCTTTTTTAATTCTGTAGATTAAAATTATGTCATTTGAGTGGTAAGAGTGCACTAAAGCAACAAACATACAGCCTGTACAGCTGAACAGTGAACTGAAATTCAAAGCTCCATAAAGCAGAGGGGGAACAGAAATTAGTGTAATAAACGTCATCAAAGCTATTTGTTTTCAGCCATTGTTTTATAGCACAGCCTGTAGATATATTGTAATGTTACCAAACATTTCATTAGCAAACTGCTGATATGTAAGATGATCCGAATTAGTACTCATGTCAATATGCAAAGAGCTCAATCCCTGAATATGATATTGAAGTATTCAGACAGAAAGAGTAGCATGAACATTTCTAACGAAAAGGGTTTAAAAGCAATTTGTATGCCAGAAACATCAAGCTTCAAGCCGAGCAGCACAAAGAGCGCCTCAGATTCAGGCTCGTTGAAGTCAGTCATGTGCATTGATTGACCAGAGGGTGCAGGTGGCCAGAGTCCACACACTGAGTGGCTTGCACCATTAATCAATTCAGTCTCTCGCCACACATATCTCATTTCGCTCTCCCTCTGCTCTTTAACTTGTCTCAACAAACAGCCGCATTTACTTTCTGGTCAGTTCATCGAAACACTGAGAGCCACAGTAATATATACAGCCAGTGCAGAGAAAAGGTACCGAGAGCACGCGTCCTTGAGAGGAATTCAGCATGGTGCAGGTCACAGGTCACATTATTGCGTGGAATAATCAGATCTCCACGACTACATAATATCTCATGTAAAATTATTAACTGGATCGTTTCAGAGGAGCTGAAAATTATCATTATTACTATTAGTATTATTATTATTATTATCATCACGTATCTGACCTGTATGTGAACTTCAGATTCATTCTAACAATTTCATTAACAGAAAAAAAAGAACCAAGTAGATCCTACACATGACGCAGTCGACTGTGAGAACAAGACATTCACTGAAAATCAGAAATCGAGTTACATAAGTGTAGGCGTGGTCACAGACGTTACTTGTGATAAGAATTCATTGTGAAGGTGAATTTGTTCACCAGGCTGTGACAACTTATTCGATACTTCCAGACCCACCACACTGAAGTCATACCCAGATAAACATAGACAAATAAGGAGCGGCTGTTTTTAATAAAGCAGGTCTCACATTTCTCTCAGACTCTCCATAGTGTGTCACTATGGTGACAGCAGAAAGAGCGGTCATAGGGTTTATAATGTATTTATACAGCATTTCAGAGCTAAAAGTTAAGTATCCAAATGCCAATTATGCTTCACACCTCAATGTAACCTCATCCTGCAGCATCTGAAGGAGAAGGTTAGATCTGCTCCCTGACGATCCTTCATTACACAGTGTGATAACCTGTGCACAGTCAGAGGCAACAGAAACAGAACTAGCATGTGTTAGAAAGAGACAGAACAATCAAGAAAACTCTGCTGTTGATGAGAAACTGTAGTTCCCCCCCGTAAACAACAATTTGAAGACTTAAAAACAATTGGTCGAGTTATAAGGGCCATGAGAAATTACCCAGAAAAACTTTCACTAAACACTAAGAGGAAACTGCAATCTCAATTTTAAGTGAATAAAACCGGCAATTTTCTTTTTTATCTAGAATCATCCATCTTTTGTGTGTGTGTGAGAGAGAGCACGGTTATGTGTGCATCTGAGACGAGTGAGACCGCAAAGGCGAACGGAGAGTTACATAAGAACATCACGACCAAGCTAAAGTAACTCCGTTATGCATGGTATGTCAGAAGTAAGAGATGGAGAGGAGAGATTTAGAGAAAAAAGAAAAGAAAAGCACAGATAGAAGACTGGCACCGAGTCTACGAACAAGGCAGACTGAGAATTAGCAAATGACAAACAGACTCGTGGACGCACGATGACAGAGAGGCAAAAATGTTAGCAGACAAAAAGATATACTGATGGATATTCAAGCACATCACACAAACTAGGAGGACAGAGGGGCAGAGAGAGACAGACAGACATGTAGGCTGACATGAGGATGCAGAGGTGGAGGTGCAGGTCTGTTAAGTCTGTGCTTGCAGCATTACAAGCAGCATTATGTAAGATTGCTGAGGACTGCATCGCAGAACGCCAGCAGTCTCCTAAAAATCCTGTTCGACACACACACAAGCACATGAGAACAAAAATGCTGTATTTACAGACTTAGTTGCACTAATGGTCTTACGGACAAGGATGACGAGGGGATTTGGAGACATATGTGGAAAATATAGCACCGGTTCTGGTCTTATAGGCTGACATGCTAGAGGGAAGGAGTGAGAGGTTAATGTGGAAATGTTGGTCCTGCAATGGTAGCAGCTACGGACTGCCCATTTACCTGCAGAGACTATCTGTTGTCAGATGGGGACAGTCTTAACTATATGTGGTAAAACTGCTCTCGCTTGTGCTGTTGTTGGTCCATCAGCCAGCAGAAGAGGAGAAGCTATAGCATAAAAAGAGCTGAAGTGAAAACAAATGTTAAAAACATTGAAAAGTGTCCACTTTTTTCCCAGTGCCTGTTGTACTAGTAGCATTGGTTTTTTTTGTATATATTAATTTTGTTTGCTTTGTTCAACTTAAAAATAAGGCAGATGTGAAAGGTAAAACTGAGGTCAGAGGTCAAATATGACACGATATTTGGATGAAAACTATAATGTGACATTTAGGGCGTTTTCACACCTATAGTTCTTTTACTCTGGTCTGAATCAGTTGATGAGTTTGTAAACTTTGCAGCTAGCTGCTAGCCCGTATAGATCTTTGCACATATATAGTACTGTCCCACACTGAGAATACAGAGCATACGTGGCTACAGAACAATTTTTTTAGGTCAAAGATGTAACGCAGATCCAGTAGTCGGGTTTGAATCGGGGTCAGATCATGTTCACAACTTTAAAAAACGCTCTGTAGTTCGTGTGGAACCACACTGAGACCACCTCCTCCAAAGGGTCTTGGTATGGTCGTTTAGGTGCGGTTCACACACCTGCACAAACACACTGCACATAGGGGGAAAAGGAACCTGAGTTCAATTTAAACGGAGTAAACACAGCAGGTGTGAAACCACCCTTAGAATCCGCATATACTTGTATTATTTCCTAAATAGTACCAATACAAACAACGGCAGCACAAATTAAGCATAGCTTTAAAGACAAAAGAGACTTTATGAATGTTTGAACTTATTTGACCTTGAAGAAGAGGTCAGATGTCCAAAGTAACGTCCCATATATCATTCCCTATATATTTATATGTTGTCAATGTAAACAACGGCAGTAATAGCTCTGTATAATATTATCACATTGACCTTCAGATCAATTTACTGGCCTTGAAGGAGAGGTCAGAGGTCAAATATGACATGATTATTTTAAATCTTTAACTGATTTTCTGTGTTGCACACCACACTTGTAAGAATCTCTCAGTTGTAACGCTTTTTGTTAGTTTTATTCCAATAAATCATTAGATAGACTTGGAGTATGTTATTACTAATGCTTACGTCTATGGTCTAGCTGGCTCTACTAAATGCTATTTAACAGACATCAGGTTGCTTTATGGCCTCACAGTGCTGTAAAGCACATCAATTATTCTTTAACATTTATGTTTCTTTAAGAGCACATTACCCAACAACATAAAGTTCATTGCCAATATCTCTGTGAAGTGTCCTTTAATTCAGAGACACGTAGCCAAAAGCACACCCACTCACAGGTGATTGAATTCGGTAACATTACGGCAGCAGGCTCACAGTGGCAGTGCGTCACCAGTGACAGCCAGAGGGACAGCAGTGACGCAAAAGCAGTGCTATTACCTAGCAGATAGGGCTTTCCCTGCTCGGAGCTATGTCATGATAGGATAATGGTGACACCGAGACTCACACAGACACAGTGATGAGCGCATCTCTCAGCGAGTAACAAAATCAAATTCTCAAAATGCTTTTTTTTCTGTCTTCCTTTGGTGACAGAGACAAAACACCCTTATCAGTTTTACTCCTCCATCTGTACAGCTTTTGTACTAAGAAACAGTGCCATTAAATGCATGCTTGTGGTTTCAGAGCATGCAGTGGATATACACGTAAGTTTGTGCCTTATAATATTGTTGCAGTAACATTGTAAGTAGTGCTGTCACTGCAGTGGCTGTGTGATATAACACTTCAAAACCGAGCCTGGGTTGCTGGAGACAGTGTACTCAGCTGTAACTGCGATCTTTGTGCTGCATCACCACATCTGAATATGCCTGAGTTATTACATCCAAGCACATCCTCATTTAACTTCACCAAAGAGCTTATCTTGAGTGAAAAATAATGTGTGTGACCATTAAAGTGAGTCATTTTAATGCTTTTCAGCCACAAGAACAGCACTGAGTGCCATTTCTAATGTCTCCTGCGCATCTGCATTGTACATTTTGTCATTTGTTACGCCCAAAATGAGCACTGCTAAGTCTTCATCAGTGCCTACAAGTCCAAGCCATTGCTTTAATATTCAGTGCTGAGTTCTCCAGACAGAGGCCGTCATTGTAATCACAGATGTAAGCGTACAAGGTCACAGAGAAGTGACGCTTTGTGCTGCAACATACAGCGATTGTCACAGCAAGGGAAGTTTGCCTCGTGGTATTCATGACAAAAGAGCAGTACGACTACGAACGCACTCAGATGACCCTTCTGTGAGGTCATCATGTCTTTGTGCACAACGCACAGCGAGCTCCGGCATGACACATCAGCTCTTGAGAGGTGACTCTAGCTGCAGATACACCTCTCAGCAGTCACTCTACCTTCCACCTCCTCCTCCTCCTCTGCTCAGGTTGGGGGAGGCAGAGTGGGGACAGGGAGGACAGGAAGAAATGAGCAAGAGGGGAGGGAGGGAGGAAGGACAAAAGGCTTAAGCAATGCAGGAGTGAGCAGTGCAGAAAGAGGTAAGGTGTTTTTGAAGCCCAGTCACCTGTATTTATATAAATTCTTCTCCAGTTTTGAGCTTGTTATAAAACCAGCAAATGTGCCCATCTCTTTAAATTCACATTAAAGCCTGCACTTTAATTTACACATTCACCCCTAGAAATACGCAGCACCATCCACTAATGCTTCAAAGAACATCTGCAGGCACTCATACAGGGCTGCAGCTGAATTAAAACTGCCATATGTGTGTCTCTCTGCATTACACAGAATTTTGCTTTAACAGCACCGAAAATAACATTTTGAACAATCTCCTGTAACAGCAAACCATCTATAATAAGCACGCCCATTACTCTGGATAATCCATCGACCTTGTGGGGAACGGTTTTTAGTGGAAAACTACCAATTAGATAGAGAGTGTGTTTGCAGGAGCCTGCTGTTTGCTCAGCTTATTGAGGACACTGTTTCCAGATAGCAGAGGTGCTGCTGAAATCATGCAATTCCTTCAATGCTGCAACCCCACAAAAACAATCTATTCACTGTCATTGTTTTTGTGTGGTGGCACTTCTTAAAACATACATCTCAAAGCTTGTGCATGTAAAGCAAATCTACCTGCATGATTAGACAGCAAAAAAAGAGGTAAATAATACAGGACTGTTTGTCATCTGTAGAGACCGAATTACTCATTGTATTGTGCCACCAAATCTTTACTTATTTAACGTGCAAAAAGTACAGACACAGCATGTTTGTATATTATAATTCCCAACAGCTGCAACTGCAGTTCCCTGAATGGCCACTTGAGGGTGGCTGCAAAAATCTTTACTTTGACTTCAATGTGGAAATGTTTAAAACCTGGAACAAAAAAAATGGTTTGACTGCTATATTTCCACCTTAAACTATACAGGTGATTTTTTACAAATAACTCACCCACTTAAACTGTATTAACCTGCATTTACACAGTGATGTGGCAACCAGATGCCACAGAAAGTCAATGACAATCAGCAACTTTTAGTGACTCTGTCCCCACCTTTGTCAACTTTTGTCAATTTTAAGGCAAGTGACTTGAGTGATTACAAAATACCAGCAAACAAATTTAAGGGTTACCTAGGCAACAAGAGCTTGGAATGTCCGCTAGCAACTAAACGTCAGCTTCAAAGCGTTGTTCACATTAGAAGCTTTATTATTTATTATACTTTAAGCAGTAATATAATTTTTGTGCCGTTGATCACATAACTTCAAACACATCAAGGCCAGAGGACTGATGAGTGAAAATCAAGTATCAAGTGTCTGTGAAGAGGGCTCATTATGGTTGCTGTAGACTCCCTGCAGTATTCGCTCAAAGTCTAAGCAGTAAGAAAAAGGGATCACAGAGTTTGTTTTCTCCAGAAAGTCTCACCTTGTCCAGCTGCTGGAGCATCTCCCAGTGTAAAAATTGGGAATCTCAGCTTCCGTGCGGTCATGATCATACGCTTTGTGTCTCCAACCCGACTGCAAAACATGTTCACCAACATCACTTTGACCACATCTACTTTTTCTAAATATACAATCTGTGTTTGTCTTATTACCTAAACATTATTTAGGTATTTGTAACTAGTGATGTATCACAATGTATTACCATTATTGACACATGCAAATGTTAGTGCCTTCTATAATATAGTGGTTAACTAATTCGCTTTGCAAGCAAAAGGTTCCTGGTTCAATTGTGTGGCTGTGGCACCAATGCTAACATGGTTTTGTGCCACAAACAGAGCACTAAAATAGTAAAAAATTGTTCCTTTTTAGTACCTCATCACTACTACTACCTCTGCTATATGACCCCAAAAGAGCGTATCACTTTCTTTTCCTTTTATACCTTCACCACATTTACATCTTTTACACCCTCCGTCCCCAACAGACCGGCTGACCGTGGCTCATAACAGCAGCACTCGTAAAATCATATTTGCATGCAGTTCACATTTGACTGAATCAAGTAGACTCATTAGTTTGCTGTATAATTTGCACTCTATGTGCATGAGTAACAGCCTTGAAATCTCTCCACTTCAAGCAGCCATATTATTACAGTAAGCGAATGAGTCAGGATAGTGGATGGACGCCGTGTGTGATCACCCCCACGGATGGTCTGTGGGAGTGACCGCACATTTCTCGCAAAGGATGTTTAGTGCTAAACATCAGTAAACACACTACCTTTAAACATACATCCTGTGAGCTGTTCCCACACACACACACACACACACACACACAAAATATCATTGGGCGGTGTTGATTTCATAATAAAAAAATCTTCGTATCCTCCCAGAACCAAAAAACTGCCGCTGCGACATAAGAAAATCTGCAGCACACAAAGACAGACGCACAAGCGACTCCCTCTGTGCTCTGTTTATCAGGCACAGGCACATCGATCATCCTTGCCTGGTTACCCGGGTAACCCCGTTATTATTCAAAGCACAGAGAACCAGCTTGCAGAGAGGCTGGCGTATGTGTGTGTGTGTGTGTTTGTGTGTGTATGTATGTGTTTGCTTGGTAGTGAGGATTCCCATTGGCTCGCAGGCAAAGGAGCCCCTTTTTCAGGTGTCTTCCATCCTAGCACCATCCCTGATCTGCATACCTGTGAGGCTGGACAATGACAGCTTCGGAACACAAAATTACAGCACAACTATCACTCCGATATCTATTCACTTCTTTTCATTTCTATCATCTACTACCACCAACGCAGCACCTCCTCACTGCTCCCCACTCCTCTCATTCTCATTCAGCATCTTTCCTTCATTTTCCTAACCCTTGCTTTTGCTGCATTTCATTCAACATGCACCGCTATCTGCTTGCTCACTCTCTTATTTTTCATTCACACTCTGCGGCTCCGAGGCTCATTCATAAACAGCACCACTCCTTACAGCAGCAAAAAGAAGGGAGGGGAAAGGGTGGATTGGAGGGAGGGTTGCCCCTACTGACTTACTGACTGCTGCATGGCGAGGGCTCCCTGAAAACTGAAAACAGCCAATGCAGAAGCAGAGAGGAGGGGAGGGTTCGGTAGCAGAGGAAGATAGTGGGAGAGCAGAGAGGATGGGGTAAGAATCTATACGCCTCAAGCTACACTCGCCTTCACCTCCTCTGTTCCCCCTTCGTTCTTTCATTCAGTCATTCATTTAAACCACCTTCCATTCACAGAGAATGCTCTTCTACTTCTGCAGTTTTTGTATCTGCTGAAGATGTTTCAGCTGATCTAAAGAAAAACATTGCAGTGGTGTTTGTGTGCGCGAGGCCAGAGGACGCTGCAGACAAAATAACCTTTGCTGCCTTTGCTCAGCAGCTCCAACTAACATGAAACTTATCAGAGCTTGTCTGTGCCTCTGGGACTAAACATTCAACACAGAATCAGGTCACTAATAATTACATGAAATGCAGATAATACAACCTAAGGTAAGGACAGGAAGGGACAGGGTGGACTGAGCTGATACAAGCCTATCGTCTCAGGCAAGCGCCACCTTCAGATGCCACAGGAAGGAAGGGTTGCAAACAATAAAAAGGACGGGCAGGCGTGAAATGGTCGAGGCTTGTCTCTGGGTTTTGTTATTGCTCTGAAAGCTAGCTGTTCCTCACAGTTCTGCGGCTGTTGTTATTCCAACAGTGGGGGGGAGCTGTGTGCACACACGCATGTGCTCGTCTATGTAAAAACGGTCCAATCTACATCTACAATTGTTTTGCTTCATTTGCTCAGCTGCAATCAAAATTTATGCTCCCCTCTGCTCATTTATTTAGATACTTACAAATTAGGAATTTTGTTAAACACTCTTTTACCCATCTGGATAAGCCCCCTGCTCATAGTGACTTTTATGATTATTTGATTAAAAATCCCACTTCCAAACACCTAATCAGCCAATTTACTACACTTTTTACACTTATACCACCTACTAACCACATCAAGGATGCTTGGGTTAAGGACTTGGAAGTGGAAATATCGGATGCTTTGTGGGCCAATGGGTTGAAGAAGATTAAAGAATGCTCTGTTAATGCCAGACTACAACTTATACAGTTCAAGGTCCTTCATCGTTTGCATTTTTCTAAAACAAAGCTATGCAGCATTTTTCTGTCTATTCCGTCTTTGTGTGACAGATGCAAAGCAATGGTTGGAACCCTTGGTCACCTTTTCTGATCTTGCCCCACACTCCGGAGTTTCTGGGCAGAGATATTTAATATATATAACCGGATTTATGACTTAAAATTAGAGCCGGGTGGTGTACTTGCAGTGCTAGGCTGCTCCCTAACCTCATTGGCACTCAGACGTCCTCTTCAGAAAGCCTTAATGTTTGGCATGATTGTAGCTAGAAGACTTATTCTTAGAGCCTGGAAATCACCATCTCCTCCATTGTTCAGGGTTTGGCTACGTGAGATGATTGCTTGTTTGTATAATGAAGAGGTTTGTTATCATTTGGCTGACACACATTTTAAGTTTGTCGAAATCTGGGGCACTTTTCTCAATCATATTAATGGGAATTCAACATAAACTTTAACCCGTTTGACTGCACTTTGCGTTTGTGTGAAACTGCACTTCTGCTGGACCCTGATTCCTTCCTGGACATGTTTCCCACATCTTCTGGTCTTGGTGAACTCTCTGTTGCCCTGTCTAAACTCACACAGAAGATCATCTTCTTTGGACAATGGTGTTTCTTTTGAACTTTTGATTTGTACTGGCTAACTGATGTATTTTCTTTTTTTATTTATTTATTTTTTTATTTTTTTTATTTGGTTTCTGTTTTTTCTTTTTTTTTCTGTGCTTAAATGTTATTGTTTTTGAATATTATGTCCTTTGTCTGGTGTGACGTTATGTAACTTTGAACTTAAAATCTTATAAATAAACATTTTTTTTAAAAAACGGTGCGATAAGAGAAAAGAAAGGGTAGGAAATAATAAAAAAAGGAAAGAAGGACGAGTGGAAAAGTGAGCAGCTGCCAAAAAACAGGCAAACAATACAAAAACTGCAAGAAGTGAGAAATGAGGGTTGAACCTCTTGTGAGCACAAGCGTATCTGATATGAGCTGAATCTCCTGACAGCTGCTAAGACATACAGTAACTCCTGACTTCACAGATCTTACTCTACCACACACTCCCTGTGATGCCAGTGATTTTCCATCCCATCAGCATTTTCAGTCTGTTCATTTGAATGTGTGCCTGTTTTTAATACAACAGGAAGAAAAATTATGATTACCTTCACTAAAGGCGTCGCTGCTACTGCTGAAATTACATCCTGCTGCCTACTCCACATGCTCCTACATCTCACAGGTTCTGTATAAAGTTATTTGAAAAAATAAGTTGATACCCATAGAAATAAATGCCTTTCCTTTTACCTACACTACATATCCAAAAATATTTGCTCGTCTGCCTTCATCCACATATATATTTGAGTGACGTCACGTCCTAAATCCGTATGGTTTATTATTATGTGGGTGCACCGTTTGCAGTTGCAACATCTTCAACTTTTCTGGGGAGGCTTTTCCACAAGCTTCGGAAGTGTGTTTATCGACTTTTTTGACCATTCTTCAAGAAGTGTGTTTGTGAGGTAAGACACTGATGTTGGAAGAGAAGACTCCCAGGCTGCGCTTTAATTCATCCTAAAGGTATTCAGTAGGTTTAAGGTCAGGACTCTGTGCAGGCCGGTCAAGTTCTTTCACACCAAACTTGCTCGTCTGTGTCTTTTTGGACCAGACATGGTGCAGTCATGTTGGAACAGGAAGGGACCATTCCCAAACTGTTACCACAAAGCTGAGAGCATGAAATTGTCCAAAATGCCTTGATATGCTGAAACATTTGGAGTTCCTTTCACTGGAACTAAGTTGGGCCCAACCCCTGAAAAACAACCCCACACCACAATCCCCCCGCACCAAACTTCACACTGCCAGAACCGTTGTCCTGGCAACCGCTAAACACAGACACATCCATTGGACTGCCAGAAGGAGAAGCGTGATACGTCACTCCAGAGAACACCACTGCTCTTGAGTCCAGTGGCGTGCTTTTCACCACTGCATCAAACACTCTGCAATGTGCTTGGTGATGTAAGGCTTGGATGCAGCTGCTCGGACATAGAAACCTGTTATATGAAGCTCTCTGTGCACTGTTTTTGAGCTAATCTGAAGGCCACATGAAGTGTGGCCTTCAATTTCATGAAAATTTCATGAAAATTTCATGACTGCATTTGCTGCACAGTAACATGCTGGAATTCATCCACAAATGTTTGTAGAAGCAGTCCGCATGCCTAGGTGCTTGATTTTATACACATGTGACCATGAAAGTGATTGGAACACCTTAATTCAATGATTTGAATGTGTGAGTAAATACCTTTGGCAATATAGTGCATCTGCTAGACCTAAGTTGACCAATAACATGATGAAATGTCGACTTCTAGTTGATATTCAACTCTTAGAAGATGGCATCACATTGGGTTGGGATCAGACAGGATGCAGAATTCAAAGAAAGACTGACTGCCCAGTTCCTGAGGTAGCATGGTAATGAAGTATCAAAGACTCTCCTGAAAACCTTCTTCAGAATCTTTGATCTGAGCCAAATATGAAGACTGTTACAATAGCTCAAACACAAAACTCTAACGTGGCATAAAAGGCGTTTTCCCATGTTTTCTATGATGGTCAAATATGCAAGCATCTTAATTTAGTTGCATGTGCTCAACAACAGACAGAGTTACCTGCATATCCTGCGATAAAATAATGTTGGCTCAGGATTTCTTTTTACATCAGATGGTCACCTTACAGGATGGTTTTCCTTCAGTAATGGACAAATTGGCAGTTGTTTGAAATTTCTTTAAAATGATTTTAACTTCTTTTTGGATCATTTGCCAGAAATCTCCACAAACCTTTTTTTCATCAGGCCTTAGAGAACATTTTAAATCTTGGCATGCACGTGTGCCAACTGTATCGTTGTAAGGAGCTTCCAATCACTGACATCTAATCCTGAAAACCTATAACTTTATAGCTCTGAATGTGTGGGTACCATACAGAAGAATGTATTTTCAACAGCAGATTTACTGATTGTTTCACAGGACTGCAGGGGTTACACACTGAGGATATCAGGTTGGCATTGCTCAGTTGTGTATGGTTTGCATCCATCTGTTAACTTTGAGGTAGGTCACTCCTGATCTTAGACATCACCTTTATTCTATAACGAAACATGTCTATCCTAATCGTAGTGTCTGACTGTCAGGATGACAATGTTCCCATCCATAGTGCACAAAGGGGTTACAGGTTTTGGACTAATTTCCACCACCTCAGTAAAATCACGGAATGAGCAAGTCAAATCATGCACCCATATGTAGAACTGGACTGACAAATGTGTGACCATCCTAACAGCAAACACTGGAAAACAGGCACATCGGTGGGAAGAGAAAGTACAAGTGAGGTGACGGTAGGTAGAGAAAGGTGATGTGAGACAATGAAGACAAAATAGTGTAAGTAATAGTGTTTGCTAATGGTACCCAGTCATATTTGCAGTGTGAATATGAGCTGTAAATTTAAGTCAGAGTCATAACATCACAAACTCACCACCTCCTATCATCGGTTTTGATGTACATTTTATCTAGACAAATAAATGTATATCAATATGTAACAGTACATACTTGAGGGTAACTTTAGTATGTTATTACTGCTGCCCACCTGCAGTACCTTTGCGGCCCACCATGGGGCCCACACTTTGAGAATCACTGGTGTAGAACAAAATATGAGAAGAGAAAGGAGACTATAAGAGGTTGCATTGTGTGTAGTAATGTTCTGTATATAAAGACATAGCGTCTCTGTAGTCAAAGCAGGGGGCCAGAGATAGTCACTCAACAGCTGACTGTACAGTCACACGGGTAATCTTACAATACTTCCTTTGTCAGTAAACACCCCTTACATCACCCCTGGGAACTAAAAGCACCCAAAAATGATAGAGCAGTGATGTCAGTGGATGGGCTAAAAAAAAGGGGTGCAACACTGAGCATATAAGGAGATGAAACATGAGGTAAGGTGCAGATAATAAACAAAGAGTAAGTCAGAAGGTTTAAAAAAACCTTTGCAAGAAAAAATTTAATAATAAATGATCAAAACTTCTATTGATTAGTTTTGTGGTATACATGTCAAAAACCCAAAGATGACCTCTTGAAGAACTTTGCTGTTTCATTATCACTTCAATACACAAAGATATGTAGTTTACTATGAAATACAACTGAGAACAACAATAGCTAACTACCAAGAAGCTTGAGTGTGTGTGTGATAAGCATATCTGCTTAAGAATTGGTTGAAACAATTGATCATTTATTATAGTAAAAGCAAAAATCTGCAGATCTTTTGTTGTGTGTGTGTGTGTGTATGTGTGTTATTCTACAAAAGTAAAGTTTTCATCAAAGCTTTCCTCCTGCTACACTTCATTTTAACATTCTTCTGATGTTTAAACACATGCATGCCTTCAGTATGTAAGTACACCTTCGGACCCTCGGAGGCAGCTTTTAGTCTGAGGGGAGATCGCATGTCATGCCCTCTGTGTAGGTGCATGGATACTCTTGGGATACTACCACAAACACATCTAAACTATACACACACACACACTCACACTGAGGATGAAAGAGCCATTACATCATCATCTCTCGCCTTGGGGAAGGAGCCATGAGCACACTGACCACTAGGAGATGTGGGGTCATTACATCACTGGCAGCAGCCTGGAGCAGGCAGTAAAAGAGGGAGCCGTGTGTGAAGTGGAGCGTGTGTGAGCTGATCATTGCTTCGTATTATTGCTAAGTGACACACTGGTCAGTCGGGGGGGTCGGGGACTGCTTGATGCAGCGCTGTAACACAGACCACCCCAGGCCAGTCGACTGCAGCGATAACACATTACGAGGCCACACACGACTTTAAAAATAACAATTACTGAACCTGCGGTTCAGTTTAGTTTTTCTGTTTTTTCCCCGCAGGAGCATTTCATAACTGTAGCCCTATTCATAATCCAGCATGCTTCAATATCGGTGCTTTCACAGCAAGTACATTATTACTTGGGGGTCATCCTTATAGAGATGTTTTTGAACTCTTGTATTATTTTAAAGCAGAAGCAACACACAATGTCAATGTGCTTGAAGTGGGTGTCTGAAGTAGGCAATGCAGCATCCAAGCAGGATGTGTGATTGTAAATGATCTTACCGCCTTGTTGATCATGAGGGACTACGGGATCAATACTGTATTTTGAGTATTCTTATGTAAAGCGGGAAAACAGTATCTACACTGTTAGAGGACATAAATGTTCATGACACCTCGAAAGAAAAATGTTAGAAAAGCATATGATCGGAAGGATAGAAAGGAAAAACGTTTTCATAAAGGTACAGTTTGTAAAATGTCACCACTAGGTGTCAGTAGATTGCAGTCAATCCAATTCTGTTTTCTTTCTTTTTTTCGGACTTGGAAACTTAAGTCAGAAACTCTCATAAGATAAGAGAATATATTCAAACTGTTTATCAGAAGAGAAGTGTGATTTTAAGGATACTCTACCCTAGCATTGGCTAATGTTAGCTTATAACGAGTTGTTGTTATTGTTTAGCCGGCTCACTGTTAGGTATCCAGAGTTGGGACAGTTGCCTAGAAGAGGATGAGATGAAGCAGAAACATCCTTAACTGTGGTTCATGCCACCACACCTGACCAACGTTTATCGGCAAGGTAAGGTTTTTGTCTTTTTACTGCATCATGCACAATATTACCAGACTTACATTTTTAAGTAGAAAAGTAAAACACCACAGATTGCACAGCTATTACCTGGATGATTGCGCAGGCATCAAGACATCAGAGTTCAAAGAGTAAGAGGCGTGGCCCGAAATGTCTTTTTATGTAGTGTAGACCGCATTCTCACACCAGTGTCTGACTACACAGGTTGATATTAATTCATTTACTTTCAGATGAGAGGAACTGCTGAACACGAGATTATTACAAACTCGACTAATGTCAAAAGGCAGAATTATGGTTACCAAGAAGGTGGGAAAAGAAAAGAGGATGCTGGGAAGCCTGCCTTTCGAAGCGACGTGTGAAAGAACTACAGAAGGAGCAAACAGGTAAACAGAGAAAGAGAGATTTCCAACAAGGTGTGATAAGACAGTCTACAGATAAATATGAAATACTGTGAAATACATTTTTTTTTAAGATAATTGAAGGACAAAGACATTAAAACTGCCAAACAGGATGCAGCAAAATGTTCGAGAGCTCTCTCATGCATCTCCCTCTGTATGCCTCTTCTCTTTCTCTCCCCGTGCTGTACAGACTATCTTAATGGAAATCACCTCTCCATCTGAGACAGATGAGTGGCCCCAATCTGATTAGTTATTTACCTTCCTTCCATTTCCCTTTGTTCACTCATTAACACACAAAAACCACAGCGGCATTTTGAATCTCTCTTTAAGTCTGCCCTCCTCTACATCAAGTTATGCGCTGGTTTTTGTGTCATTTTACAGAAGCCGATAATCTCTATGGGTTTAGTGCCTTTACAAATGAGTGTGGCCGGTGCAGTATGAGCATTTAAGAGATCTTTACCACACATGAGGGCTTCCCTGTATAGCTAAGCATCTGTGCACGTGTGCTGTTGAAGAAGACGCTACACATGCTGGGTCATAAAAATGCATGAGACCGAGAGAACAGACACGGAGACATGAGAGCTCCCAAGCGATATAATGGCTCTCCTTTGGGTTTAAATCAGCACGAAGAATGTGTTACCTGGTGCAGTGTAATGCAGAAGAGGAAAGAGTACCTATTTTATATCTCAGACTCTAGAGCCTCAGAGCCCACTCACGCCTCTGCTGTAGGTGGTGCTGTGACACACACCAACAAAATGAGGCTGAATACTATAGTTCTAACTTATAGCTTAAAAAAAGAAAAGAAGTGTCTAACTAGCAGGGCGACAGGCCATCAGCATCCAACCTAAAACCTCCGTGCCTAACAAATTTATCTGAATAAGGGGCCATTAAACTACAAAGCCTTTTGCTGAGAAATGAGTACCCAACTTTAGGAGGTTTGGCTCCGCCGAAAACACAACAGAAAGCTCCTGTCTCTCCCTGACACACATTCAACAAACCCCTCTAACACACTGTGCATGCATCACCCAGGCTTACAGCAGCCCTCTGTGCCTCTCAGAAGTAATAACAGCATGATAACAAACAACTTTAAAGGTGCAATTTCAGCATGATGGACTTTAACTAAAACTAATTCTGGTGATAGACAACAAACAAAACTCATCTGCAGTATTTACACTGTCCAAAATCTTTCTTTGTAAGAGAGATTCATTAGTGCATCAACTAAAAGCGTACAGCTGTATTCTCAGTCAGTAAAAAGGGCAAATAATATATACAAACATAAATTATTTCTCTGGCTTCAAATAAATATCATAACATCAAGAAAGCACTACCATAATTGTTCTAATAGCCAGATGCTAAGTGGTTCTCCAGCCACATTCTTTATGCTGACTTAAGTGTATGCTGAACAACCAGAACACAGTGTTCGCTATTCAAATGTTTATGTGACAGAGCAGCAGGACCATAAACAAAACTGTATTGCAGGTGGTGTGGGGGTGTAGATTCATCTTGATACAACAGTGACATCTTGTGGGCACTTACAAAAATGCTACTCCAACAAAATCCATTTAACACACCAACCACACAATCAAGTATTGCTTCTCTTAAAAATAAAGCATAAAATCCACCTTATTCAGATGAGTATTTAGTATGACCTGCAGCAATGTTTTTAAACACAACCTGATAGGATTATTCGCCACTAAATAATACGAAATACTAAATATCTTTACAAAGGAAGGATGGTTACTCCTGTTTCCTTTTACCAAAGAGTCCAAGTACTGAAATTTAGCACTCAGTTCATTATGGAAGCTTGCTTCCACCACTGAGAAAAACAAAACATTTTTTTTCATCCACAAGTCATAATTTCAGGCTAGCATCTCAAAACTTTGACTGCAGAAGAACACTGCCGCTAGCTAACTGCTCAGCGCGGAAACAGCACAGCAACAAATGGTAAAAGGCCTGTATTTATATAGCGCTTTACTAGTCCCTAAGGACCCCAAAGCGCTTTACATATCCAGTCATCCACCCATTCACACACACATTCACACACTGGTGATGGCAAGCTACATTGTAGCCACAGCCGCCCTGGGGCGCACTGACAGAGGCGAGGCTGCCGGACACTGGCGCCACCGGGCCCTCTGACCACCACCAGTAGGCAACGGGTGAAGTGTCTTGCCCAAGGACACAACGACCGAGACTGTCCAAGCCGGGGCTCGAACCGGCAACCTTCCGATTACAAGGCGAACTCCCAACTCTTGAGCCACGATCGCCCAACAACAACAACACACAGGGCGCCCTCGGAAGGACACACCGTCGCAGCGAGAGGGCGCCGTCACTATGGCAACATAAACAAAACATAACTGTACAAACAGAACCCCCGAACAGCCCTGACCCGCTACATAGCCCCCACCTAAGGGGTCAGTCGTCCCCGACGACCCCATTATCCCACACAAAGTCCTGCAAATGTCCAGGTGCCTTCTTTTGGCGCACCGGCCGGTCACGACCGGCGGGAGAAAAGTCACTCGGGTCAGAACATGGGGTGCCACCATCATCCCACTTCTGACACCAATGTGGCGAGCTCAGACAACGAGGAGACGGAGGTATCGTTTGGTCTTGCTTCCCGTGAGCTAGCCAGGGAGCACAGCCGTTTATTGACATCTGCAGAAGAACACTGCCTGTCACTGCCGCTAGCTAACTGCTCAACGCCAACAGCACAGCAACAACAACAACAACACACAGGGCGCCTCTGACCCCGGAAAGACACACCGTCGCAACGAGAGGGCGTCACCCGTCACTATGGCAACATAAACAAAACATAACTGTACAAACAGAACCCCGAACAGCCCTGACCCGCTACAATATATATCCTGCTGCTTTTACACACGCACTCACATAACTTTTGCTCAGCGATTCTCTGCGCGATCAACCTCTCACATGTTTAAGCTTGCTGCGGGAGATTTCACTTGTCATGTTTGCATAGTAAGCTAACGATTGATAAGATGATGTCGAGGAATTGGTGCGCAAATTATCATCACTCACCAATCAGTGTTGTCGCTCTCTATACACAGTTCGCGCGATTGCAAAGTGAAAGCAAAAAACAAGCGCAAATTCAAACGCGATTTCAATATGTCACATATTGACAGTGACTCACCGATGCCAATGACATAATTACCCAGCTACATTTCCGAAAGAATGCAAAAGCATTGACATATATTTTTCCTTCCCACGATAGGCCGACGGGCAGGGCAGAGATAGATTTTGGTAGCCCGACTGGAAAAATCGCTAGCCACGGTACGTCAGGCTAGTGATTTTGCAAGCCCTATATCTGATTGAGGAATCACTCATCTTTGGAAAAGAGAGTTTATTACAGAGAAATGGCTCTTTCCAAAATAAAAGCTATAATACACGCTTCTTCTGGGCTATATTCTCAGCAGCATATTAAACATATCAGGTCCCCATAAGGATAATCATGTGCTAACGGCTGTCTAAATGACTCGGGTAAAGTTTGTAGCATGCCTGCTTGTTGTTTTTGTCTGCTTCCACTTGTCTTTGCACTAGGATGATGTCGGTGTAAATGTGCAGTCATATTTGTTGTGTTCCCACTAGTGCTGTCAGCGTAAATCTCGTTGAAATGACGTTAACGCCACAACACGGCAAATCTCCATTAACGAGCTACCGCAGATCGCCTATGCATGGGGCTGGACGGCCAACACGTTAACGAGCTAACTGTGCTAACACACTAGCTCCCACCCATGTAATTGAGCATTGCGTGGCACATCCAACATACTGTTTTACTTTAGTACTTTAGTCCATGACGCGCTTACCTTCAGGGTCATACGTCACATGAAAACCAAAATAGTTCCAAACGCCAGATCTGAATGAGGGTGGGGGAGGTTCATGTTGCAAGGAGAGCTTAACTTCTGTCTCGCTAGCTTGCCCTGCGCTCAGTGAATCTGCGTTCGACTACTCCGCCCAGGCTGCACTGTCGAGCGCAGATCCACCGAGCGCATCGTCAGAAGGAAAGTTGATAAAATAAATTAAAAATTTATTTTGTATTGTTCGATACATAAGGCAGGTGGAAGAAAATCCTCATTTAGCATGTGTATTTAGATCGTTTTTGATTCTCACATTTTGGTGTAAATGTGAGGAACCACAGCACAATAATATGCAAATGTATGCAAATCAAATCAGATCATCTACTCCATTAGAAGAAGGTTTGTGCTCGTTTATATTGTTTTCGAGGATTCTGTCAACATAACAAATGAGTCACAGTAACAGACACCAGCGTGATGATATAACGTTTTATAAACACTGGAGATTTTTTTTTGTCTAAAATAAATGTCCCAGACGCCGCACGATTTGCCAGTTTTCTGATGTACTGGGTTTTATCATGGTTGTTGATGTTTAAAGAAAATTGGCCATTTTCAGTTAATACTGAGCTCCAAGTAAAGGACCCGATTTAAAAACTCTCTTCCGCTCATGCAGCCACATGTTAACTGCATTAATACTTTTCATGTCAGAGTACTCAGGCCACTTCCATTTCTATGCAAACGGCTGCCTGGCTGGATTTAATTAATAACAGTGATTATAATGGCAGTAATGACAACCGTGAGGGTGATATGCGACAGTCCTGATGAGAAACGCTGGCAGGGATTTGTCCCTTTATGTGACAGCACACAGCGGAGAGGTGACAAGAAGCGGGGGCGAGAGATGAGGCCCGACATGTGACACAGATCTGCCATTCAGATCAGGATTTCCGACCTCTAATTCTCCAGGACGATCGCTCCGCTTCCCACAAAAAAATTTCATGTGGCATTTTTCTTTCTCTATGTACACCATATTGAGGTAATAACGAACAAATGGACACGTTAAAAGTAAAAAATAATACAAAAAATAGAGAAAACTACCTACCCAGTATCAATATAGAGTCCTCTTTCTTTACAAATCTTTCCAGAATGTGCTGGAATTTGGAGAAACCCCCCAACCAGTCATAGCACTGCTCCATCGTGTATCTTTCATCCCAGTAGGCGACGTCTTTGTACCTGGAGTTGTTTTCTGGCAGGTAGTCCATATTCTCTGGAGCATGACAAAAATATGTAGCATAACACTGTGTCAGACTATAACGAGACTTCTTTTGTGTGTCGCTAAATCTGTTTTTGCTACAGTGCAGTGATGCATTTCACTGTGCTTTTTCCATTTCATTGTGGTTTCAGCATTGTCATGGGTTTTTTTCTGTCAATTTACAGACCAAATGATTGGCTGCGAAATTAATCAGCTAATAAAATACATAAAATAATACAAAATGTTAAGACTGCCCAGGTTACTGTAAAATAAATTGATTTGTTTTTACTGTGACTCATCTTTATGAGAGAAAAAAAAGCTACTGGAGGTTTTTTCTTTAATTATTTCATTACTTTTTGAGTTTGACATATTTTTTTTGACACATTATAGGCAAACAAGTAATTTACAAAAGTTTAAATTCCCACAATCATTTGGCAAATACAGGAAATCGCTTTTTGGCACAACACTTGTATTCAAACTGTTGTGACTGATTTGTTGACCTGTAATCTGTCAAAATCTCATGAATTACATATTTTGAAAAATATTTTAACTCGGAAAAAACGGGACTGATTATAATGCAGAACACAAATCAGAGTCAAAACGATACCTGAAAAATAGTTGTTGTTTTTTTTAATTTTATATATTACACCTTCATAAATCCTGTTTACTACAGCCTATTTACTAATGTAAACAAGTTTATTAGACATTAAAAATAACATATACAAACACTTGCAGTCACTTTTTGGCAGGGTCGTGCATAGACCTGGCAGACAGCAACACTGTAGTGAAACAACGCCAAATAAACACAACAAACAGACGCTACTTCAATGTTGTGACAAACTCTTAAACTTCCCTCGCCACCTATTCAGCGACTGTAGATAGAGCGCATGCGTGGATGCGGCGGACTACCTCTCGCAGCCAGTTCAGTTTGTTCATGTAGTTGACAACAAAAGATTGCACAAAATATGATAGTCATTTACCTACCTTCTTATTTTTTCCCCTCGTTTTGTCGTTAACTTCAGCAGCTTTGTAAAAAAAAAATTTAAAAAGGCCGTTTCCTGGGTGGGAATGAATCCACGTGTTAACAGAAACAACAGTCGTAGGACCGAGTGAGCTCACTTTCACTCTCACGTTTCTATCAAAATAAAGCTTGGTACTACAGAAAGTAGAGTGAGCCCCGTCTTAAACTTCCCTCATTTGATAATTCGTTCATTCGCTTGAACAGAAAAATGTTGTCTCTGAGTTTTTCTATTTCTTACGAGTCAACGCTTTAAAGGAGGCGGAGCGATACAATTCAACAGTGCGGTGTCTAGAGTCGTGTTGCTTTCACGTACTCTTTGTAAAATCTGTCAAATCGCCACGGTGCATTCAAGCGATCTGCGTTTGTTACAATAAATGTAGAAAAACTTTTTATACAGTCATCGGTTTGTTAAAACTGTTCTTCAAATTAAGAAAAAGAAGAATGCATAGACCTACTTGGTATTTGTTCTATAGTCTTGGTTTCTATAATTAAACCAACTACTAAAGGAAGAGAAAATGTGTGCGCACAGCATAAAATGAGTCCAAAAGTGATTTGGTTCCTTTCCCGCTTCAAACTTTAATTTGAATGATGATGAGTGATGATGATTAAATGATGATTACTTATCAACCCTCATATGTTGAACTATAAAAAACAATTCTAGTGTTTCATGATGAGGTGGCTTTTAAAGAAAGAATGATCACATTAACAAAACTGCAATAATTTATAGAGAAGTTCCTCACAGGACACACAAAGCAAGGTCAGGGGTGGAAACCAAATTCATATTTTGTGCTACATTTCTTATTACATTATGTGCTTTCTGTTCTCAGTTAGCTCAGCTGAATACATTTGTACTGAAGAATAATGCCCAGTCACAGCTCTTTTGTTTATCAGCTCTGCCCGTGAACACTGTCTGTGTTGGTCAAACAGCTAACCGCACCCACCAAAAAGAAAACAAAGAGAAAAGATTGCATCTGCAAGAAAGTTTTAATCATTAAATTGCACTTGTATCAAAACAGTTTCCCTGGAAATGAATAATTTCAAACAGGAAGAATGCTGAACAATGTGACATTTGTCTTCTTTTTGTTGTTATTTATTCCACCCTGATTACCAAATCATGGTACACATCAAGGCATACGCCTTTAATGTAATTACCGAGAAAACAGAAATTAGGTTTTAGTTATTTTGGGGAAATTCTGATTAGTCTTCCTTGCTCCTCTCACCTACTACATCATTATGCAGATGTAATATTGTACTTTCCCCTGCAGATGGTAGTATAATACTGCTGTCTTAAACGTTTTGCTTCTTACTACCTGCTGAAAGAAACCCAATAACCCTGCTCATTCAATTTCAGTCTCTGTTTTGGTGATTTGCTTAAAATTACACTGTAAAGTCTGTGGCATCTATACCTGAACAAATTCATGGCCCGCATCCTCATAATCAAGAGCTTCTTTTGCTGTCTCAGACTCACTGGAGTGGTTCTTAAACTGTTGTGGGCAAACCTGAGGTCTCATTTTTATCTGTGAACAGCTGAAAAAGGGAAATTCTTATGCTGTGAGTGCAGCACTTCCCATTCAGTTAATTTTATGCTTATTTGTATTTTATAATTACTAAACTCTAAACAACTGTAGTCCCGTAGATACTAGAACAGGGGGTAGGCAACCTTTCTGATGAGCAGTGCCATTTAAAATTTCCTCAGAAGTCAGTGTGCCATATGATTGCATTAGCAATAAATTTAATAACACTCTGTATCAACGGTTACACACTACATAGAACCACTTTATAGAATTATATTTGTTCGCAGATGTCGGCAGCTATCAGCGAATAGTTATCAGCTATTTTGAAACAAAAAAAAGACACTTTTTATCCATAACAAGAACTCCATATCAGCAAATGAACTGTACAACAGAAAATGCAAATGCTATTTATGGTCTCCTCACAACAATGATAAGAAAAATAAACTGGGCCAATATGGCATGTTTGTTAATACACTCTGATCTCTGGTCTCCCACTCAGAGACACAGATCTCCAAGTGTCCAGCATTCAGACGGCTACCTGAGGACACTCATGTGAGAGAAAACCTGCTCACACAGATATGTAGAGCCAAATACTGTCAATAAGGCCTCTGCAATGTTCTGAAGACAGTTAAACTTGTCAGGTAGTGATGTCCAGCAGGTGACAATGCAAGCTCCATGAACACGCGCAGCTATGGATTCCAGCTGCTTCAATGTTATATGTATGATTTCTATACATTTTACGTCAGATAAAAACTTTGGTTGTAAGCTTCAGATAATTATTTAATAACAGCTAGACATTTTAAATGAGAATAAGAAAGTATTTCTTTGTGCCCACCTCTCCCTGTTAATGCCCTACCTGGGCCCCTGGGAAAACTTTGCTAGATCTGCCCCTGCACAGTTACCAGCTGTCAGCTACTTAGAAAAGGATCCTGGTGTTATTTGTCTCTCAGAAACAGTTCAGAACTTCCCTTCAACTCATTCATGTCACCTTAAAGGTAAACCTGTTTCTCCATCACCTGTTCAGCTCTGATGATTCAGTAAGGACATCTCCTGGTTTCATCTTCATGTTTCCCTCTCACCAGATAACCAAACCGATATCATGACAGCAGCTTTTACAGCTGTGGCTCCAGCAAACATCAGCTGATACTACAAAGTAATATTAAATACATTCTAACAACAGCTGATCAAGCTTAAACGTGCAGCTGTTGTTTAACGTGACATGTGCTGGTTTCCTCTTTCTGGCGCAAAGTGGGCGATAAACAAACAAGAGAGAAAAGCCGATCAGCTGATCATTGATCAGGTTCATGATTGAAGAAGAAACAGGAGAGAGAGGGGGGAGAATGAGAGAAGAAGAGGCAGCTGTGCAGCTTAAAGACAGAATAACTCCAGCTTTGTGTCTTTTTCTATTCTAGCTGAAGTCCGGGACAAACTGTCCCTTTTCAACACCAAACGCCTAATATTTTCTCTGAATGCGGGACGATTCCGTCTTTTTACGGGATGGTTGGCAACTCTACTAACTAACCTTGTGAATTAAATAAAGTTCAACATCAGTAACATCACAGCACCCACCCAGCTGTATAGAAACTCCATCATGCTAGCTAGCACGCAGTACCAGTTATTGTAACTGACTGTAAAAAGTCAGCACAACGAAAATAAACTGCAGTTAAACACTTGACCGCAGGACCTAAACTTGGTTTATATCTGACCCAGATAGACTGCAGGTCATAACGTCTTACCTGAAGAGCAGTTCACCTGACACTCGGACCGGCCTCAGGGCTCTCCTCCTCCTGCCTCCCCTTTCTCTCATCCACCTGCTGTCCTCCACCACTTGCTAATTTTACTGAATCTAGCCACCACCAAACAACTGAGTTATTTTTACACACCGACCAACATCTGGCCAATCCACCACCTTTCATTGTTTATACCGTTACAAAGAAAAAAAAAGTCACCGGGCCACCGAGCAAATGCCCAGGATGGCCAGTCCAGCTATGGTCGTGCCATCAGTTAACCCTTCGCGTGCAAACTGTGGCACGCATGCCTAGAGTTGCCGACCCCTGAAGTATCGAAAAGGATTTTCACTGTTATTGCCACTTTGCCATTATGGACAAATATTCATAAATGAACAGAGTAAACCCTCACAGTCTCTGAACGTCTAATATAACTTCAAATACAGTTATTTTATACTAATGCAATTCTTTCTTTCTTTTTTAAATAAAAGACAGTCATCATATTAAGGGTGTAGTGGCATTTTTTTTCTCATAGTGAAAAAGCCAAACTGATCATTTGAAACAATCCATGGGATTATTAACACCAGTCTTATATGTATTGTGGACACCATCAGCTTCAGGCAGCTCTATAATAAGGCTAATGGTGCAACTTGCACTTGACTTTAGGAGGAAATTACATAAATTCTTGCTTTAGCGCTAAATGTTAATAGTGCTCCAGCCAAATGGTCAGAAACAGTCAACTGTGAGCCCACAAAAATATTACAAATTTGTGTGGGCTCACATTTTCTAAGTGCCACATACTAATGTACTAACCTGCAATCCAGGCTGACTGTGGAAAAGGCACATGTAGTATGCTGCCCACTAAGATGAAGGGTCCTGCATGAGTGGAACAAAACCCACTCTGGTTAAATGTACACCTGCTCCTGCCTACATCATTTCACCATAAAGCCATAGTGGTCCCATATGTATTATATTATATATTATAACATATAATATATTATATTAAACATACTGAACAAGACTGTTAAATACTACAAATTTACCATATTCTAAAATGCAGAAACATTTATTTAAAATATAGTTTTGTAGCTTTAATTTACAAGAGATCCTGTGGGTTTTTGTATGCTTTATGTTAAATAAAAAGTGTGTAAAACACTTAAACTTACAGAAAAGTATACTGTTATTAGTCGGGTTTTATTATGTAATTCTATCTAAAACATTTTGGAAATTTAATCCATATGTAATAAAATGATATATCAACCAAAAAAAGTGCTAATACTATTGCAAAACTAGTAATTGGGTTTATAATTTATAATTTATTATTGTTTTGTGATGATAAAAAAAATACTTTTTACATTTTTAGGTGTAACTTTATAGAAACATTTCTGATATCTTTACTATTATCTTTACCTTAAAAGGATCACTCATTTAAATTTAATGGATTCCCAGAAAATGTTATTGCATTTACAGTGTCCCGTTACAAATGGTATCACCTGAACTTTGATTGTTAGGATATGTTTTCACATAAAATCGTATATTTAATGGATATGAGCCTTTGCAGAGTTATACTTGTTAAAATATGAGTTTTACTTTTAAAAATAATCTTATAGTATTTCTGTAATACAGCATTAACACACTGATACAGTACTTCAATTTGCAACATGTCAGTTAATGAACAAACAAATATGTAAAATTACACAACCTATCACTTTACAGCTTATTTTTACTCATTGTATTAATTTTTAATATGTATTTACAAATTAGAATAAAATGTATTTAATAATATTATATATTAAATAAGTGCTGTATAGTTGTGAATTTTTTCATGTTATTTTACTGGAGACGTGTTAACTCAGTCAATTTATGTCATTTTATTGATTTAATGAACAGGAAAACTTTGTGATCAAAAAATTCTGTTACATGTTTAAATTGTTAGGTTGATTGATTGATTGATTGATTGATTGATTGATTGATTGATTGATTGATTGATTCACAGTGAACTACACCTTGTTCTCCTGCAATTATATATAATTGCCAACAGAGTCATGTCATTATCACTTTAACTTGTGTGTCCCATTTATATGACCCAGTCCAGAATGTACACGCAGGCATTGTTAATGTTACGGAGTCCTTGTGTAGCTGTGAACAGAGGGGTCTCCACAGGACCCTGAAACCTCAACCGTCATTAATATTTTTGTTTTTTACCAGGAACGTGATGTTACTGATGTTACTACTGTCTTCTGTGGCCCGTTTGTCTCCTTTATATTACATTATAATGTCTGCAGGCAGCAAAGAAAAGTAAATGCTGTTTTATGTGCACTTTAAATGCATTTGAAAGTCTTATTTAGTGACTTGATTAGCTCCCCTTCAGTGGTTATGAAGCAGGTTGACGCAACACATGGTTAAACTGAACTTACTGTGAGACATTTTGAGAAACATCTGAAAAAATAGTCCATCCACTCATCCTCACATTTCCCAGCTGGGCTCGTTGGACTTGTGTATGCGTGACTTAAAATAACAACATCAAGAAATCATTGTAAACAGTGTAGTCTCACTGTGGAGCAGCGTACACCGAAGCTGCATCATTATGTAACCTCACGGTGAACAAGGTACGATTATTTTAGTGATTTGTAACGGGAGAAGCCGCAAAACAGCCAATTCTCAAGCTTTTCGCTGGAGAAGTGGAGTCGTGTGAGGAAGTGGAGACAGATAACCATGTCCAGTCCAGTCAGACCCGCGCAAACGCCGGGATCCGTCTTGTGGAGATGCGGAGAATAATTTGCCACAGATTCCTCTGCATAGTGGAGGCACTATCACAGACCACGTGAGAGGAATATTCAATGACGGTCCCCGACAGACCGGTTCATCTCTGTTGGCACTCCTCTGCTGGGTGACATGGACTCCTGGACGCTATACACTCTTAGCTTTACAGAAACGAGCGAAGAGGGAGGGCGACACTCTGAATGTAACCTCTGATCGCTTTTCTCTTCTTTTTCAGGTCTTTTTGTTTCTTTTTCTCCCCCTTTCTTCTTCTGTTCTCCTCTCCGGCAGTTAGAGGGAGTATGGCTTGGCCGTGCATCAGCAGAGTCTGCTGCCTGGCTCGTTTCTGGAATCAGTTCGACAAATCGGACCTCTCCGTCCCGCTCACCATCCAGAACTACTCGGACATCGCCGAGCAGGAGGTGCGGTCCGTCACCAAGCAGGTATCCGCTTCGGAGCGCGCACCCGGCAATAACTACACACCAACTCCGGACACGCGTGCCAAAGGCTCCCCTCATGCGCCCGCGGATGGCACTGGGACCCGAGGATCTTTCAGGTCACGGAAGGAGCCCAGCTACAAGCCCCGGGAAGACTACCACCCCCCGGGAGTACCTTTCCCCAGTGTTACGCAGTACAAGCAGGATTTCAAACCATGGCCCATCCCCAGGAAGGAGAATTTCCCGTGGATTAATAACGAGGGGAGCAGGGCAGACTGTGTGTCGGACAGCCCGGTGAATACTTACCACGTCCAGGGTCAGCCTGGGGAGAGCCGGGGGGGGAGAGAGGAGAGGGGCAAGGGGCAGAGATGGGGGGAGCAGCAGGTGATGGAGGAGAGCAAAACCAGCTCCTACAGGTCTGAGATCCTCTCTCACCTTGTTTCAGCACCGAGCGCTGTTCACAGCGGTGTGCCGCTGATGTGCTCATGCCTGCTTTGATGCTTAATTAGACTTTAATTTATTACTAGTTCAGCGACTTCCAAGGTCGAGCCAACAAGCATGCGTGGAGACGAGGGCTCATTAAATAATTCTCTCACACGTTTCATATTCGTATGTGGTACAGCGCAAGTATGGTGTAGGATTTGTGCTGGCACTGTATCCCCTGTATGTGGAGGTCTGTGTTTTTCAACCTTTTCTAGCTTTTAATCCTTTAAAATGGGATTTTTTAAAAAGGTTGATTCATGTGAATACATTTCAAAGATGAAAAAACAAACATATAACCCCCTCAGATACTTTTCATGACCTCTGGTTCATTTAGACCCCGAGGCAGAGTTAGTATATACACTTTGGGAATTGAATTCATACATTACAGCCAAGATACTGATAAACGCCCACATGTTTCATCAGGACTCTTATTCTGCAGTTTGCTGCATCAGCTGTTAAAGAATGGAATATATTAAGCCCAATTCAAGATTACTAGCACATTATTTTGTCTAATTTCTCCATTAATTTAATCTTTGTTATTACTTCATGCTCCAGACGTCCCCCTCCAGCTTTGTCACTCTACTAATACACTTCTCTACCTCCAGGCAAGAGTACAGGCCTTGGGCGGGGGTGCGACCGGCCAAAAGTGCGAGGAAACCCCCCCCAGCTCAGTACTCCAGCCCTGGGACAGAAGCCACTCACGTCCCACGTGAAACCAGCTACCAGGCTGCCTACAGGGGGGAGGTTGGCAGGTCCATGGGTCTGCATCAAGGAGAACACGTGATCCCATCCGCTGCCTCCAACATCCAACCTGCCGCTGTCCCCCAGCCTGCCCCCACTGCCCTTCAAGCCTACAGATTGCAGAGTCCATCCAGCCTCCAGCAGAGCATCCTGCCTGAGAGGACTGAGCTCAGTGGAACAATCAAAGGAGAGGTAGGCGCATAATCATTGAGTTCAAGGAGCCATGTTTTATGTCTGAAGTTTAAAGAAAACCACACACAGTTCATTGTTAGAGCTGCACGTTTAAATCCAGGCTCGCTCATCCTGAAAGTCATCTTCACTCATCTCCCCGGCGGCCTGTTGCTGTTGGGGCATCACAGAAAAGTGATACAGCATTCTGTCCCCGAGAGGCTCAAAGTGACCCAGCTGTTTAAAACAGGCCATGTACCGTGTTAGGTAACAGTGCTGGTGCTACACTCTCTACTGTGGCCTGAATAAAACTGGGTTGATGAGGACAACAAATTACATGTGTAATTCTCTGAACTGCAGTCCATTTCAGTCAGCTAACTGACTGACATCTGTCTAGAAATCAGTGCTGATCATAGCTGCAATGAAACGTGTGATCCTTTAATCTTTGCTGTTATTAAAAGAGGTTATTTCTCTTTATGACACAGCACAGTGCTTCTTTAGATAGCCAATGGAACTCCAGTGATATCATATACATTATATACATACAAGTATAACCATATGCTCTCAGATTGCAGATTTATAGGGCTTTGCCTGAGCAACAACCATACAGAATAACTCACAGCTAAATAATAAGGTGACGCTCAGCAAGGGTCATATAAGGCCTGCACAATGCAGATTTTTAGGGAGAAAATTTGATATTTATTTGTTGACTGATATTCTATATTGCTATGTATAGAAAGTATGTTTGAGTTACACTGAATATTAAACTTTTTGGGTCATACATAGTATATGAACAAAAGTACTGGGGTTACTACACATTACACATACAGGAGCTGCTTATCCGTGAAAACCAATGCAATGAATTTCCCAGTGTGCAGTTTTTTGTGCCGATGTTAATGCAAGAGAAGGTTTGGAGCTGTGCAGCTGTTGAGTCAGCAGCCCTATATGCACTTCACACGATCTGAAACTTTGTCTCTGGGTTGCTGTGGTTGCTAAATGCGTCCACTTTGCAACAATATCACTCACACCTGATGGTGGAATATCTAGTAGAGAAGTACTGATTTGTTGCAGCGGTGGTGTCCTATTACTCCACCATGCTCAAATTCAGTGCGCTCTTTAGAACGAGACATTCTTTCACAAATGTCTGCGAAGCCCAAATGCGTGCCGAGGTGCACAGGTGCGGCCATGTGACTGAAAACACCTGAATTCTAAGGTTAAGTGGTGTGGTTCAAGACTTATTCTGTGATGCTACTCTACTGCATGTGTTACAGGCAGCACTATGCTTCCATTATATAATTTCTAAAGTATCATACTTCTTCATTAGTTTCTCTAAAAATAATAATAACTATAATAAAACTGGTGCATATCTGACATAAAAGTACTGAGTCTGCTGCCTGCATGCTCTCTCAGGTCAGCTGTCAGCTGATACTTAGGGAGACAGTTTTTGGGGAATCTCCAGAAGTTTAGTGCCATCCTTCTCCTCCGCCCTCAACACTCAGTGCCATCTGCCACTGGAGATCTGGGCAGCTGTGGGCTGGACCCGGTCAGATCTTCATCTGTGTTACAACAGCTGCCCCAGTAACATCTTAAGCCGACTGGTTTTCAGGGAGATCTGGCACACGTGCTCTTCTGGTGAAACGAACACGTGGCTCTCACTTTAGCAACTGTTTGAGAGACTCGGTTAAAAAAAAAAACAATTCGTGCACGAGAGCAGAACGATACGACTTTGCAGTTATTTGCATCACTTTCTGAACAAAGCTTGGTCCGTTAAGCTGCAGCATACCTCGGTTTTGCTGTGTGATGCTAATGGAGGTTGAAGGGATGGGATGTTAATGGCAGGACACAGACTCTAATAATAACACTGGCCCAGTTGGAGTGAGAGTTCAGGGCACATTAAGAAGAGATGTGCTGCTGCCAGTGGGCCAAGCTTCAGAAAGAGTGCAGTAGATATTTCCTGTACATTCTTATTGTGCCGTCTTTCAGCGTTGCATGCACTTTGTCTGGCATACCACAATCTGTCAGTGTGACACAAGCCCAGCCTGGCGGGATTAGATAATCCACCCCGGTTACCGATGGCCCACTCATTGCCGACTCATTTATTGACTCACTAACCCCCTGCAGAGGTGTCTGACCAAGCATTACACATCCCACTCCAGTACACATTATACTGGGTCATAGTATTCAGCTGGTATTTGTCCATATCTGGTGTTTTATGATCAGCATTACCATCAACCATCTTCATTCAGCAGGCAGACCGGCAGCTCATTAAAAGATGTAACGGTTAACTTGATGGTAATCTGCTCCTGATGAAAAAGAAGGTGGGCAGCCATAAAACTCTCATTACTGTTTAAATCAATTTGTGCCCCCTCCCCTCACCTATAACAGATCAAATCCGTCTCAAAAGACAAAAGCTGGCTCAGATTTCATGACGTAAAAAAACAAAACAGCAATGCTTTTTTCTTTTTTTAAAGACGAGAGCGCTGCGTTCATCTTGAACTCACTGAACTTGCAAACCCAATTTAACGCATCCCGGGGAGAGGAGGCATCGAGGTGAGAGAATGAACCTCAGTTAAACCTGACACCCCGTTAGTTTGCAGCAGCGTGTGTATGTGTGTGTGTTTGTGGAAGCAATCATACCTGGCAACTGCATCGCAAGGCAAACAGATTTGTGAGGATGGCTTGTATAATCTGCAGTGTGTGTCAGGGATAAGCAAGACAAAACCACCAGTGCGCAGAGTGAAAACCACGGCAGGAGCGCTTGTGACAAATCCTTGGTTATTTCACATTTAGCTCACAGGCAGCGAGCAGCCTCCTGAGATTTCTCTCCCTTGCAGGTCATTGGCAATCCTTCATAACTTGCGACTACAGTGTATTAAGAGTGCTGCGTTCTTCTATGGCAGGAAGAGAGATGCACAGTCGAGTCAATGGCTTTAAAATGCATGAAGCGGATTAAATGGCCTGCTGGGAAAATCTAACCTAAAATTTCCGGTTACCTCCATTTACTCATTTGGCAGGGGGGATGGCAAATCCCTGCATTGGAATCTGATTTTTCCACCTCCTCTAACAGGCTCGGAAAGCGATCTGAAGTTGTTGTGTGTCGGAGTTGTAGATGGTTTTCTGATCAGTCAGCGTTACCCCATTCATTTCCCTGCTTCGCCCCCATAAGTCAGCCCTAAGTTTCTACAGTTCTACATGTGTTATTTTTCTCTTTCCTCCCTCATTTTTGCCAAGCTGTCTCCCCCTATTCTTTCACTTGGACGTCATCCTCGTTCCCACGCTGCTCAGGACTACAGAGGAAGTGTCTGGTGCCAACTTGGCACTGTTTATATAGAGAAGTGAGGATTGTACTAAAACCAGGGGAAAGGCAAAAAAAGGAATGAGGGGGAAGAGACTCAGACCGGGGGGTGGGGGATGATGCACTGTGTGATAGATAAGTGATGGAGATGTGGGGGGAGGGGAGCAGTGTGTGATGGATTATCTGTTAAAGTGCAATGTTGCATTGGGTTGCAGTCTCGTTTGGCACCAATCTAATTTAGGAGAGAGGCAGACCTGGCTGCTGCACAGAGCAGAGAAGACAGTGTGTGTGTGTGTGTGTGTGTGTGTGTGTAGGTGTGTGTGTGTGTGTGTGTGTGTGTGTGTGTGTGTGTGTGTGTGTGTGTGAGAGAGAGAGAGAGAGATTGTGTTGGGGGTTGAAAACAGTCACACAACAATCCAACTTGCTAAACAAAAAGTGTTGCCTTCCCTGCCACCCACAAGGCTGTATAGTCAGACTCACAGTGGAGCTGGGACCACAGTCTGAAGGACTCTCCAAAGATTTTGTGCTCTGATTGGCCGACAAAAAGCTGCCACACTTCAGCTAGATATGCAAGTAGAAACTGAAGAAGTCTGGGCCCGCTATAACGGGCAGATCTATTAATTGCTAGAGAGAACAGAGTGTGGTCAATGTCTCCATGTTTTATTCACTGAAGCCCAGATTAAAAGTCTGGCCAGATTTTATTTTCTTTTTTTGGGAGGAATGGGGGAAGCTGTCATCAGCAGAACAGATCAGCACTAAAGAGGGGAAAAAGCAACCCAGCCCACACTGCTAGCACTCTGACAGCAAGACCTGATGTTATTTGACAGCTTAGTCCGTCCAGTGTCCTCTCATTTCACGGGTGTGGCGTGAGCATCACAGCTGCTGCACTCGCTCCCATTTCCCTGACCACTTTAGAAGACTGCTGTTACACCTGTCACTCTTTATCTGTCTTGCAGGAACATCTGGTGAGGACCAAACTCCCTCCAAACCCTTCTGCTGTCTTTCAAAGCGGATCTTCGAGGGTCTTCAACATCTGACGCCTGCTGCCATTCTGCTTTGAGGAGTCGACACGGGAAATGTCCTCACTTCATTCCACAACACAAGAATCTATGCAAGGGAATGTATTGTTGGGAAGGCTGTGGAGCCACGGACTCAGCAACCCAAATGGAGATAGTTAGACAGCTCTTTCCTCCCCCCATCCCCCACACTCCTTCCTGCCCCTGTTGCAATGGAAATGAACACGCATGTAATGAAGTTGATTTTTTTTTTTTTTGGATGTTTTTGCATAAACGCACAAGAAACTGGCTGCTCTGTGTGTTGGTGTGTGAATTTGTGTGTGTGTGTGCCTGCTGATTGGTCCTTTCACTGAACATAGAAAAACAAAAAAACAAACAAACAGTGTGCACCAGTGATGAAGTGACCTTTACCCGCGTAGACTACTGTGTTGCCCTTTGGTGTTGCTAGAAATCTGCTTGAAAATAATTTATTTCCTCAGCATCTATTTGGTTTGTCAGTTTGGAAAAAGTATTAGTTGGTCTCAATTTTTTTGTAAATCTGTTGTTAAAGAAAAAGAGCAAATGAGTAATGTAAGATAAATGACAATAAAAGATCATTAGCTAGGTTGTTACTTTCAGATGCCTCCTCAGTTGTATTTCTTCCACCCATTGCCCTGTTAGTCATGTTTACCCTTTTCACTCTTGATTGCAGTTAAGAGCCAGTTAATCTCTCTGGTGAACTGAACCCAACTTCTAATTCACAGCAAGAAAGTGAGCAGTTACACTCACTGGTCACTTTATTAGGTATAGCTTTTCAACTGCTTGTTAGTTCAAATATCTAATCAGCCAATCACTTGGCAGCCACTCATTGCATATTAGTCATGCAGACATGTTCAAGGTGACCTCCTGAGAGCAGCTTCAAATCGAGCATCAGAATAAGGAAGAAAGGTACTTAAAATTAGTGATGCTGCTGGTGCCAGACAGGCTGGCAAGAGTATTTTTAGACACTGCCGATCTGAAATTTTCCCACACAACCATCTCTGGGGTTTATAGAGCCTGGACCAAAAAAGAAAAAACATGCAGTGAGCTGTAGTTCTCTGGATGAGAATACCTTCTTGATGTCAAAGGTCAGAAGAAAAACGCAAGACTGCTTGAAGCAGCCACTACAACTAGGGTATGCAGAAGAGCATCTCCTAATGTACAACTCATCCAACTCTGGAGTAGATGGGCGGCAGCAGCAGAAGACCACACCGAGTGTCACTTGTGTCAGCAAAGAATAGAAAACTGAAGTTACAGATCACGTGGGCTCAACATGGTTTGACACTCAACGAGGAAGTTCACTGTACTCAATGACCTCCACAGTCACCACATCTCAAACCAATAGAGCAGCTCTGACATGTGGTGGAACAGGAGATTCACATCATGGATGTACAGCCGACAAACCTGCAGTAACTATGTGATGTTGTCGTGTCAATATGGCCCAAAATCTCAGAGGAATGTTTCCAGCACCTCGTTGAAAAAGTTGGTAAAACCCAGAATGAACCTAATAAAGTGGCTTTTAAGAGTGTATATAAAAAGAGTCAAATCAGTCCTTTAAAATAATATTATTGTGGACAGTCCAGACAAACACTGAGCATATTTGCATTAGTCTCACTAATAACCATTTAAAAACTTGCACAGGTGTGTAATTTGAGAAACTAGCTGTTTACTTGATAAGTAGCCTGTAACAGGCACCTGTGTCACTAACCTGGGTTCAGCACACTGTTCATGTATGATTGCATTTATCAAAAACATAAAAAAGACAAGAAAAATAAATAAAGACGAGCCAGGTTTGCAAGAATTGTTTTTAAAATTCATTACAAGAATATTGATTATATTTTTGGTTTGCACTGAAATTGAAAATACAATGTTTAGGTGTCTTCTACACTAATACGATTTGGTTTAACAGGCATCAGAGTCACTCAGCCCGACACACATCCACTCATTCTCACACATGAACGTAATACAAAGCAGCACATTAAACAGAAACAACAGCACAACACGCACACAGACACACACATCAACTTCACTGACCTCTGTGGGGACTACAGCAAACACATCCAAACGCACACACTCACTACTGTCGGGGTGTAATTGATCGCAGGTGCTGAGATTTGATAGAAAAATAAACAGTGTCTGAAAACACCATACTTCATATACTGGTCATATACACTATACATTACATGATAAGATACAACACAGCTGTTACACACAATGCTTAAAAACACTTCAGTGTGCTGCCAGGGCTGGTTCGTGAACAGAAGATAAATACTAACAGCGAGTTTCTCTAAATCACAATGATTCTCACACTACACCGTCTCCTGCATCATATTAGTTCATCGGTGTCTCTGTGGCATAATCCACCTTTAATTTCAGACTATAAAAGATGAATCTATTAGCCCATCTGAAGGGCCTTAGAAAACACTTCCTGCGTGCTTGTTTGTCTTGCAAGGCTCGACGTTACCTCTGCCAGGTAACCGTGAAACACATCAAAAGCTGAATGCTGGTTGCCATGCCACTTTCAGCAGAACTGCTGTGTATGCTCTGCCCAAATGATAGAAAAATACTCAGTGTGTTTCCGAACAGCTAAATTTGTGGTTCACCTGAGCTAAAAGACTCAGCCAGTTCCAAAAATTCAGTGATTGTGATGGCGAGATGCAGTACACTGGAGATGGGACAGCTGTCTGATCTTATTATTTAACCCTGCAAGTCACTCAGGCTTCATTTTCCCAGTGACTAGCTAGCTGTCTGGCAGAAAACACTTCATCATTAAAATAATCTTTTCTTGAGGTAAGCAAGAGCATAATCGCTTCTCTAAATCCAATAACACGAGCCCCACGAAGCTTCAATGCACCGGCACTAAGATGTTACAGAGTATTAGAAACATTTGTTACTTTGCTGCTACGCAGCTGCTCGAGCAGCAAACTGAGCCCTTCAATGGTCAACTTAATGAATACAGTACATTATTACTGCTGTGCAACCTGAGCCAACGGGACCGAGTGTGATCACGAACACGGTCGATTTGTCTCATTGTCAGCAACCAGTCGATGTCAAGTAGAGGAGGCCTCAGTTGTCCTTAGCCAGGTAACCCATGTGTGTATTAGTGAGGAAGTCGCAGGTGGGGATGCTGCTGACAGCCTGGTGGATGTTCATGGCTGTGATCTCTCTTGGTGCCCTGCAAACACAAATGCAACCAAGAAATGGCTTCAAGAGGAACAGAAACACCACCCTGAGGTATCTTTCAGTTTGGGACAGCCCTTGGTTTGTGGCGTTTAGTGAGCATGCAGACATGTTTTCATTTTAAAATGTATCGCCCTCTGGTAAAAGGTGACTCACAGTTTTGTTTTTTTACTGAAAAAACAGAGCATCCATCCACTCTAGCACCATCTAACACACAGTTTTAGCTATTTTTGTGATAAAGGGTGAAAAAAAAAGATACAAGCTACCACCAGGCTTTTATATTAACATTTGTTTAGAAAACATCAAAAGAAAAAAAAAGTTGGTTTTTTTTTACTTCACTCTTTGTTTTTTATTTTAACTCAGTTGGCTGCAAAAGGCCCAAATATAAAAAATAAAGTGAAAACTGGAGCTTTAAGGCAGGTCGCATGCTAGAGAGGAAAGAGGAAAAAAAGGCTGACCTGTTTGGAGGGGATTTGGCGTAGGCCCCAGCCAGCGCTTCTCTCAGGATGTCACTTGCAAACTGTTCTGTAGCCTACAGCGCACAGGCACAGGCACAGGCACACACACACACACACACACACACACACACACACACACACACACACACACACACACACACACACACACACACACACACACACACACACACACACACACACACACACACACACACACACAGTGATTAAGTGAAACAAGCATTCAGGATTCATATTCAGACTGTTTGTCAAGTGTTTCTTGACATTTTTCATGAGTTACTGTTTTGTGTACAGTGAACAACCTTTAGAATCATGGCTTCGATTACTGGAGCGAACACATTCTTCTCCACCTCCACCGGCTGGAAGGTTACCCCGATCTGAAAGAGGCAGTGTTCATCTTATAAAAAAAGGGGGAAAGTGGTGTGCCCTCCTGTTAGCTGCTAAAAGCTGGAGAGGAATCAGAAATCACTGATTGAATTTTTTCATTTTTTCCACATTTCTTAGGGGAAAAAACAAAACCAAACCCAGAGACCAACCTGCTGAGCTGCTTCACTGACAAACTGATCGGACAGGCTGGCGCCTAGGAAGAATTTGGGCTCCGGGTCAGCCTCCTGTTCCTCCTCTTTGACCTTTAGCTTGTGGCAGGGAGGAGTCACCGTGATGATGTCGACTATTTCGTCATCCGCCTCCTCTGGCTCAGTCTTGAGCAGAGCTTGCATCTGCTCAAGACGCAGCACCAGCTCCTCGCTGCTACTCAGGGTCGACGGGCACTCTGCGGGAACATTTACACGTACCCTTCATTTAACACATCATTTCACAAGCCGCAGCATCAGCAGAAACGGCGACTGCTTCGGTGCATCTCTCAAGTTACAGATTCTTGATACGCGGCTGTGTGGTGTAAAGCAAAACTTAGACATGTGAAGGAGGGTTTTTGTGAGATCTTTGCTCATTTTAGCAGTTCAACAACGCAACAATTACAAATGAAGACGTTTGCACAGACAGAGACAAGTAGAACACAAACACCGATTATCATGTTGTTTGGCTCAGTGAGCTAAACGGCCTCATCACCCATCCTTTAGAGACAAAAAGATGGAATTAATAAGAGTTCCCAGCAAATTAAACAATGCAACTGAACAAAAGCACTGAGGCTGAACACTGGCCGCCCTCGCACACAACTGGTCTGCAGACGCATTACTGGATCCACTGGTAGGTGCAGAAACAGTACACCCACACATGCAACACTGAGGCGAAAATATTGATCCGCTTGGAGCTTTAACAAGACCGAGTGAAACGATCTTCCTGTAGAAGATGTAGACCAAGTCCACACAGGCACAAACTCACCAGGCTCATTATCGATTTGAGTGAGAATGTCCTCGATGGACTCGTCATCGTTCTTGGGTTGTGGGGGTTCGGGGTCAGGCGGCGTGTAACCCCTCTGTCGACACCACTGAACCACCTCTCTGGTCTTTGGCGGGGTGAGGGCCTGGAGACGGGGCGAGCGATCCAACACGTCCTGGACGACCCGCTTCACCGCTACGGCTCGCTGAAGCTGCACACAGGCCAAAACCAGAGAGATGATGAGAGAGAATAGAAATCAATCAATCACAAGCTGTACAGCCACAAACAGGTCATGTTGCTGCACACACACAGCTGGGGTTACTAAGAGTTTTGACTGTGTGATGGCACACATATACTTTATATTCCTTATCCTAATAAACATACAGGCAAGTGTCCTTTTGGTTCCTTTCAGCCTACTGCATCCAAAAAACGCTTATAAAGCAGTGTGAACAAATGCAATTAGCATGCTTTTTGCTCGATGCTCCGGTGGGATGAGTAATAGACATTGATCGTGCCAGCTCACTGTTCTGACGCCTTAATGAAGCAGCAGGCTAGCGGGAAGTCTAACACGGGGAAGCTTATTAATCCTTAAACTGGGCAAAGAAATGACTTTCTGAGCGTCTTTTGAAATCTGATGTTATTATTTTATTCTATTGAGGTCTTTCCCACATGTGAACGCAAGTGGCATTAACTTGGCTGCCATTCTGGGCATGTGACACTGTAGGATCAAGTGAATAAGGCACGAGTCAACGCTCCATTTGCAGGGAAAGTGACTGCTAAAACCCCGATCAGGCAGGTCTACAGACCCCTGGCAACCACCTGTTGCTAGGATGAAAAGGTATATTCCCAACCAGCTGGTTAAAAACCTCCTTGTGATTGCTTTGGTTGCCAACATATTGTTGAATAGAACATCTACCTTGACGTAGATGTTACTGAGACTCAAACTTGCCAGGGATTTTTAGTAGAGACATCAATGGTATCAATTTGAAACTTCAACATCGCTCTGTTCTCGAGTTATTGCATTCACAACGTAAGCGTCCATGTTGCCTGACTGGCTGGCAGGGTGACGGCAATACCCATCAACCGTTTAAGGGTGATGGGGTAAAAACTACAGGCAACTGTGGCAATCTGCTACCTATGAATACATATTTTCCTAGCAACAGGTGATTAGATCACAACCAATATAGTGGACGAATCTTGAGTAACGTGTGTAGATGCAGTTCGTTTTCCTCCCGTCCTGATGAACACTGAAATTAAAGTTATGGCTCTCGTTCCTTTCATTTTACCAGATGGTTAGTCATGCTGGGCCTGGAAGTCCCTTGAAGTGTTACCAGATTGTTGCTGAGGTGGGATGATGTGCATATAGGATTTTCATTTCATTAGCAAACACACAGATTTGCTGTGCAGAATCAGTTTTTCTCCAGCCCGTAGACACCACTTAATCGTTCCCTGTCCTCATAATGTGTAATGATGTGTGATGAGTCCCCTGTCCTCTGTGTAAATTAGTGACCTGTAGATATAAATAACTATGCCTTGGCTTGTCTGGGATCCTTTTTTATAGCAATAGAAAAAGAGAACAGACTGCTACAATATGGGTTGGCCTGTATGAGCTACTGATGAAGATATGACAGGAGACAAGAGGCAGCGATATATATGTGACCTAACAGAAAGACATGAGGCAAGCAGAAAACTCTCTGAGTCGGGATGCTGCATGAAGAGAGATTACACAGGCACCAAAACTGCAGACACTGCAAATTATCACTCACAGACGCCCTCAAGCTGGAACCTGGAGAGCAAACGCTAGTAAGTGAGTGCTGTCACCCCAGATGGGATTAAATAAAACTTTCATCTGAGGAAATCCATACAGAGAAAAGAAAAAAGCCTGCGTTCTTTATTTGAAAGACAGCTTGAAAGCTTAAAAAAAAGAGAGAGAGAGAAAAACTTTAACACATTTGCATAATTTCAAGAAAAAACCTGAATATACTCCAAGCCTGCACAGCTCCAAAAACAAAACATGTACATCTCTGCTGGTTCATCAGCACTTTGACTCTAATGAGGCTTTCTGATTGAAAGCCCAGATACTGCACTTCTGTGAATTTAAATTTTTATCATCAAAAGCAAACACAAAACAAAAGGTCACCTCTGATGCTCTGCGCTTGCCAATATTCCAGGAATAATACTGTTCTGACGACGAGGCACAAAACGGATGTGAGTCTTCGGCTATAGAAAGAAACAGAAATACACCAGTGTGTCAAATTTTTAGACAGCTTTTCCTTTCTTGATGTAAACTTTTCCTTTACATACATCAAATGAAAGGCGAGCTCACTTACTCTTATCTGGCACAATTAGAGGGAATTTCTTCACCACAGCTGTCAGCAGCTGCATCATGGTTTCTATATGCTCAGTGCTGAGGAGAAGACAATCACAGCTGTCAGGTGCCAAGAAGCTTTCATGTATACACTCACTGTATGTGATTGTAACAGGTCCCTGCCCTTACTTGATGAGGTCGTGCGATGAGTTTTCTGCCCCTTGTTCCTGTTTGACTGTGGTAGCTGCAGAGGCAACGTGGACAGAAGAAGCGGGGGCAGGAGTAGTCACCGGGGGTGATGGACCAGCTGTGACAGCTGTGCCAGCACCTGGCTCCGTCTTCACTGTGGAAGAAAGCAAGTGTTAGAGACGGCTGCTTTATTAGTATGCATACTATATATTTTAAATTGGGAGATAAAAGAAAATGATGAGATGAGACTACAGGGATGGGATCTGAGTTTACTAGTTACAGCCTAATGTGCTTCTAAGCAAAATAAATAAATTTATACGCAAAGAAAGAGGAGTTTGGGAGTACAGTGGAAAAGAAGAGGAGAGCAGGTGGAGTGAGGATGGACCCCTCACCTTGTACCAGAGGCAGGGCAAGGGAGGGGGAGGCCTGGCTGGCAGGACTTGGGGAGGCTCCAGCTCCAGGTGCTCCAGGGGTGGTGGAAGAGGAGGAGGAGGAGGAAGGAGTACTGGAGACTGGGCCCTTTGACACGACTACAAACAGAGTAAAACACACAGGAATGGATTGTGGGCCATTAGGTACACCGGCTTAACGAGTGGATGAAAAAATGAGAGGGTAGGATGACAGGTCTTCCAGAAGCTGCACTTAGGAAAACTGTGAAATAATGAAAATCTGTTTTCCTGCGTGTTGTAAATAAATCATTCTGCCATCTTTAAACGAAGGAACATAAACTCAGTTTAGAGCGTAAAGTAACTGTTCTCACACTGTAAATCATATGAGGAAAAACATATTTTGCATATTTTTTGTATATTTTAAGATTTACCCTCAGAAACTTATTAAAAATAAGTGAGACTCCAACAAAGCAACCTTTGTTTGTGCAGTATCTTGTGTTATCATGGAGGACCCAGTTTATTAATCTAGAATTCACTGTTTTGTTGAGGGTTTATTTCACCTTTCCCCACAGGCATGAAGATGGTCTGCAGTCCGCCGGACCCACTTCCAACTCCCAGCTGCTTGAGCTGGTTGGCAGGAATGGTTAAGACAGTCTGCTGGGAGCTGGAACCTCCAGAATGGATCTTCAGCATACCTTTACAAAACAAAAACATAGGTGCTCTGTTTATTCGAGTAATGCATTAACATTTAACCTGACAGTTAATGCAGAAACAGGCTTATTTCTGCCTACCCGAGAGAGCAGCACCAGTTTTTCCTCCGGCGGCTGCCACTCCACTGACTAACGAAGTTGCAGAAACCAGGGATGTGCCGCTGCTGCTGATTTTGGGCACACCCACAACAGTACTCACACCTTTGGACATGCTGATGACAGGCATATTGGTGATCCCCTTTGCACCTGTTACTACAGCACCAGCTGAACCTCCAGCAGTCTTTGCGATCGCAGCAGGGTTTCCAGCACCCTTCACCAAGGAGGCCACTGCTGCCTTCGACAAGCTGCTGCCCCCACCAGCGGCGCTGGTGTTCTTTGCTGCGTTGATTACTGCTGCTTGGTTGGCTGCCATCAGGAGTGAGTGATGCTGAGAAGCAGACTTCCCACCATCGAGGGCCTGCATGGACACACGGAAACACACGTGTCACGCAGGAAATAAGCAAACACAGACTCTTTTATGTCCTTTAACGTTTCTGATAATGAGCTAACCAAAGTGAGCAAAAGCTCAAGTGTCCAAGCTGTTTTCACAATGGATGGCAGACCATGGTTTCATTAAACAACACACTTATTTACAAATCCCTTCTTTCAAAATAGCTAATAAAGTGAGGTATAAAAACATATACAGCAGCATTTCACCTTATCTGGAGCTGCACGACAGCGAACGTGTTCATAAATATGAAAAATATCACAGTCCAAGTCCATTTGCAAAAACACTGTAGTGTATATGTGAGAGAAGATTGCTGTGGCTGTGCCTGGAGGAGAGTTGGTGTATTCTTTTTTCTGCTGATGTTTGTTTTCTAGTGCCACGCAGCTCTCAGAATGAGCTGTGCTGATCAGGTCACTGGTTTTATGGAATCTCAGAAACAAAAGAGTCCATTTTTCCTCACAGAGAGTCCTCAGAAAGAGAAGTTCCGCCTCTTTGGCTTGTTTGTTGGAGCTCCGAGTAAATCTTTTTATGTGTTGCAATTTCTCTGTTTTATGATGCCTAGCTACTGACTCTAAAGATGTAATCATCCTAACTCAGACCGATGCTTATGAATATACACAGCAGCGTGCCTACACATGCGAGCCACTGCACTCAGGCTGGATCATTTGTTTTCTGTGTATCTCTACTGCCTTTTTTTCCAATTCCACTTATACAAAAATGTGTTATTTCTTGCAAAATCAGGGTGCTTCTAGTATCTATAATACCAGATTTAAAGATGAGCATAAAAGCTTTAGCTCCCCTATTGAATTGAAAATTTTTAATTCCTCCATGGATTTTAATTCCATAGGGGAATTAAATTTTCCTAAATGCTTTTTGGACATAGCAAGGTTTCCTTTAGAACGCATCAATTATTTCTATTTGCTCTGAATAGCAGAAATACCAGGATCAATATTAACACCCCCCAAAAACTGATCTTTTAAATTGAGCCAAAGCACAAACCACAAATGTGCAATGATGTGCTTTAATGCTCAAAGCTTGTAAAAGCAAGTTAAAAATGAGGACTTTCTTCCAGTTTACACACAATATAAAAACTTAAGCAAGAGTTTGAGCTTCACCTGAGAAAGCATCATGCCAAAATACAACAAAAAACCCCAAAAGAAATCAGTTTAGACTTGCAAAAAAGAATTACTGGTGCTCACAAGGCAAGAGATGGAGAAGTATCATCAGTAAATTCAGAGAGCCTCACAGTACAGAACAAGCCTGGCAGAGGTAGGACACTAGTGAGAGCTGCCAGGACACTAGTGAATGACTTCGCCAAGTCGTGAATTGTGGGACAATCATCAGAACCCTGCACAGGAATGGACTGCGAGTTTGCAGACCAAGAAAAATACCAGAAGCCACCAGTGCTAACCCTCAGTCTCCCAGCAGATAAGAACTATTGCTGGTATAAGTTTGAAAATCTTAGCTGTCACCTGCCTCAAATTACTGTGTTTACAAGATTTTCAGAAACCTTGAAGTCAAGATCAACATTTTTCAAACTCGTCAGACTTTTAGCAGATGGATCAATGGTATTAATTTGAAAATCCTATGTTCCCTCATTCTCAAATTATCGTGTTCACAGAGATGGTTGTTCATGCCACCGCTCGCCTGCCCACTCCAATGCGTGGGGCTAACTGAAGACCAAGCAGACCACCAAATCTGGAGGATCTTGAGAGATTCATCAAAGAGGAATGGGCTGGGATTGCTCAGGAGGACTTGAGTTTGGATTTCAAAGCTAAAACAAGTGACTGCAGGCTGTTATCCAGTCACAACTGACCATTAGCATCAGTGTGGCTGAGAATTTTGACCCTGGTAATTTTTAATTTTCGGTGAAATAATTTTCTTTCTGTGCACAAAATAAAATAATGTAAGCATCCAAAAAATAAAACTAGGATGTTAAAAATTCCTTCCAGCTGTGTTAGAAAAATAAATACATTTTCAAAGGGAGGCTAATAATTGTGTCCTCATCTGTACGTGGGTATGAAATCCAGCGTAATTAAAAACAGCATAACTAGCTTGCAACCATAAAAGAAATGCTTACAGCTCTTTGGTTTAATGTGACTCTTACATAGGGACATCTGCCATGCAGAATAAAAGGGATGTAAATAAAAGCTGTGAAACTCGCCTGTTGTTGGCTCGCACTGCTGACAGAGCCAGGCGTGGAGCTAGCAGCGGTGATGACTCCACCTGTCATCCTTAACGTGGTGGTGCCCGGCTTGGACAAGTGGCCTGCTCCCGCTGCCGTTACTGTTTTAACTGAGCCGTCAGGCAACTTCACCTGTGCACCCTGGGAGCTGCCCACCACCTGTCAATTAGAGGACGAGCAATTACCCACTTAGAACATCAGCAGCAGCAGCCCACGTGCAGCATGCTGAAGTTGTCAAGGAGGCATGAGGTGAAAACTCACAATCTATCAAAAGAAAAAAGATTTAAACTCTGACAAACATACACACATAGACTTTTTTCTTTATTTCCACAGTAGCCATGTTGCCAGTAAATAGTAAGGAATCACTTTTACATTTGTTACCAATGATATTATTGAGTTTTGCACTGTTCAGGAGCAGCACACCAATGTAATACAACAATGTAATTATTGTATTTATAGACCATTTCATATGAAAATGAAAATGGAAGCCATTTTTTAAATCAGAAAAAAACCCTGTAAAATAACTAACACTACACCAGTCTGACTAAAACTCTGAAGTCAGTTTTCACTTGGGTAAACACTAAGAAATGAAACTGCTATGATAATGTTATATAAAGTGAGACTGATTAAAATGCATGAGGGGACTTGTCCACCTCCAGCTCAGCAGCACATGGGAGAATCAGGTGCTTGCACCAGCAGCACCCTGGACAGGTCTTTCACTGTTGCAGCTCATTTAAATTGTGAGTGGAACCAATGGAAAACTAACTACACTCATATGTAGTGTTTGAGTGCCATCTTTGAATAATATTTTTTTGTTTTCCAATCTGTGTTTCAGAGTTAAGATGTAATACCAGATCTAATAACCATGAACAGCATAAAACATGGACGTGGCTTCGCAGTTGGAAAAATTAAGCCAGTGAGGAAGTACATTCAACCTGCAGTGTATCTAAAAGCCACCAGATGGCGATAGCTGTGGTTGCAGAAACACCTCTGGAGCTACAGAAGTCTATGGGAAAGCCTTCTGTCTTGACCTCTAACCACTTTCTTGATGAGTTTATGGACTCAGTTACAGTTTACAATGAATAAAAAAAGTCTTGATCAAACTATGTTTTGAAAAAGAGCATTATTTCTTTAGGTATGTTCATTGGCTTATGACATCAATTGGACCTGCCCCTCCTCCTCATCACTTTTTTTTTTTTAAACCAAGATGAAACCAAGTGAAAATGCTGATCTTGTTTCTTCCAAACAAAACTTCAAAAACCAGAGGATGACCACTTGGTAGCTACATCCACCGTTTATACTGTTTCTTGTTGGATCTGTGTTGGATCTATGTCTGGAGATGTTATATAAACTTTAACTTAAAATTAAAATTAAGATGGCGCAATACCTTAAACAGAAAAAAGTCTGTGTCAAGCACAAATTATGTTTTCTCTTAAGCACCTTAAAATCAGCCTAGGATAATAACCACATATGTCATTGGTGATTAATTTACATTGATTAAAGAGGGCGACATGATCTGTACAGATGGTCCCTGTTGGTATTTAAGAAAATTGTAAAAAGCTTGATAACATTTTCATTTAATTAATTTTCAAAAATATAATTTAAATAAATATCAATTTTCAAAACACAGCCAACACAGACACAGATTTTAAAAAAGACGTCACATTAAAACAAACTGGCACGTGGATAAAATAGTTTAACTCTAGTCCAAACAATAAAAAAATAGTAAATAGTACAGCTGACAACAATGTTACATAAGTTGTTATTTTGAGCCTAACACTCTCACACAAGACTAAATATGGTAACAAATAGATCTGGTTGAATGGTCATTTCAAAAATTGTCTGACAGTGTTTTAAAGATTAAACTCCAATAAAACTGCAAATTTTATTGCCAGTAAGAATGTGCCATGAGCCCGGGGCCAGTGTGCATCTATCACACGTTGGTTTTACATCTTTAGACAGTTTAGAAAGTTTTACTTTGGAGAATTAAGGCGATGCAACGACTTAAACTGAGTCTAGCACAAATTAGACTAATGTAATGCTGAAGTAATACGTGGAGAGACATGATCCGCACATAGCTTGCAGCCTGTATAACGTTACTTAGGTGGTCAAATTCGTTTGTGGAGTGTGGCTAATGTTAGCAGAGCTAGCAACAACAGCCTTCTTATCCTGTACAAAGATGTGGTTATCCTCTGGCCGAGTCCTGTTATGCCAGTTTATTCTGACACAGGCTTCATATAACCGTCTATTTTATAGAACTACTGCAGTCCTGCTGGATAACACCTTGCTTGATAACTACAATTACATGGTGTTGTACATTTATAAAACTGAAAAAGAAATTTAGCTGAGTGGGCCATATTTCTGTTGCAAGGGCAGCATTGTTTAAACGCTGAGTATGCAGTGACATTTCTAGTAACAATTATACTTCTCTAATACACTATCGTGAAATGAGCATGCCCCTCTAACAATGTGCAAAATACAACTTTCAGTGTGTGGATGACAGATCGTGAACTGTGTTATGAAATTATATTCCCAGCACAACACTAATCCATATACTTCCAAATGAAAAAGAAAAGACCTCTGAAGATATTTCATTGTCAAAGAAAATACAAAAGCATTTCCACCACAAAATCTGAGATTTGGCAGGACGGTCATAATTTAGTGGTCAAATGAGGGAGGCAATCAGTGAAGTAACATACAGCAATGCGTAAAAATAAAGAAGAGAAGAAGAATGAATATTTCATTAAGAATATTAAAGAGGAAAATGACTGCAGAGCAGGAACAAAAGAGCTGGCAAACCCCACACGAGTCCTACTATCACAGAACTGGAAGACCCAAAAGACAAGCCTGTGTCAAAATCAGACTGTCAAAGAAACAACTAAGAAACACAGAAGCAGTAGTAACTACAGCAGCATTTGTGTTACACACTGAACAGCTTACAGTAAACTCTCCACACTGACCTGAGCCAAGATGGCTGCCTTCTGTCCGGCTGTCACTCTAATAGCCTGCTGGCTAGCAGTTGCAGGAGATGATGCAGCATGACCTGCCGAACCGGAACTCCCCTGCTTCCCCGAACCTTGTGCGGGCTGACCGACCAGAAACGTACCCTGAGAAAACAGAACAAGAATGACTAAAGTGCAGCTCTAATGACACACAGTCAGGTCCAAGAGTTTTTGGACAATGATTTTTGTTTAATTTTGCCTCTGTACGCCAGCACTGTGGATTTTAAATCAGTGTGTGACTGTACAGATTATCAGCTTTAATTCAAGGAGCTTAAAAGTCCCGCTTTAACTGTTTAGGATTTACAGGCATTTTTATACAAAGTGCACCACATTCAAATGCTGAAAATTAAAATATGTTCCAGTGTAACGCTTGTTTTCAATGACTGGATGACATTTTTTGCAGTCAGAAGTCTAGAACACCTGGACATTTACTGCAGCCATCTTTTTACCTTTAGTTTTAAATTAAATAACTGAAAAGCTTGTTCTATAAATAATAAATATTTATTCTTCGTTGCCTTGAGATACTCTTAGGTTGCTTTTGCAGTATTCTTTAGGTCATTATCCATTTTCTCTGTGGAGCACCGGCCATCTGTTTTGCAAATTCCTATATTTTTTGACTTACTACCCATGAGTCTGGTTCACATTGGTCTCAAGTTTTCCCCCCAGAAGTAGGCGGGCTCTTTCAGGTGTTTTCTGACACAGTCCAATACAATTTCATTGCCTGGACTCAACTCCACAAATTTTATATGTTTAATTCATCATAAAATAACTAAGGACATTAACTAGGCATCATCTGGCCATAAAACTATCTGTTAGCCTCTCTCTCTGTACCTCTGTATTTGAACCATGACACCAAGAGAAATTCCTTGTTTGTGTACAAACTTTGCAGTAAACGTGATGCTGATTCTGTCAGTCCAGTTACTTTTGAGCACCTTTTTAGTGGTGAACGGCTGTAATTCTTTGACAGTTCATGCATATACGGCAAAACATAATGCAAAAGCAACTCAAGAATTTCTCGAGGCAAAGACCAGGGATATTCTTCAGTAAACAGGCCAGTCACCTATTTCAACCAACAAAGTGTTCAGTTACTGGATACAAACAGGCACACAAAATCAGTCACTACAGTGGTGTAACTACTAAAAACAAAATTTGTCTTTATCTAAAATCTTACAGACTTATTGTATTCAAAGGCCATAAAAACTGGTTTCAGGTCAGCCTAGTAAACCCACACAGGATCAGCCAGGCTTAATATATCACCAATATTAGACTTTAAATTACATACAGTACAAGGTTACATGATGTGCACAGTATGACTATTTTAAGCAGTACAATGCTTCCATTACATTTTAATTTTTTATAACATAATAGCTACGGAAAATTCAATTAGCCCTCTAGGTCAATTGATCCTCTAGGTCCTAATTAGAATGTGGGAGTGCGCCGGCTCTTTGGCTCATAAGAGAGACTGACATGAAATTTTACAGAAAAAAAAGATGGCTCTTGAAGAATGATCATTATTAGGAAAGCAGGACCCAGTGTCTATGTGGAAATTTGAAACCTCTGCGCGTACACACACACACACACACACACACACACACACACACACACACACACACACACACACACACACACACACACACACACACACACACACACACACACACACACACTCTCTAATTAAGAACAGGTCAGTCAAATATGAACACTCTAATAAGCAAAGATGAGATACATACAGAGCCACAAATTATGTTGTGCCAGTGTGTGACTGCATTTGTCGTTAGTAAAGGAAAAAGTGGGTCTACCCACCTGTGGGGTCTGTTTAAGGATATAAGATGTGTAGGAGAGGTTGGAAGGTAGATTGCTTGAAGAGGAAGAGGAGGAGGAGTTGTGAGAGCCCCCAGAGACCGCTGATGAGCTGTTCTGGGACTGCTGACCTAAATTACAGAAATCCACATAGATCAGTCTCATTTCATATGAAAAATCCAGAGTATCAGTGCTGCCATTTCAAAGAAGGGCAAAGGCACGATTGTGAAGCAGAGCAGGGCAGTGCAATGTTGGCTTACTGCTGTGAAAATCCAAATGTCTTTAAGCAGAAAAACAGATGACTGTAACTGACTCACTGTCCAGCAGCAGCCAATATCTGTAACTGGCACTAACATGCCTCAAGTTGTAGAGTCACTTCAGAAGTGGATTTCTTTTTCCAAACTTTATGACGAGCTGGAAGCCAAAATATTTTTTAATACAGATGTCTACAACTTGGAGGCATGGATGAAAATGTCGCAGTGAAAGGTTTTTGCCTGGGATGCTGACCCCAAATACTGAGCTGCCAACAAAATCAAGCATTGTTTTCAGTTTCTATCAACACTGTTGAGTAAGCTACCCGCTCCAGGCAAATGCCTATTTCTAACACCTAGTAATTTATGACATTATACACCTGCTAGAAAATGTTGTGCAGCTTCACATGTTGCAGGTTTTCTTGCATATTAAATACCCACATACTGTAATCCACAGAGACTGTCCTGGAAACCATATTTAAGTGGTAAAGCTATACTTTGGGATATTAAACTTAGAATAATTATTCTACATTAATTCATGAAATACACTATAATCTTGCAGGTCCTTGCAATATAAAACATGACAACGCTAACCTGCATTTTCCATTTTGCTGCTACAAAGATACACTGTCACAGAGTTCTATTAAAACATGGTGACACATCCAACAAAGATTGACTACAAGCATTTTAAACAAACAAACCCTTTGCTTGGTCTTAATAAACATGAATAGGATTGAGAAAAGCATGTGACTAAAACACTGACACAAAAGGAGCAATACCATGTCAATGGAAACTGATATGGGTTTTTTAAACAGTGGCTGTATAAAAATATTATTTACGATTATTATTATATATATTTAATAATATAGGACGCAACATGTCTCACTTCCACTGGAGGCCCGGAGGATTGCTCCCTGTGGGATGAGGAGCAGCTTTCCTTTCCCCGAGGGGTTCTTGCTGTTGGTGGTCAGGTAGAGTTTGGTACCTGGTGGCAAATTGGCCAGATTGGCTAAGTTGTTGGCTGGCAGCTGAAGTGTAGCCATCACTAGGAACAAACACAGAATAAGAGAAATAATAATGATTACTCACTCAGCTCTAAAACTGCAAACATTTTAAATAAAGAAGATGATATTAATATAGGGTAGAGACACATTGTTTCTAAATGTAATTCAACTATTAAAAAAAGGAAAAAGAAAAAACACACAACCAAAAAAAACTAAACAAAAAACAAACAAACATTGATGACCCCATTGAAGTGTTCCCCCACCTCAGAGTCAAAGTTAAACCCAGAGCAGAACAGAGTGTGAATGCTTGTCTGTGTCTCTGTGTTATCCCTGTGACAGACTGCCGACCTGTCCAACTTGAATAACTCCCTTTCTCCCTATGACAGCTGAGAAAGGCTGCAGCACCCCAGTGACCCTGAACTGAATAAGCAGTTAAGAAAATGGATGAATGGATGGAGTTGGCATGTCACCAGAATCCTTTAATACCAAACTTGTCACAGTGAAAACATGACAATACTTTTCACTATTGTAGCATCATTCGTTTTTGATACAGCAGGCACTGTTATACAGAAATCAACTAGGTTACGATGTAATGTAATGTTGTGTTTGAGTGCATGGGGCAACCATTCTGTCATTCGGGGGGTATTTCATACTGTGGTTTTAAATTGGGGATCAAAGATCATGTAATTCTACTAACAGCCAGGATGGGATTTGAAATTGTAACAACAACTTGGGCTGCTATAAAATGAAACTGTTCTTTTATGTGTGTGTGCGAGTGTATTTAATCTCTGACCTCCACTCTTGCCACCTGAACCACCAGCCGCCTTGGTACCCTGGTGTCCAGAAATGCCACTGGCTCCACTGACGATGGCTTTAGCAACTCCCTGAGCCAAAACCTGCTTTCCACTCATCACCTTGGAGACAGAAGGGTTGCCCTTGGCAACCAGAATTTGTCCACTGCTGATAGCAACCTGTTTGACTGAAGACTGAAGCCCTGAGCTAACAGGAATACCCAACATCTAGAAGAAAGAGAAGAAACTATTTTTTTTAAATGACTGTGGCCACACACATACGTACTTATCATTGCAGGTTTGCGTCTGTGCAGGTTTGTCTGGGTGACAACTGACCTTGCTACTAGTGGCCCCTGTCCCTCCACCAGTCTGTTTCTGGGCCGACATGGAGATCATGTGACCCCCCTTCACTGCGACAAACTGGTGTCCTGCTGTAGCGCTAGCTTGCTGTTGCTGACTGGTTACTGTGGAAACCATCGGCTGTTGCTGTGTTGAAACTTCCCCTGGCTCTTGCTTGATAATAACCTGCACGGGAAACATGGAGAGAGGGACTCGAAACACAACTCCGCACTGCTTTGAAACCACAGCGGGTTCATAATGCAGCTGCTATATATCAGTTACCAATTACATTGTCTGGTTAAAAGAAAACATCACATAAATGATTAATACGATGCACTCTGACTGTAAAGAAAGATCTGATTATTCTTTTTTCAGCAGGCTGCAGTGCTGCAAGAAAAGATGTTACTTAAAACAGATTTCGTAAAATCAGCATCATCATTTATTCATCGGGTCCATGTTTTGATATTCCCCATATGTCCTCATCTGGGGTGCCTTTCAGTGTGAGAGCAGATGTCTGTAGTTTACAACAGAGAAAACTAAAGAATCTGAACCAATCAGAGCTCCAATGTGATAAAACAGGAATTTTAGGCCAGATCATATTTCGCTCATTGTGGACAATAAAGGGATCATTAGCATGTGCGAGTAGGATGACATTAAAGCAAGCTAATGACACATTTTGCGTGAAAAAGAACTGTGCAATTCTCTCTGCAAAGCTCCCCCTCCCCCATCCTCAGAACTATGTCCTATTTAAATAGCTGCCAAGGCACTCACAGCTGCTGAAGATAGCACCCTGGCTTACTATTAATATCACACTGCTTTGTTAATTTTGCTTTAAACACAAATAATACAAGGACTGTCTTCATAGTTAGAGGACAGGGCAGTAAAAATGGATAATGTTTGTCACGTTTAAGGTTGTAACCCAGTAAGGCTCTACCAACTCACCTTCATCCCTGAGGACAGGAAGGTGCCAGTGTGAACTTTAGGTGCTGGGGAGCGAGTGCCCTGAGTGGCAGACTGTTTAGTGGATGGGCTTCCTGTGGAATAATTAACAAACATACAAACACAATAAGTCACAGCACAGATGAGGGTGAGGATTCACCACCCTTCCTGTCAGCTTTTCGAGAGATATCGAGGCCACTGTGGTGCCAGGTGACTGTTTCCTCTCAGGGTTGACTGACTCGCAGAGCTGAGCCCCACCAGAGTTTTGTTCCTTACTCACTGCATTAAAATCTGTTTTACTGCAGGACTGGTGAATCAGCCAAAACACCCACATCTATCTCATCCACTTTGATAAAACATAATTTAAGAACACTCTAACCTTGTTGCCAAATCTGGGTGAGCAGTGCATTTGTGAAGGAAGTGTAGGAGTGGCTGAGTGGGTGTGAGACAGCAATCTACAGGAAAGAGCTCCTAAGTGGAATATGACCTGATGCTGGTGCTGAGAGGAAGTAAACACAATGACTATCATCATGCAAGATGATTGCTTGATGATGCGCAAAATGCTCAGATGGCAATAAAACTCATCTTTTTATGGGGACTTACACACACACATCACATAGAGAGGAAAAAACTGTTTGGAGTGCAGGGTCTTCTCGAATAGCCCCCTAATCTGGCCATGAAACACATTGACTCAGTTACCATGGTAACCTCTCCTTTAGCAACCACCCTGCTGGCTCACCACACGTCATAATTTAGGAGTGCAGGTAGGGAGAAAGAAAACAGCAAAGAGGGAATACATAATGTTAGAAAGTAGACTTTAAAGGGATTAAAGAGGGAAAAAAGTGCAAAGAGAGAAACAAAGAGAACAGAGAAGTCTGAAGGGCACTGTTCATCGTCTGTCCTGCTATAAAGTGGATTTTTCACAGCCATTTTTATATCCCATGTGGGCGGCTCAGACACCGCTTCTCAATTTTGCTCCAGGTCCACTTCCGATTTCAAGCAGCACTTTAACACTGAGTAGGAGAAGTGTACCTGTGGAGGCAGCGGATGAGGAAGCCATGCCGATAACCTGGCCCGGTTTGTCAACAATGATATAAGGATTGTTGAGCACAGAGGATGAGCTCTGCTTGCAATGGACAGGGGTGGAGGTCGTGGGTGTGCGGGGCAGCGGGGAGTGGCTGGGTGTGGAGATGGGTGACCCTGTGGGGGAGGAAGTAGGGCAGTTATTGTATGAGTAATTCTCTTGGACTTAATTTTTTATGAAACTTATTTTTTCTCATTTTTAAAAGGGGCTCTGAAATATGTTATCGAAAGATAAAATTCATGTCACATGACCTTTTTGCCACTGTTTCCATTCTCTGTGTTTTGTTTACAGTTGCCTTTACAGACATTCGAAACTATAATCAGCAGTTTTCCAAATCTGAATTAAAACATAATGGCGTTTTTCTATTTTTATGTACTTTGTTTGGCTAATGCAAGAAATATGCGCCTGTGGGAACACAAAAGAAGCTTTTGTCAACCCCTACTGAGCAGTACTGCATCTTCCTAACAATGAATGTATTCATACCAACTTCACTAAGCTGAGAATCAGTGTCAGTGCTGGGAAACAATATGTTGAAATTACAAGCAAATGGAAAAATAATGTCATCCAACTTCAATGTCAGTGAGGCGTTTGCTGTCAACACTTCTTAGTGATTTACAAATTTCACCTCAACAAAACCTGAAATAAAGAAGTTATAATCACAGGGCATCTTTATTGTGTAAACTTAGACCATCTTATTTATGATGAATTGGATTCTTTAGAAACAATATGACAATTTTACAAGGACAGTGGGTGGAGACACGTACCTGAAACTATTTTACAGCTCATTGTGATTGGTTGGAATGATTTCCCAGGAGACTCAGCAGGACTGGGTGGTTGTCCTTGGGGAACAATCTTGCAGCTTGCTGTGATAGGCTGGAAGGCAGAGTTGCCATGGGAACCCAGAGTGACTCTGTCACCGGCCTTGGGCCGTGTTGGAGTGTGTTCACCAGCAGCAAGGCCTGCGCTATGAACACCTGCAGGCCTCCCCGACTCTGTCTTTATGAAAACTGCAGATGGAAGAACAATTTTTATTGAACATCATCTGGTTTTGATAATAAGCTGACATAAAATGATTGTAAGGCCAAGAAACCACTGAAAACTGGTTTATTCTGGTTTAGTTTTATGGAGAGAAAATAAACAATCCTACTTTTCTGTTAAGCAGTCCAGTATATACACACCCTCAGGTACATGATCCCTATTATTTTAAATGTGCAAAAATAATCTGCTGGTGTACCTTTGTCTACACTGGAGTCATGTGACACAGGAGAACTACAGCGTCCATAAGTCTGGGCCAGAGAGGCAGTCAAAGTGGGGCTGGCTGCTCTGTGAGTCACCTTGGAGGAAGAAGGCTGAGGGATGTAGTCTTCCCCAAGAGAATCCCTGTGAAGCTCCACATCAACCACCTGGAACAAATATAAATCAACGTCAGAGTGAAGCTCTGAAGGGAAAAAAAGTCATAGCAAGAAACAAAGTGAACATTTCTAACTCACTGTTTCTACCCCGAGCGTCTGCAGTCCAGTGTATGTTCGGTCGAGCTGTAGGAAAACAGAAGAAAGGATATAGACAGCAAAGTTATGCAGCAGAGTTACTGAACTGTATAAACACATTTTAGTGCAATATACTATGATTACTTATTTGTTTAAGAAATGTCAACATCTAATTACTCTGAAATCAAACTGGACTATATCACTATGCATTTCTAAAAGCAATGAAAGTTCTTTAGTTTAAAAAGGCGAACGTGATTGTAATGCAGACTGAAAAAAAGATACTAGACAGGTGCTTTTCAGTGGGGCAAAAAAAGCAAGCCATAACAGGAGAAAACTTGCTGAAGCACTCAGCTATTAAAATGAAAAAATATTTAATAAAACTGGTAGAAGCTCAGCAAATAAAACCCGTTGACCCAGTTAACGTTTTAATTGATGTATTCAAGGGGTTTATCAAAAGACTTGATTGAACTGTTTAGGAAGTCCAAGGCCTTTACGGCACAAACCTTCAGCTGCTGCTTGTTTGTGGGTCTCTCTGCCTTCAGTTTTGTATTTAATAACTGTAAATTAAGCATCGTTGGGTTGAGATCAAGTGACCAACTTGGCCATTAAAAGTAATACGTTTTCTTTGCCTTGAGAAACTTGCGCTGCTTGCTCTTTTGGGTCATTATCTATTTACTCTGCAAAATGCTGTCTGGTGAGTTCTGCAGTATTTGTCTGAATGTGAGCAGAGAGCACAGCCCTGCACACAGAATGCATCCTGTTACTTCTATCAGCAGGTAACTTGGTATGCTTCAGATCATGAGTTGTTGCTCTCCTTCTCCATATTTTTCATTTCATCCACAGAACTGTTTACAGAACAGTGCAGGCTCTTTGAATTTTTTTCTAGCGGAGTCTACTCTGCACTTCTTTTTCCTGAGTATAACAACTGGTTTTCAGCTTGTTGTAAACCCTACATGCATGTCTTGATTTTAGATGCTGAAAATGATACACCTACCTCCTCAAGAGTTTTACTTTCTTATGTTATATTGTTATCATGTAACAATGATGTCAACATGCAAATCAGTTCACCACCTTTAAATTATAGATTTGGGAATTTTTGCCATCTTTCTGATTGGTTTGTTTTATTGTTGCTTTCTGCTGCTTGTCAGTCAGTTGTCCAGTTCTTTCAGAGTCTTCCTCTTTTTGAGGGACTGTGGACAAAAATGACTATTTCCTAAACTGCTAATGCAATATCTTTGGAAATCCCCTTGAGTTAAAGCTGATAGTCTGCACTTCAATCACACACTGACTGAATTTAAATACACTGTGGTGGTGTCCAGAGGCAAAATCTGCAAATATTGTGTATTTGTCAAAAAATAAAATACTGACGTGAATGTATGTAATCCTTTTAAGTTTCCTGCCTAAATCCTGTACACTTTACACACATGTGAAATTCAGCAGTAGAAGTCAGACCCACTGGCTTGTCTACAATAGGCTCTGAAAATTGGCACAAGGAAAGACAAAGAGTCCTCATCTAACGAGAAAAGTAAAGTGAATGATGATGTGGTCTGTAAAGTATTCTGACCTTTAGCTGGTGGATGATGTCAATACGTTTGTTGCGAGGGTCTTTAAAATGGATCTGGATCCTCACAGGAAACTCACCCCAACCGCGGCGCGTTAAATGAAAGGGAGGCTCACTGAGAACAGACACATTTGAACTGCCTTATGCAACACTGTTAAAATTCAAATATAAGTCAGGATGAAAAAAATATATAGTAAAGATGAATCACTATGCCTTTATTTAAAAACCAATCTGTTTTCTAGCCTGGACCGAGTTAAGAATCTCCTAAAAATCAATGACTTGAAAAACTCACATGTTCTCCTCCTTTGAAGCTTGACATTCTCATCCCAACATAACAGACATTGATCTGACTGCAAGGGCATGTGCATGTGCCTGCGTATCATGTGTGTATTCAAGCGCAACCTATAAGTGAAGCAGGTGTTTTTTTCCACTTCACTTCATCCCTTCATCTACAGTCAGGCTGTGCTGGGAGTCAGCAGAGAGCATCAGCGTAGGGCTCACTGGGAGTGAAGGTTTGAGTTACGTGGGGGGAGCTTGTGAGCTGCTGCAACAGCAACGTGAGCACTTTGTCAGTTCAAACAGCTGGGAAGCTACAGCTGAGGATAAGGACTGCTGACTGATGAGAGAGATCATTTATTCAGAAGCTGCAGGCAACCTTAAATCCTGAGCCATTTTTAGAGGGTAATGCCAACAATTAGACATTTGAAGTGCATATTTCAAGGCTACCTAACCTCTGTTGCTTGTGAATGATTGCTAAATTAAGTGTGTGATGCTCATCTATACACCTAACTGCTTTAGGCTAAGGCAAGTCTGGACCACTTAGGTGTGCCTGCTATTAGTCTTGTTGACGTTGAGTTCTGGCTGACTCGCTGTGCAGCAAATGATGTTGCCTAATGATGTGTGTACAATCTGCATAACAAATTTGTCATCTTTTAATTTTCTTAAAAGCTGTAAGATTTTGCTGAAGTGATTACTGCTTGGTAAGACAAATATTGATTTTCTACAAAGCGATGAGACTGATAGGGGTTGAATGCGCTGCATCATCAAACCTACACGAGGGGGCAGTGTTTGCTAAAAGTTGATCTAAAGGATTTTCACCGAGCTGAGAATTATTATGTAATATTGTTTGTATAATTCTTGCAGTTTTGGCAAGTGATGCTTGGAAAAAGGTGGATCAAAGGACTTATTTATCACGACAAAGTTAGAAGTAAATATTTTATCTAAGAGCTACGAAACACTGCAAGAACAAATCTTTCTTTTTGTCTTCCTTCTTCTCTTTAATTAAATTCTTTCTAACTTCTTTTATTCTGCAACATTAGTACATGAAACTGCATGACTGCTTAAAAAACATTTGAAAACACATTTCATTAAAACTGGCACAAACCTGACTTCCACGAGGTCGTTGGGTTTGTAGCTGGGATGCAGGAAAAACCAAACTTTCTTGACAAAGTGGTCGATGCTAGGTTCTCTCCTTGAGCCTCTGACGTACACCATCCACTTATGAGTAGACTGGTCATTCTCTTCCCGCTTATCAGGTGGAATGTACCTGAGAATAATAAACAAAGAACAAAAATCTCAGAGGTAGTGAAAACATTGGATTGAGGTAATGCATAGATGGTTTACAGAAGAGTTAAACACCACCCAAGATGAAGAGCAGGAAGGTAAAGTGAGACTGAAAATGAAGGGGTGTTTTTTTCTTTAAATCTTTACAAAGTATTTGGAAAGAGGAGACAGACAAGGAGGTGCTACATGACTAATTTCAACACCGCTTTAATAATTTTCTGTCATAAAGTTTCCGTCTTAAATCAAACACCGGTTGGAAGCCTGGAGGAACTTAAAATCTCATCTGATCAAATCCTTTCTGATTAATAAACCTGTACTAAAATATTAAGTGTGCTAAAAAAATATCTCAAAGTTTTCTAAACTTAATATGCGCTTCATTGATGATGAGTATCGCTGGCACCCTTTTCCGCTCGAGTCTGTCTGTCATGCTGGAACAAAAAAAACCTCACCTTTGACGAATGGTAGGCACCCATTTGTCAAAATAAAAGCCTCATTACTATACAAAATGCAGTCACGAAACTCTACAGGTGTGTGGCTAACATGAAAATGAAGGCCAAGTTCAACAGCAGGTGTGGTCTGACCCATAAGAGCTAAAACGTTACGTAATGTACAATTAAAAAGTGAGTATCTATTTATATGGGGTCTGGGGTCAACATGCTCATGAGTATCATGGCAGGTGGGATCCCAACGTATTATTAACTGAGTGTAATTTTACCTGTGCAGTCTTGAGGAACGGAAAACTGTCCACCCAGGGGCAAAATAAATTAGGTAAAATGTATTCTCAATCTTCTTCAAGACCACACTTGCAGGAAAACTGATTTGTGGCTCATCTCTTCAGTGCACAATCATGCATGAGAAAAATTCAGCTGACTAAATAAAATAAGAAAAACCAACCCCGACTGCCACAGTTCTTCTAATGTTTAGCCAATAATGAATAAAATCAGCTCTCTTTCTACTTAATTTCTGATCCTGCACATGAACCCTAAACCAGCTGCGGTTCAAGATGGCCGATTTGTGGTATAACTGAGTGATATATGAATGATAACTGAACTTTCAAAATAAGAGACATGCAGTAGTTTATAAGCAAGTCCATCGCAGTTTGTGTTTTCCTCCAAGACTGATTAAAAATAAAAAAAATAGACAACACTGAATGCAGGTAGGCAGCCTTTTCTATAATACCTGCCCGAAGCTTAAGTGACTTTCTTATTAAAAATTTTTACATTTCATTTATTCTCAAAATTAGGGCTGAACGATATATCGCATTTGCGATAATATCGCGACATGATCAAGTGCAATTTTCTAACCGCAAAGGCTGCGATTATACTCTGGACATGTCCAAATTCATGGGCTGCATCCTCCTGAGGCCGCATTTGTAGACCGATTACGTCACAGCGACGTGCCGAAGGCTGTCCAAATTACTACCATATCCCAGAATTCATAGCGCGGCCCAGCCAAACTCCAGTTTCCAGCAATGGCGGCCGCTACTAAGTTTTAAAATTACTCATACTAATCTTTCTGGGTCACAAAATAAACTTTTAACATATTTTCAGGCGAGAAAGTAGTTGTGTAAACATCAAATATCTGCTCGGTTTATCAAGATATCCCATATTTGCAAAAGTGCTTCGACGTTTTCAGAGGCGTCTGCTACCCACCAGCTCGACAGCTAGCCGGGAGCTCGAGGGTTACTGATGCGGCCGAGAACGGCACAACTCCCGGCACATCATTTTCAGATCACCGCGGAGTTTCGCTGCTCGGGTTAAACGTAATATATAAGTCACTTAGACAACCTAAAAATGTTATTGTTGGGCTTTTTTCAGTGTTTTGTTTGTTCGTGAGTAAATCGGTTTGGCTGAGATTAAAGTTATTAGATTAGATAAAATAAAACTTTATTAATCCCCCGGGTGGGTTCCTCCTTGGTTTTCACACAGCTGACTAAACGTCAAACAGAAAACTTATTAAACAGAAGTATGAGACAGTCGAGAATTTACGCCAGTGTCTGGTTATATTTTAGATAGCAAGAAGCAGACGGCCGAGTTTATTAAACTCCACCGAGACAGCGGTGACGCTAATCAGAACTAGCCTTCTGATTAGCTAATCAGAAGGCTAGACCGTCCAATTTCACGCCTTTAAATTTTAAAGGCGTGTTTGTGTGTGTGTTTATACAATTGCTATTATGTTTGCACTTTATGTGTAATGTTACTGACTGCAGAGATCAGTAAGATGTGTGTATTTTTTATGTATTAGTTTTATTTATTTAATATTATTTTTTAATTGAATGACTGTCTAGTAGTTCACAGATGTCGAAAAACTGAGTGTGGTAAAGCCACTGATTTTTTTTATGTATATTTCTGCAATCTGCACATTGTACTGACTTTCATTTTAATGTTTACACCAGGGTTCCTTGTCAGCACTTTATGCTCAGATGTTTGTAAGCTAAAAATAAACTATTGTGTATGTTCAAATATACTGTTGTGATTGAAGAAGTTAAATAAAAATGTCAGTCATCAATTCATGCATCACCTCATGTCATCATAACAGAGGTCTGTCTTCCAGGAAAGAACAGTTTAAAATTAATGTAATATAGTATTGGCCATACTATATGATGTATTGCTTGTCTTTGTTTAATAATACAGAAGACAAAGACCTTAAAAAATAATCGCATATCGCATCGCAATCGCAATATTGGGGCAAAAAATCGCAATTAGATTATTTTCCATAATCGTTCAGCCCTACTCAAAATTGTGTGTTTCTGAAATTCTAAGACAAAACACCAGGCTTCCCACGTGAAGAGTATCTATTTCAACAACACTTTCTTTTCAATTCTGAGTTCTAATCTGAAAAGTGTGTTACAATGTAATTAGTCACCAAAGAAATGACAGACATTTTTTAATTTGGTTACGTACTTGGATACATTTCCTACTACGATTGTCTTCTTCACATAAAGTCTAGATGCATCGTCCCCAGTAGAGTGGTAGGTCACTCTCTGCTCTGCGCCTGCAGACGATGGTACACCGAATGTGTCCTACGGCAACAACAACGGCAATGCTTTTATTAACCGATCATCAAACAGTCAAGAACTCCACAATTTCTGCCAGGTGAACTTACTTTGCCTGTGTTGCGTCCGGGTCTGCGCTCCTGCCTGCTGCTGTCCTCTCTCCAAGATCCTTCTCCATTCCTCTCAGCACCATCTCCTTGCTGTGAGAGAGACTCGGACTCTGATTGAAGCAACGATTGAGTCTCAGAGCCCTGGTTGAGAGGGGAAGAAGAACGGGAAGGAGACTCCAGGAAGCGTCGGATGGCTGGATGGTTCAGCACAGCAGGGTCGCTCTTGGAGGTATGCTATGGGACATAGAAGAAAATTTAGGTCAATGTTTCTATATTGTACCACCACATAGAGTAGCAGACAGCTGGCTATTACCGTCTGCAATAACACCACTATAAAGTTTTATGCCCTGTGTTTATAATCCATAGTGCATGTAACAGTTCAGGAGCCAATTTAGTACCTAAAAATGGAGCTACTTCAACAACCTTGAACAAAAAGACAATATTTTGCAAAATATGCAAGGAAACTGTTCCAGCTGAAGATGGAAGCCACAAATGTGTTTCACCACTTGAGGCAAATAAACACCATAAAGTACAACCAGGCTACACAGGAGGCGATACTAAGAGCTGGTGACGTGCAACCTAAATGTCAACAAAAGACTCCACCAAGCATCACTGATTCACACAGGAGGTGCACTCCAGATGACAGGAAGAGGGGGGGAGAAAGCTCTACCTAAGAAACAACATCTTAAGTGGAAAAGATTTTTCAGATTTACATAGTTAAGTGTAACAATTGTTCAGTTAAAGTGTTATTTTATATTTTTACTTCCCAGGGGAAACAATACCTAGGCTACTTGTGTGCCTACATTTGACTTACCGTGTACTACTACTATTGCACTACAATTTTGAGGCTGTATCATCCAACTCTGTGTGCAAATGAATGGGAATTTACCTCTGAGAGCTTTGTCAGTCCAGCACTGGCATAGTAATTAGCTACTATGCATGCCCTGAGCTTGTCCATCATCCTCCTGGCTTCATTAAGACGCTGCAAAGCAAAGAACAGTTAGCCGGCATGCTGTGTATTACACTTAAACGTAAAGAAGACCTGTAAGTTATTGTCCATGTTAAGTTTTTATGCAGTAACAAGTAAAGTAGAGTAAAACAGATTTAAAAGAAAGTATCACCGGATACCTGACTTATCACATCTATCTCATGCTCTTTGTTCTTCATCTCCAAAGAAAATTGCTCCTTGATGATGGTTTCAATCTTCTGAACTGTTGCTTCTCGAGCTGGATAAAATAGGGAATAGGGAATGAACTTATCTCCAAGACCAGGACAAAGCTGATAGCTAATTTTGACCACAACAAGCAAAGCAGGTGTACTGGCTCAGGGTTCAGAGCATGAACTTACCACTATGTTCAGCCGCCTTGTTTCTCTTACTGTTTTGGACCAGAGAAACGTCCTCATAGTCGGGATCATTGCCCTCTATCTTCCTTTTAATTCCCGACATGGCTTCCTGTAAAGAAGGGTATAATTAGAAAACGTGTAGCTAATCACTTATATGCTGTGATGTACATGATTTGCTCTGCACTTAGCACAGGATTAGCTGCATAGCAGGGAAGCTATAGATAATTGACAGCAATGCCCACAGCTAACCTCAGTACTGATTAGCCAAACAGGTATGCCAACATGGGTTAGCAGGATGTCCACTGCCTACCACGCTATTTCAAGCGTCGACCGATTGTCTAAGATTCATTTAGCACGAATGCACATCGCATTTTAGTGTGTCTCACCACCGCTATCATAAATAAACATATACATATCGTCCATACAGCCAGCAGCACTCTGACGTTAGCAACCGCTAACCTTGCTAATTTAGCTAACGTTAGCACACAGTTGTACATACATACCGGTTCAGGCTGTACAAAATGCAAATTTTCTGGAGTACTCTGTGATGTGGAGCAACGTTTCTTTGAAAGGCGTGTGTTTTTTTAATTCAACGTGAGCATATCCGTTGCGTTTTTAGTATATTCAGACCACACTCGTGTTTAGGGAATTGCTAAATCTCGAGCTCTACAAGTAAGCTAACTAAATAGTGGATAGTTAGCCTTGCAGTTTAGCCAAACAGCCACAAGGGACCGCTGTTCTACCAAATGGATTGAAAACGAGGCGTGGAATGATAGGTATTGTCACCTTTCAGAAGACTGCTTCCCTGGAAAGGATGTTTTATTGTCATGATCAAAAGCGTAACCCGTCTTACAAGCCCTTAGTAAACTAACTACTCTGACAAGATGTTGGTGAAGATGGCATGCATGCCACCCTGTCAAACCTCATTACAACTAGCCATCATGGTCTATTCTAAAGAACTTTATGGGGATTTTACTCCAGTGTTATCATTGCAGGAAGTTTTTTTTGTTTTGTTTTTTAGTGTCTGATTCAGTGGAACTCTTTGGAGGTATTGCATTACAGGGTTGAGTAACCCTTTGTATGAGCAAGCTATATTTGAACTATCATAGGCACTATTAGTCTAACATGTTTAAGCTTGTAACTGCTGTCAGGCTGCATGCCACTAATTAGAAGGCAAATAACACCAGACAAGAAGGGGATCAGTTCATCTTATTTAGCTTTAGCGGAGCTTCACACTTCATCAGACATCAGTTCCACAGTAAACATGTGATCATAAAGGCAATTAAACAGATAACCTTGTCAGGGTTATACAACATTATTTTGCTGTGCTCTTGCAATGAATTGTCCTATCACGTACACATTTCCTTTTAATGAAGCAGAGAAGAAGATCAAACAACATCCTGTTAAATTTTCTGTGGATCCGATACCAAGTAAAAACAGCACTAGTATTGTCAATACCGACATGATACTCGATACTGATACTTTAACCTTATGTTATGTGGCAGCGGAGTGTCATGATTTATAGATTAACCCCCATCAGATCATCAATTTACATATTCTAAGTACATTAATTAACAGTACAAAACACACCTTTCAGCTTTTAATGTATTTTGAAATTGGGGTTTTTTGGAGACCTGGAATTTTTTTTATTAGTCCTTTATTGATCCAGGTAAAAATCTCATTGAGATTAAAAATCTCATTTCCAAGAGAGACCTTGAGATGTGCACATGTGAATGTGTAAATGTGCCTCTAGTTGCAGTATTTTCCAGTCAACATTCAATTAATATGGGTGTCACTTTAGCTCAGTGGGTGAGCAGGTGGGCTGTGAGCGGTTCCAGCTTCATTGTTGTATCCCTTCATCCCTTCGTATGGTCTCACTTTCAGGTAGGTCTGTGTTGCTCACGTTGGTACATGGAGTTAAACCAAGCATTTTACTCAAACCAGATCAGACCTGCAACTATACCACAGAGTTGGCATCCTCAGTAATTTATGTTAGCTGCCACTCAGCTGGATAACTGACGTGACAACATGCTGCCAGAGCCAAAAATCTTATAATCACAGCTGATTAATGAACTGTATAGTATTATCCCGTCTGAGAATGCATGTCCCTGATGAGCTCTTTGCATATATCAGAACACAGATGTATGGGTAAGGCATGTCTTCAATTTTTCCCATAATGTTTGGGGTAAATGTAGCGAGACGGTAACAATCTCTGAGAGGATTCTTTGTGGTTTTCATTAAACCAAAGCATAATATGGAGAATATAAATCACATGAGACTTAAATAAAAAGGGCCTGATAATGAAGCATGGGTTGCTCAATCCTACTTTAAAAAGTGCGGCTGCTTTTAAACACTGTCCCCTTGTTCACCACAATGACTCATTAAAACTTCACCAGCATGATTGACTCATCCCTTGGTGAATACAGTGTCCACAGCTCTGTGGAGCAGATTGTTACAACTTGCAACAAAACCCACATGGCGCATCTCTTCTTTTGTGACATCTTCATGGATATTTGTGGGACAATAGTTGTGGTTTCGATGAAATACATAAATCACTTTGTTTCCATTCTTTTTATGGCCAGTCTGTTGTGAAAACGGATGTGCTCACGATCGCTTGATTGAGAAAATACACAACTTCTCGGGGCACATTGACTGCATGCTGCACTGACCACAAGAATCGCTTTTCATTTCAGCCTTCTGATTTCAGTGAAAACTTTACATTTTGTTTGAGAAGGGAACATAAATATCAGGACATCTTCTCTTGGAGGAGTTTTACCTCCATTGCTGGCATGAAAATGATCCACAATGAACATGTGTGAGAATTTACTTAGTGGCCACTTTCTCGGGTACGCCTGTTCAGCTGCTCATTACGTAACACAAATATCTAATCAGCCTAACATGGCAGCAAGTCACTGTGTTTTGCCATGAATGATCCGCTGAAGTTCAAGAAAGGAATAAGTAGTTCAGAAACTGCTGATCTACTGAGATTCTCCCACACAGCCATCTCTGGTGCTTACAGAGAAAGCTCCAAAAAACAAAAATATCCAGTGAGCGGCATCTCTCTGAGCAAAAAGGCCTTGTTGATGTCAGAGGGCAATGGCCATAAAGCTTGAAGATGCTGGGAAGGTAACAGTAAGTCAAAACAACACCTGTGCAGAAGAGCATCTCTGAATGAACACGCCCAACCTGGAAGTAGATGGGCTACAGCAGCAGAAGACCACACCAGGTGCCACTCCTGTCAGCTAAGAGCAGGACACTGAGGCTATCACAGCGGGAATTTGCATTAATGAGCATCTGAACAGGTGCATCGTTGTTTTCTTGTAGACTTTCACTTGTTAACAATGAGTGAGAGCAAAGCGTTGATACATTAAGAAAAACTTTATTGATGTTTCTCATAAACAACTCAACCATTACATTTCAACATACTGCAGTTTACAAAAATTGAAAGATTTTTTTTTAAAACGAAGAGCACAAGAAAAGTGTTGTTAAAGTATCACACATCATGCACACAATAATAGCAGTGTATATCACAATTATCTGATGTAATTGCTCACTCATTAATCTTTCGCTAAGGCACCTAGGGCAGCACTTAAGAGGTTACATCTCTTGATATCAAGGCAAGGCACAGGTGGTGCTTTTCCAACAAGACTGACTTCAGGATCTCAAATGTGGCTCTTATCTGTGTTAACATTTAACTCTGGTGAGCAAGTTGTAACCCTCAGTTTTTTGGGGTGTAATCTGCTGCACGTCCTTTTTATGTTCTCAGCATCACGCAATCCCACAACTCACCACAACAAGCAAAAGATTAAAAAAAAAACCCAAAACAGTACACACACACAAAAAACAAAATGATGGATATTCTTATCAAAAGTCAATAATACATGAAAGACATTAATGAAAATCAATAAATCAGCACAACATGACAGTTTGTGCCCTACTTAAGAGTAAATACTCAGTGAAATCACAGACGCACACACACTCAGATTCTCACTTTATCACTCCCATGCTTCAGCCTTTCCGCTTTCCTGCCCCTCAACTGAACCCGTCACTCCTCCTGACTTCTGCAAGCAGGTGAATCAGGAGGTGCTTCATTTTTCCACCTGTATTGCTCCTTAACCTGACCTCCATTTGGAGGAATGTGAAGAATGTTTATGTAAAAAAACCAACAACTTCCCCCTACATATTTTTGTTATCATACCTGACAGGTGAAGCATGACCAGAGCTGTTCTTAAAGGATATTAGGTAATGGTGCTGAGTGCCAAATTCACAAATCTCTAAAATTTGACAACTGAAATTGTCATGACGACGCTGCTTCCTTTGCAGCAATATTTGCTGTTTTTTTCAGCGTAGGAGGCAGTGGTCAACAGGAGGAGCTGACAGGCCCTTTTCAATCTCTTTTCTATACGTCACATGAAAGCAAAGAACATTTACTGATACAGTAAAAAAGGAAATCATTGTCATAAAGTTCTACATTTAACAGGATTCTGTCAAAGTGCACAATCGGGGCTCTCAAGAGAACATATTATGCAAACAAGAATACAAAGATACATTTAAATATAGGTTAAACAAAGAAAACAAAGTTAACTGTATATTCACAGCAATCTATCAACACCAATTGTATTAAAAGGTGACTTTTACTGACCAAGAGCCACACCATCCAAAATCCTCATCATTCAAGACTCTTAAACCCGCCAACTGTGTGAGGGCCAGCACTGCTGCACCCGCCACCTTAGCTGACCATTCAACACACATACGCGCATACACACCTGGAGGTATCTATGGTTACCCCGAGTTACATCTTTACATGTAAGTGTACAGGTGAGATGTGGCAGCATTGCACGACAACTCTGTGATAAACCTGCGTGGCTCCCAAAGCATCCAGACCAAGCAGTAAAAGTCACACAATAACCTTACACACACAGACACGTGCACGCACATACACACACACGCACACACACATACACACCAGACATGCACACCATTTATTCAGAGCAGTCTATGAGTTTGATCCACAAAAGGCTTCTCACATCTACAAAACCACCCCACAAGCCCAGTACACCGATGGACTAACGTCGACATAACTACTTATCATACAATAAACATCCAATTATAAAAAAATAGGCACGGGCAAATATAACTTACCAAAAAAAGGCAATAATGAGTGAAATAATAATAATTAAAAAGGAGCAAAAAATACAGCTTAGAAGGCAATAGCATGGCTGACTGTAAAAAGTGAGGTGATGACACAGCTGGAGCGCAGGAAGAGAAACACACATATGGGAAGTGGAACTTAATGGTGAGTGGTGATGAGATGGGAAAAAAAGGAAACACAAGGGAAGAGCCAACAGTGGCTAGAGTCCAATGTTTTCACAGCTTCTGCTCTTTACCTCTTCTCTTAACTCGGCTCTGGGTTGAGGAGTGAAAGAGCTTCGTATTTATGACAGATGATACTGTGGGAGAGCAGCTGGCTGACTGCCTACCACATTTCTATCAGGTCATTTTCAGTATTGGAGAAGTGGTAAAAAAAAAAACAACAGAGCACAGTTCGTTATTATGTTCTTTGCCAGAGCTTGGCATAACTTTACTGTATGAGACAAACTGCATGAGTGCAGGGGGGCGAGGTGAGTAATCTGACCTGATCACTCAGATCAGTATTTTTGGATATATTTTTTTTTCTCCAGAGACAACTGTTGGCTCTCGGCGGATATTTTCAGTGTTGTTTTTTTGCTCATCAGAACTCTCATTAATCATCAGCGACCTAAATCTTGAGGTTATACTTTGCACAGGAATGAAAGCAGAGTGCTGGGAAGTTACATTTTTTATATTGATGGTCTGTAGGTATGATAAATGAGTGCTAGCAAAAACTCAATAATGTAATTGGGAGCACCACCCTTTGTTTTCACTTAATGACTTTTTTGAGCACGCCTCAAAATCAAATATTTTAACACGTGTCAATCTATTCATAGAACGCTATGTGAAAAGGTGAGTAAGTGAGCTTGTAGTTTAATCTCATCTCAAGGTCAAGAATGAATCTCGAAGCTCATATTTCAATTGAAACTCTTCGGTAAATGAAAAAGCAACCACGCTTTTGTTTCGCTTTGTTTTCAGAGATCTACAGTGTAATTTAAGACTGATTTTCACCAAAGCACATCTCTCATGCTGATCTGGTTCCACTTTATCTCTGGTTGCAGAGAAGCCATTAGTGTTATCAGCTTCTAAGGATTTCCACAGAAAGGCTATTAAGACAACAAAAGATTCACAGCACCGCAACGAGTCTTGCTACATGATGCTGTGAGGAAATAAATTAGCTCACTGATGCTGTGGTTAGAACTATTAAATGTGCCTCTTATTAAAAAAACAAAAAAAACGGGGTGTGGTTAGTTTTTGTCTTTGTACGTGTATAAGTACTTGGAGAGTTCTTTAATGTTTGCTCTCATGTTGAGAGAGTGTCTGTGTGTGCGATCCTGTTCCTGGTCATGACTTGAAGTATTTGTCATTGTAACGATGGATGGTTACGCAGCCGTGGTAGGAGATGGCTCGAGGCATAGAGGATGCTCCCGTCATGATGCCTGTTGCTGGGTCGTAACACAGGACGGTGTCTGTGGCTTCGCCATTTTCCCCCCTGCCGCCGAGGATGTAGATCTTTCCGTTACACACTGACATGCCACAGCTCTCCTACAGTTAAAGAAAGACAGAAATTAAAGGGTACATCGTCAAAGTATAGAACTCTTCATATTCTTATGGCTAAAGTCAGTTTGTGGATTCGGGCACTCAGCGTCTGTGTTTGATAGTAACCTGTTTGTTGAAGGTCTGAGCCACATGCATCCAGTAGTCCTCTCCAGGGTCGTAGCAGTAAATGGACTTCGTGAGACCGCCGCACACATAGATCAGATTGTTGAGAGATACTGCTGAGATACACCGCTTGGCAATGGGGATGCTGGCACGTAGCAACCAGGAGTCTGTCTCTGGATCATAGCACTGAACCTGTAACATACGTTTGAACATAGTGGTGTTTTACAAAGATGAAAGAAACTTTATCTTTCTTTATCTTAGAAAAATCTATACCATGCAGTGGAAAAACAGCTGTCAAAAGCAGTAACAACAAAAATATGTAAAGCCCATTCGGTGGTTACTGACTCTTCTGTGGGCTGACATTAAGTGCATCTCTGTGTGGTTTTGCATACAATCCAAACATTCTCTCACCCACTTATCTTTAAAATAGCCTCCCCCCAAAAGTTTGGTCTCTAAGGACTTCCATTGAGCACAGAGTCTCGCTGAGACAGATTAGGACCTTTGGGACCAATCTAAATGACCCTGTTAGCAGACCCAAGAGATGAGCAGATCAAAAATCTGGAGTCAGCATGGGCTCTTAGTCTTATCAGGCTGCCCCTCTGCACATGAATGTGTTTTTTCTACTCTGCATAGACATAAACAAATATGCCAGCTATTTCACGGACGTAAAAAAACTGCTTCGTTGGAACTTTGGATTCCTAAGAAAGCCAGTGTCTTCCTGTTTACTACCAACAATGTGGCCTGTCATTCAAAACATACTGAAACTATTCCAAGGTACTTGTTAAGTCCAAATTCTGAGGCGATCTGTTTTACATGGTAGCGTGACAGATGACAAATGACCTAATCCTTAAGTAAGTTATCGCTATTGTTACCTAGCATTCATTTCACAGAAAGTTTATCATGGTAAAATGGTCCGTCATCACGTGCCACTGTATTTTTCTCCTACTGTAACATTTCTGAATATGTCAGCATGTTAAGCTGTTATAGCTTTACTCCTATGAGTAAATGCTATGAAATAAAACCTGAAATACAGTACAATTAATGCATTCCATGGAGAACAAAGCCTGGATACAATTAACAAAGTGAAACAAGGTAAATCAGGACCAACCTGAATAAACAGGATGTACCTGTTACTACTATGCAAAACCATCAGTGAGTGTTTGTACTCCAGCTTTACGAAAGCTAAAATACTTGGTAAGAAATGATTGTTATTTAAGCCTTCCCTTTAACTCAATTCAGGAAAAAGGGGAAATCTGATCTTTATACAAATCATGCAGCGACCGAGAACTATGAGGCCTTTACATATTATGTTTTATGTTGTGTGACGTAAAGGAGCTTGAAAAAAAGCAAAACAAAGCAGAATTTTAAACTTCCATTGCACACCTGTAATTATGAAAACAAGTTATCTGAGAGCAGCTTAGTCTGTTTGTTTTGTTGGTTTTTGCCCTTTATCACCGTCCCTCTTACCCGCTCTTTTTCTTTCCCTCTGTCTTTCTCCCTTTTCTTTTCCCCAGTCAAGTCTGTCCCATGTTCAGCAAATGAAAATAAAATAAACAATAAAAGCAAAGGTGAATCAAATAGACCAATACAGCAAGGCTGGGATGGTCCATTTGGTAAAGTAAATCCGTTGGGCATCTTTCTTTGCCTTTAGACAACAATTCTGATGGCAAAAGAACCAAACGGGACAGGCAAAAAAAGAAAAAGAAAAAAAAAGAGCACTATGTGCTTGAGTGTGTGGGTGCTGAAAAACCATTTATCACCTTGTCTGAACAGGTTTCATCGTCAGGCCCTCCTCCGATAACAAAGAGCTTTCCAGCACAGCTGGCCACAGCTGGAGAGCTGACCGCTTCTTTCATGGGAGCCACTTCTGTCCAGCGGTTAGAGAAGGAGTCATAACACTCCACACTGCTCAGGCGGCTCTGTCCATCATAACCACCCACAACATAAACCTGCGGACAGACACACAAATGTATGAGGGTCAGATGAGGGGCCAAAATTAAAAGTAAGAGAAATTTCAAGCATAGAGAAACAAAATTATTCACAGCAAAAAGATGTTTGCATTCAAATTCACTACTTTATGAACATGAACAACAGCCTCTATGTCAGCTTTAGAAAACCAGTTCATCAGGAGCAGAGTGTTGCTGACGTACTTCTTCTGAATAGGCACAATGATCAGTTCCTTACTGCAAAGCCCAGTTCATCTGTTAACCTTTAAACATAAATCTTCATAACTACGAACGTCTGAACTTGACAGCATACTTGTTACAGCCTGAATTTCCACACTCTCATTCTGCCTGATGAAGCAAATCTGGCAATCACTATGCATAAACTATATTCCAAACTACAGCAACAGAATTGGGGATACTGTGTTGACATGAGACAGACCCTACAAATGCTACAGCAACTTTGTGAAAGACACAGATGTATTTTTCAGTTATGCTAATAACATCCTCTGTAAAGGGCTCACGTGTCAAGAAAACAGTGAGGAGCATTGCTGGTTACAAGTGCGGTGTTATGCAAGAGAAAACCTTCAGGCTGTTCCTGCCTCTCTGCAAAATAGGAAACATAAATAAGTACAGACAAGAAAAAGAGGAAAACAGGAGAGACAGGAACAAAGAAAGATGGAGGAAAAGAAGAGGAACAAAAAGACGGAAGCTGATGGGACACATGGTTATTAGCATTAAACGCCTAGCTAATGCTGAATAGCACTATTGTTTTTCCAACTGAAAAACTGACAATCCCTATTCTTGTTTATAAGTCGTGCGGTTACAGAGTAGTATTGTCTCTGCATTCGTGTATTTTCAGTGACAGAAATCACATAACTGAGCTGCCACATTGTAACTCACTGAATAAGACCGTGGGCATGCACGCCAACTGCAATTTGTTTATTTTTAATAATTAATGTTGATACAGCTGATAAACTGTAAATGTGGGTTGTTTTTTCCTAAAAGTGAGAGACGCGAGAGAAGCAAAGAGCGATAAAGAAGAAAACAGGCTACTGAGAGATACATATAATCAAGTGCAAGGAGTTGTTTACAAAGGATTTTGTTAAACTACTGGTTTTGTTGAGCTGTTTTTTTCCTCCTTTCTATTTGTATTAACAACAATTTCAATCCAGTCACATGTAAAGCTAGATACACACCTTTAAGGCGCCCACAGTAATAGCAACAACAAATGTAAAGCATCTTGTTCTTCCTTATGTAATTCTGGTGGGCTGGCGCTTTAAAGAGCCATTGAAGATATCCAGACACAAGATTGTTTAAAGAAGGTGGTGGAAAGGAGTGGGGGTGGGGCACTGGATCACTGTATTTGCACTCTTTTAATAAGACATCAGCTTTTGATACACCATGAAAGTCTGTCAATACTAGGACATAATGGCAGCGCAGACAGCCAATGAATACTGACCTAAAGTATGCAGCTGTCATAAAAATATGCTGAGCTAAACAAAATCCATAAATCTGCAGACACAATTGTAATTCACTGAACATGCATGCTAGTTTTATGACCATATTTAAGTGCTGAGCCACTGGTTAAATGATTAACAGCTTCCTTAACATGTGCTAAGGTAAGATGTAGTTAAAGCAAGAGAAACACAGAACAACTGCAGCAGGGGGACAAAAACACGAGCGTATTAATAGAAAGAGCGAAAGAGTGTGAGTGTGTCTGAGAGAGAGACTGACAGAGAGAGCGTGAAACATATAATAGATGTGAACAGCCGTCACCATGTGCCACCATAACAGGGACAGGAAAACAAGTGGTGACCTATTTTAGATTATATCTATGGAAACTAGACCAGTCCAACAGGACGTATCAGACTGCAGGACACTGAGAAGTGTACACGTGTGTGTCTGTGTGATCTTATACCGCCATCCCCGTGATAATCAGCTATCCTCTAGATGTTTACACTTCAGCAAACCTTACATTCATTTATCAACTTTAAGTGTAGTAGGATTATACCTGGTCCTGCATTATAGACGCTTGTACTTTGTTATTCTAAACTTGCAACTGCCACATCAGTGCTTTTTCACCAAAAGGGGAAATTACAAGCTGAATGAGGAAATGAGAGGGTATAAACTCAGGGGGAGGGGAACTGAATTCTGAGGAAATCAACAAACAGAAAGATACATTGTCAAGGGGCAAAATGTCTCAGAGATAAAAAGCCAGATAAGAACCTGGAATGAGACCAAAACAAAAAAGGCACAAACTGGAAAAACCTTCCAGATCTACATGCCAAACGATTCTGAGGTAAAATGATAATATAAATAGTACTATAAATATACATTCAGGTAATTTGAAAAATGATAAATAGAGGTCTTATCTCTGACAGACGTTTATTTACCTTCAGTTAGGAGGACGGCTACTAAAGCGATCAAAAGGATAAAAACTTTTAAAGCTTTAAGAAGCATTTTTCTATAATTACTTGACAGACCATCGACAAGCAGAGGATAAAAGAGAATACATCACAGAGTAATTCGTGTGTCTATGGTTTTAGATACGCTTACATTTTTTTGTCCAGTTTTGAGTTGCAAAACTTGTACTTTGGTATAAAAGTTGATCTTTTTTCATTCAACAGGTTTTGCATGGGAGTGCCCAGCCAGCTACAGACTCTTACCATTAACCGTGGTTTCCTTTAATGTACCAATATCAGTCATGTTTTCACCACACATGTGTGCATGGTTCACTTTGTAGTTAATTACTGACTCTTAAAGCCACACCATGACCACCAACTAAATACCACACTGTTGTAGAACAGCAGCACGTACACCAAATGCACATATGTGGTTTGCTGTGGCAAGGCAACAAAATATTTTGAGTGTCGTGTAAAATCCAGTGTAGATCAAAGAAACGTCCCAAAAATAAGAAAAGGATGTTTGCACTACAGACCTACCAACGATAAGAAGTCCCTGAGTCACATCCCCTGTGAAAGAGTAAATACAGCGCTATTTCAAAGCTTTCCAAGAATACTTGTAGTCGTGTCCATTAACTTGATGTTTGTAATAGTGAGTAATCATTTGTCACTAAAGTGCATATGAGTGATGTATTGGCCTGAACATGAACTTATGTGCATGCATGAACCAAAACAACTGTCCTTCTTTAGACGACATCAACAACAAATGTCTACAGTTCAGAAATTTCGTCCAACTAGAGGTTCAATTCTTTTTCGATTCTCTTAGTGATCAATTCTCTGTGTGGAAAACAGTCCGCCTACACAAGTCTGAATTTGAACACAATGCACAGAGCTAAGGCATGCGTGCGACTCCTGGGTCCACTGCGGTAATTCCTATTTTGGAATGTGCAGCTGTCAGGAGAACATGCCAACGCTGATAAAAGACACTGAATAAATTTGGAGACATACAAGTTTAATGGACTGGTAACGGCTCTAAAGCAGAAGCACTTATCAAGTTCCGTCTGTAATGAAGACAGACTGTACAGTATATTTGTGTGATGAAGATTATAGTATGGACCCAATGCGTCTTTACAAACTCATTTGGAGCTCTTGAATCTATGTATAGCTGTACTAAAAAGAAAATATCTGTAAAAGATCATTCAAAATATTTTTTGACAGTTGAGTTACTTTCAGCGTGGAAGGTATTAACAGGATTGTATACGAAGATTTGTGAGATGACACCAAACCTTCAGTTAACACAGATATGTGACAGCAGAAAGCAGCCTATCGCCAAAAAAACCAAAAACAGATGACTTAGTGTGTGTGACTTCATCAGGTTTAAAGATAGATATCTAATGCCAAACACCCTTACGACTTCTTAACTATTTCCTTCAAGCCTCGATGGAAAACCATAGCCGCAAAACTAAAATGAGACATATGACTGAACCACGTCATTTTAAAGTAGTCAAAAAGCTCCATGGAACAGATTCCAGAAATTCCTAAATATGTAGGTGTTTGCTCTTTTGTACTTTATCTCAAATATATTAAAAATCCTTTGGAACAAGGAAATAAGAAACGGTAAATACACTGAGCGAGTGACACATTGTTTTTTACAGCGCTCAAATCTTTGCAATCACACGTCATCACATGCACACAAACTTTACTGAACTTCAACTTTCAAAGTACACATGCTGGATTGACACCGATGTAATGGAGCGTTATGCTGTAGCACATTGTGCAGCACTGATTGCTTGACTGTAAGCTACACTTTTCTCTATAAATATTCCTATGTGGCCAGGCTGTGCTAGCTATGAAAAACCTCTCTGAGACAAAGAAATCTTACATTTCAAGACATTTTGATTATGAATGTCTATAACATCTTCAAAATAGAGCTGGGCGATATGAGATTTTTTCATATCACGATATGTTTTTTTCATTTCAGGCGATAACGATATCTATCACGATATAAGCCAAATAACTATATTTGTAAGATTTAAATGTGCCGTTGCTCACAAGTAAAATGTGAAATAATCAGCAGCTTGTTTTTATTTAAATATTTATTTCCCATAATAAGTTCAACAGGGTAGATGTACTTAAGGAACATGAGACTTTTTCAGATAAATAAAGGCAAATATTGCAAACTACACAAAAGGCAGCCACTAAAGCGTTTAAGTTTCAAAATAGAACAAACGAAACAGGCTACTAAATTGTCAATTCCACTTAGAAACAAAATATTAATTCTAAAAATAAATCTTAGTTTGTTTTACAGAAGAACAGACAAAACTGACTAACTTTTGTCAATATCAAATAAACTGAGAACTAAAAGGAAATTCTCAATCTCTCCTTGTTGTATAGCTTAGCTTTTCAAACAGTTTTAACAGTTACTTTAGTCTGACAAAAGCCGAATGACGAATTAGCGCTTCCAGTCAGAGACTGAGGCTACGTCCACACGTACACGGGTATTTTTGAAAACGGAGATTTTCCGTTTTCGTTTTAAAAAATAATCCCGTCCACACATAAAGGCAGAAATGAAGGAAAACGCTGCTATGAACATGCCAAAGCAGCAGGTGGCGCTAGATTCCTAACCGTGCAGAAATGTTGGCCAATCAGAAGTCTAGAAGCCTCGGTGGGAAAAAGTAAACAAAGCTGGGGCATAGAAGCAGAACCGAGTCGTATGTGTGGACGGACAGTAACTGTGTGTATATGTAAGCATTTAAACACTGCAGAGAGTACAATTAACAGTAACAGTATTGTAGAAATTCATTTCACCGAAACAATAACGTGGTGCACAGTGTGACGCATGCACCAGTTTATTGTATTTCCAGACTTGCTTTCGGCACAATTTACAGTGCACGCTACTCTGTTTTTTGTCAGACTTGAAATAGCCGAAATACCGTCACACTACGGAACTTCTATGGCTCTTCCGTTCGACAATCTCTCCGGCATTGGAACCATCATCGGTTTTCTCTTCGGTCACGCTCGGTTGATTTTTCTAGTCGGCACACTCATTTCCTCCATTACCCGCTGCCTGCTTCCCAAACAAACACACTGCGGCTTGGCACTTGTGCTGTACGTAACAAGTCACGCGACGTGACGCTGCGGCTGTGATTGGTTCGGCTCTGCGCTACTTAATTTGGATTGGCTGACCTTTTTTTTTTTTTTTTTTTTTTTTTGAGGACAAGAGCGGCGAGGTCTATCGCGATAGCTTAATTTCTCTATCAGTAAAAGTTATATCGCGATACATATCGTTATCGTTCTATCGCCCAGCTCTACTTCAAAATAACATGTGTAAAGTATATGAAATGACTGAATCAGCTACAGACTTTCAGTAGCTGAAGCTACTGTTTAGTCAGCTCTAAACAGTAGCTTGTGGTTCTTTTAAAAATGAAAACAAACTTTTGTCTGTTGAATAGGCTCCTGCGTATCAGGGTTTGTGAGACAAGTTGGCAACAGCTGTTTACAAACCCTCAGGCAACACATGGATGTGTGACAGCAAAAATCAGGCTATAATCAAATGGAACTGCAATAACAATTATTGTAATTTTTTCTTAGAATTATTGACTGAATCAGGTTTAAGGCCAGATGCTTAATGTCAATCATCCCTAAGTATACAATGCCTTTAGGAATTTCTAAAACTATCACTTGACCCGGAATAGTGTGGAATGAGACCTACGTTGAATATGCAAATTCGACAGCAATTGAAAACTTCCGCGGAAAAGATTCCACAGATTCGTGTAGACATGTAAATGTCAGCCCCTATCTAAGACTTGATCTTAGAAACTATGTGAGGAAGTAAGGAAGATAATGATGATGCTACGCATTCTCTTTATTCTTCTCGGATGAACCCATTACTCAAGTTTCTGTAAACACACATCGCATTTTTCCTGTGAAGCATAGTTGCTGGTTAGTTCCTATGTAGCCAAGATTCAATAGCTATGAAATGTTGGAGACAGACAGATACGACATCCTGGAAAAAAACAACAACAACAGCTGTTCTGTCACCTGTTATAGAAAAAGTTACGAAAATGTCATTAAGAGAGCGTTCACAATTTCTACAAGACATTTAAAAAACAAAAGGAAATTGATATGAAAAATTGCAAGTAGCAGACACGTCACACTCTATCATGAACTAACTTGCGGTGTTGCTGTGGTGCTGTCACTGGGTAAAACCTGATGCTGAAACTTAAGTCGAGTCAGACATCAAGAGGCATTATGTCCCTCCTTACCTTGCCCAGTAGCACACCCATCTTGTGCCTCCAGCGACCTTTGTTAAGAGAAGCCACTCTGATCCACAGGTTGAGCTGGGAGTTATACATCCACACATCCCTGCTGTTTATACGACCACCTAAAAAAAACAACAAAATGAAAACAGCTCTCATGAATACAGTTAAGACAGCTCTGAGTTCAGCTTTGAGTGCTCTACATTTTATAACTCTATTCACTATTAGTCTAACAATGTGGTTGATCCTATATAAAAACTTTAAAACGCTACTCTTGATGAGCAGCACACTTTGGGTGTTAAGTAATAACTTATCGCCTAACTAGGTCAGTGTTGTAAGTCTTATCTGACTCTGACACACACGCACACATACCCATGCAATTATGTTCCAGAGATTTTTTTGTTTGTATTTACCTTCAAAGCAAACACGCATGAAAGGATCTTTGTCTGCTAACAATCTACTACTACTGCAGCGTATCCTCTATCTGTCATCTGTGACATTGTGGAGAAGAAGGCGTCATTTGACCATGTAATGACATGACCCAGCCACATTTCAAGCAAGCCCAAACTTGTGCCCCTTCTTGCCTCCCCGCTGCCAAACATAGACAGCAGGAAAAAAGAAAGAATCTCCCCTAAATATTTAATAAACTACCAAAATATATATATATATATATATGTGTCAACAGTAAAGTTGGAAGAGAAAAAGGTAATGTTATCAATTCTGGAAAAAAAGCAGGTCTAGGAAACAGGTTGCTGGCTTTTATCCAACAATCTGTTATGTATCGCGTGTCAGCAGTGCTCAGAAGGTTGTTTACTTTGTACAGCACACAGATCAGTGGTTGTGTGGAGCAACGATAAAGTGGAACAAAGGTGGAAAGGGGTCTTCTGCAGGTCTGGCTGTAATTAATGTTCAATCATTCAAGAAGAAGCCAAAGAAGCTAGTTGCAGCATGTATCAGCTCAATCAGTCTGCAGGAAGAAAAAAATCCAGACAGTGTGCTGCTCCTGAAGACCTGCTGTTGAAAGATTTGCAATGATGGAGACTTTATCCCTTCAAAGACAGACATGTACATTTGAAAAGCTAGTCATAAAAGCAGTGTTTCTTTGGAATAGGGTCTTTCCTCTTTAAAAATGCCGGTAGGTAATGTCTTCCCGGTGCAGATGGGGAGGGCCACTGCTAATCACTGTTTTTAAAGCACAAGAATCCATGACTTTGGGAGGTCCCAGACATGATTTGTGTGACATTTGCATGTCTTTGAAATACCAATAAGCATTTCTTAGAGTATGTCTTAGAATACCAGTCATGAAAAAGCAACTTGTGACAATGAGATACAATCCATGTATGCCACATGTATGTGGCATGAACATGTGTTGCTGCTCACTAGCTGATAATACAGTAGGAGGCTTATTGGAGTGTTATTGACCTAAGTAGGTCAGTACTGGCCAGAGTTCAAGTCCAAGGACGGAGAAGCCAGGGACACTTTCTATACCCATATCCTATTTAAGACCAGAAATAACTGCAGCTGTGCTACATACTGGAGGCCCTGGAAGGTATTGCGACAGTGCATGAAAAAGGGCAGGCAGAATGGTGGTATGTGCAGGAATGTGACTGAGACAAATAAAAGTTGAGGAGGAGGGATTTAATGTATCAACACACACAAAAGACAGAAAGTATGTCAATAAAGATCGCAACAGGCTATAAAGCAGTGTTGTGCATGTACTTCTGTGGGACAGGCACGGGGGAGGGAGGGCTATGTTGACGTTTTCATGCTGTTTGGAGGCTGAGTGATAGCACACACGTGAGGACTTGGCGTGGGACAGCACTGCACTCTTTGCTAAAGGGGAGAGCTTTCTTTTTTTCTCTCTCTGTGTCTTTCTTTCTATATTTCCCCCTCTTCTCTAGCAATGTTTTTATCCATTACTGCAGTGCAGCTCATATAAAGCATGTTTGAGCATGAGAAGGCCTAGCAGGCACATCAGAGCTCTTGTTAATACTTTTTCTTAGGAAGAAAAAAAACACAAAAAAGAAAAAAACATGTTAACCTCCAGGCTCTCAAGTAAACTATACAGATATAAGTCTAGCACACAGCATAAATGTAAAGTAATGTTTTGACATTGGCAAATACCTTTACTCTGACCTCACCAGTTAAAATAAATGAGAAAAACATCTTATTTAATGTAGGATGTATTTTCACCAAAGGAGACTTGCAACACACTTGGCAGCAGTTTGAAAAATGCAGCAGTCTTGCCAAGCGCCCATGAAGGCTATACCTCAGATTAACATTTACTGTAAAGCTTCTTGCAGAAAAAACTATGGAAACAGACTTTTTCATCCTTATATGAAGAAGATTCAGAGAAACCTGGAGAGTTAGTGTCAATTTGGTGACCTTGGGAAGTGGTCAGTAGGAAGAGAAAGAAGGACAGAAACAGCCAGTGAGGGTGTCTCATAGCACTGAGCCTGCAGAGTGCCTCCAGATGTTGCGCTCATATTTTCCTTCAACTCGAATGGGCTGAGGCCTTAAAAATAACACAGGGCAAACAGTCACCGTGGCCTTTCCTGCCTCTCCGCTGAGAGATTAGATGGCAAGTCAAGCACAAACCGACTGTATCTGATGTGTACCCAGCACTAAAATATTACTTACCTGAATTCTAAATGTCCACTAGCAAAAATAATACATTGAAAAGTAATAAAAAAGAGAAAACAACACATTCAACAATTAGTTCCTGAGTAGTTTAAGGTCAAGAAAGCAGTAACTTAAACTTGGATAGATGGTATTTAAAATTTGTCTGTGTTCAGGCTTCGATAAAGCCATGCAAATAAAGTGTAGCATGTGGGCTGGATCTTACCTGACACCAGGATGTCGTTGCGAAGTGCGCAGACGGCGTACTCTGACTTGGTGAACTCGGGCAGTTTTGCCAGTGATTTCCACTCTCCTGTGACTGGATCATAGCATTCGTTGTAGGGCAGGTTGAAGCCCCCTACCCGCTCACAGCCACCCACCACCACAATCACCTCTGAGTACCCAGTGGACCTTTAAAATAAAGAGCAGAGGGAGGGGGAGAGCCATAGAAATGACAGATTAAGTACAAATGAAAGTGCAGAAATGATAAAAACAAACAAAAAAAGAAGTTTAAATAAAAAGGCCAGCAAGGAGGAATGAACATTGCAGACATGGTGTCTAATTAAAAGGGTATGAATATATATATATAAACACACATGTCAACACCTGGAGGGCAGGGACATAAAAGGTTTCAACAGGATTTACCTTCATTTATCTTCAAGGCAAAGTTCAGCTTACAATGAATGCATCAATCTCGGGCACAACAAAAACACACTCGAGGCTAAGCTTAAGCTGAATTTCCATGATCACAAAGCTTTCCTCTTTGGCTGTTCAACACATGCCCTGGACATGACTACATTTCCTATGGGAGAGCTAATTAACTACAGCCTCTTTTCTTGTTCTACCATTCTACCATTCATATGTCAGATATTGGGCTGTACCGTGTTGAGAAGTAGGCGTATTTGCAGTTTCTTTCATGGCTTGTTTACACGTTGTCAGAAAAATGCACAGTTCCAGGGCTGGTTCAAGTACTAAGAGAAAGTCTGGCCCCGGAGCACTTTAGCTTTGTGTCTAAGCTGTGTGGATGTGATCAGTTTCTTTCTGGAGGCTTCCCGGGGGAGGAGAAGTCCAGATGCGTCTAACAACTAACAATACACTTGAAATACACAACGCCTTATAACCGACAACTACAATTGCTCCCTCTTTTTTTTTTAGGCAGGTCTAACAACAAAGGAGACAGTACAGTCTACCATATGGCCTGCTTTTTTAGTCAGCACCTGCTTTTGCCCTTTATCAGAGACTTTAACATGCAGGTGTACAAAAGTAAACACATACGGCATACGGGCTGCTTGGTAAATAGGTACAAAGTTAACAGGTGAGGACAAAGAGAACCCAAACACACTGGTGAGGTGAGTTAGACTGGTGATACGACAACAAGACTCAACATTTCATGATTACCATGTCTTGCATCACATAATTTTTTCTTTCCTTTACATCAAGTCTGTACAGGAACATGCTCGGCCTCCCTCATTATCATTTCCATTTTAAAATAGGACTACAAAACCCAGCTGACTCAGTGACACACTTGTCTTTTCAACACACTAGCACTCCCTGTGTTTTTCACACTGAAACACACACAACAACAACACGGGCAGGAGCACTGAGTTCACGTGCATATCGTAAAATCTAGTTATGCAATGTGGGATAAAAGATTGGCTAACTGCTTAAAAAGATGTGTTTTCTATCACGGTGACATCTTTCATCGTTGTTTGAAACATAATTCAAAAAGGCTGGCAGAAAAGACAGTTCATTTATCACTCATGCAACTGTCACACACACAAGTCACCTTCCTCATACCTGGGAATCAACATTTTAGTTACCTTCGTGGACGAGTTCTGGGTGACATCATTTCATTTCCGAGCACGTGGTAACGCCTGGCCTCGTGGAGAAGGTGGTAGCACTCTGGGGCAGTTTGGATGAGCTGGTCTCCCTCCACGGTCTGAACAAAGTAGCTGGGGTGCAGAAGGGGCAGGCGGACATGGTGGAGGAGAGCCTTCAGAATGGGCTTCCTGGCCTCCACGCTGTGGTACACCCAGCGCATCACTGCCTCAAACACAAACTCTTCCTTACAGACAGAAAGTTCATCACTGTTAATGTACTCTTCCAACTCTTCTTTACGCAGGTCGAGGAACTCCTCGTGCAGAGCCACCTCTGAGAAGTTGGCCAAGGCGTAACTGTGACAGCGGCTGGCCAGCTGCTTCAGAGAATGCGCCTCTGCAAAGCGCTGGATGCCCAGACAGTTGCACGGGTCCAGCTGATCCTCTAGGAACTTAGCGCAGGCATCACGGAGTGTGGTGATCTGGAAAAGGCTGGCGGTTTCAAAGAGAAACTGGACATTTTCAGTGGTGATTTTGGCACGGCCGGTGTAAACGTAGTTGAGAAATGAGTCCATCGCCTCGGCTAGGATGCCGTTAATTTCAACAAGCATCTCACGGCTCTCGCGGTGATCATTGCAGAACATGGCTCTGAAGTAGGAAGAGCAGGCAGATAGCACAGCGCGGTGGCAGGGAAACTCACGGCCCTGCACACTGATGACCACGTCGGTGAAAAGGCGGCAGTCGCGAAACTCATTGAACACCTGCAGAATGCCCTCTGAGTGTGAGGATCCGGAGCAGAAGTCCAGAACATCCTGGTTGGCTATATTTTTAGATTCAACCTCAAACACCTTGGGAGACAAAAAGACGTGTGGTTTGATAAGATGCCACAAAAGATTTGGGAACAAATGTTAGTTATTTGTGTATCTTTTCTTTGACTGCACCTTGCGTTTGACAGCTGGCGAGTCTCTGATCCCAGAGTCCTCCCTGTTCAACCTCCTGCCCAGCATCAATACCATGGCTGCCACCTTCAATATAGGTCTGTTTTATACTTTAAAAGATATCTGAGGATGGAGAGCAAGTAATGTAAAAATATTATTATTATCATGTTATTCTTTAGGAAATCGCAGCAGGGGATACTCGAAAAAGGGTGGTGAATATATAACAAGAAGCCCAATTAGATTACTACAGTATGAACTGAGATCAGTCACCAAACAAACAAAGCCCTCACAGAGTAAAACCACAAAGCATGTGTTTGGAAGTAGGGGAGATCACGCAAGTCCCTCACAAGCACAGTTCTTAAGCCAGTGGGGCAAAAACAAAGTCTTACGTCACACTTTAAGAAAAGAATTTCCAAGGAAGTCAATGTCAGCAGAACGCAAATCAGTATTGCACCTTGTCTGCGAAGCAGTTGTGCCCTGGAGCGCGGAGTGCATGACACGGAAGATGGGAAACAAAGAGACACAGGCGGGAAAGAGGCTGAGCAACGGTTGGAACGGTCTACACGTCAGTCAGGTTTGAAGGCGTGGGGGCAGGGATGCTTTTCTTTGAACAAGTGCAAAGTCAAGGATACTAGTTTCTTTTTTAAAATTATTTTTGGCAGTAACCTCTTTGAGAAGAAAAGACAAAGCAACCAAGTGAGTCCCAGTAATTATGTTTTGTTACACACTGAAAGGTAGACGGCATCTTTAGGTCACGGTATAAATAAAGTTCATAAAGTTCTTGAGAATATCTGATCAAGAAAGGATTTATTTTTATTTTAAATCTATTGCCGTGCTGTATTTTTAAAAGCCGGGAGCATGCCTGGCTTTTGCTCCGGTGAGGTAATTTATCTCTGGCTATTTTTAACAACAACTCAACCCATTCACGTGCGTTAGCTTGTTCCCCACAGGCAGCTGCGGCAGCACCTCGTCATCCAGATTAAAGGACAGGTTTAGCCAGAGGTATCTGACGCAGATATCCTTTGTGATCAATACATAATAAGATGCATAATACGATGCAGATATTAAAAAACAACAACAACACCACAGTTTTTACAATATGCACTCATACATCGTTTGTTAGTACTGAAATTAAGCTAAATTTACATAGAAAAATGGCTGCAACAATACTCAGTTTGTTTTTTGATATTTAAAATAGTAACAGATGCTGAATTATGTGTTTATTTTATGTTAATTTAATATTAATAAGGTTCAACTCGGTAAGAAATATATCTACTTGTATATTTAGGTGTGTGGTTAAATAGCTAAACAGGTAGAAAATACTTTATGTGCTTCGATTAGTAAGACAAAAGAAACTTGCCTCGTGCCCACCGTTACCTACTTAATTTTGTTTTTTTTTATGTTGGGCTGTTATTTTACTCTATATAGCACAACAGACTCAAGCAAAAATAAATCAAGTAATAACAATAGAAATAAGTCTAAAGTTAACAACCACAAATGTTTACTTAGTAAAATGTAGAAATTAATACCTTATGCAGAAAGTTCCAGATGAAGCTTCCTCCTCTCTCTCCAGTGGGTAAACAAATTTGTAGAACAGTAAATCTGTATCCTAAAAAAAGTTTGACTATGTATTTCCGAGTAGTTATGGTCGAATGGTTATAAAAAATAAAGCAGGCTGATATCCAGCCGGGACATGTTGAATCGCGACGATGACAAAAACAAAGACTTTCTAACTAGCTAACTGTAAACACAGACCCTTATATATTTGCCAGGGGAAAAAATAGCCATCCCTCTGCCGCGGAGCATTATGGGTTGTGTAGTTCGGATTATTGTTTGTTATTGGGCGTTGAAGAAGGAGAAAACTACAATTACCAAATGCTTCGAGTCCTCCACGTGGCCTCCCTTTGTTTGCAAACAAACTTTTACCGAGGAAAAAAAGTTGCTGTCAAGACGTGATGGCGATCGAAAAAAACACGGAAAATAACAGCAGTTTTTAAGCGCTGTTTATACGGACATGTAGAGGGCGCGCGAGTGTGTAGGACGCTAACGTCATTAAATAAATGTTTGCTATGTAAAACACACCTATATGAAAGCGGATTTACACAGTTATATAATGCACAGTGATACCCATAAAGGACATGCAGAAAACCCGTATAAACAACATGAACACGTGAAAAAACACGAAAAGCAGCATAACAGACTTTTTTTTTAGGTGAGGAAGGAGGAGCTTGGCCGGAATTAAGAATGTCACAACTTCCTTTTGCCTGCTGCAAAATATTTCCCAGAGCTTCCAGCCGGTTTCCTTGAAGAACCAAGTGTGCTATCATTGGTGCAAATCCATATGAACCATGTGCCTACTATTTACACAAAAAGCGAGCTACTGTTCCCCTGAAGCACACTTTATCCAAACATATGCAAATACTTTACACAGATTCAAATAAAAACATCAAAAAAGATAAGGTTGTAAAGGCATACAGTGATATCGGTATTCTACACTATAGTGTAGTAGTACTATCATCAGTACCTTTCACACTTACAAGTCTCCCTCCCATGGTCAAAAGACTAGAAATAGGTGTTATTCCCCACAAATAAACAGGAGCATCTACAGGATGAAGCACTTGTTGGATGGTGTCATGTGTTTTTTATGTATAGTAACCTTATTTATATTGATACACACAGTATCCTGCAAATATAATATATATATTATTTAGAGGCTGAAAGCTTTAAAGAGACACTGGATATATTTAGTGGTGATTTTGGCACAGCTGGTGTAAATGTAGTTGAGGAAGGACGAAGTTATTGTACCGTGTTCTACATTAAAATCAGTCCAGCTCTTTTCTCTAGTACAAATATTTTTAATTGAATTGCTGAATTTGTTGTAATTTCTAACACCCTATTGCTCAGCTTTCTCGTGAGAACGAGATTCTTAAATTCAGTGAGATATTTTATCTGGTTGAGTATAAATAAAAGTGACTTTGTCCAAATCTGATTGCCGTTTCTATGTTGTGTCATGCCAATTATGTTTGACAAATTATAAGTCAACCAGTTATTTTCAACACTTTAAATAAGGCAGCAATACAATAGCTTGGGTAACCCCCTCCCCCTCCCCTCAGGGACTTTTTGTGTGAGTTCATCAGGATGAAAAGCAATGTAGTCTTATCAGACCACGTTGAATGGCAATGATTTCTGTGGAAATCAGGTCATTAGAGATTTGTACTTAGCACTGTGTAATCAGTTCCATGTAAATGGGCAAATAAGATTAAGTAGAGTAGAGTGTTCTTTGGGGTAGAGGTGGTCCAGAGGCTTATGTAGAAAGGCAGTGTGAGGTTGTTTAGAGTGCAGGGATCCAGGCCATGAGGAAAGAACACATCTACTATCCTGTTGTGCTTTACAAGACGAAGGGACGAATGTGTCCCTCTGCTGTTAAGTTGCTGAACTGGTTACAGCCGCCTGCTGCCAGGATGCTCGACTCACCACTATCCATCACCCTTCTCGCCATGTCGGATCATTGTAGATATCCAGCTTTAGACAAACAAGGCTTTAAAAAAACTAATACAGTTTAGTGCTTTATTACTTTAGTCATAAAACCGAGGCCCGGGATCGTGTGTTACATAAATATGAAAGCAGGGAAGTTCAGCATCTTCTGACCGAGATCCACAGAGCAGCAACACAGTTCTCAACCCCTGACACAAACAGAGAAAGTAGAAAGAAATCCAAGTGCTTTATACAAATAAAACATTGGCGATATTGCATTATTAATGTAGCTGGAACACAGAGTCTAAGTTCTGGATTCGGTGAAATCTAACTCCTACAGACTAAACTATAAAATAAAATGCAGCGTTTCTCTATGACAGTTTGATTCTTGGCATTTTTACAGATCATGTAGATAAAACTCTGACCCTTTAGAAGTTGTTCAAAAACACAGCAGGTCTTTCTTTACGCAGCTGTGGCCTGGCTGAGTCTCCTGTGCTGGTGCAGCAGCAGCAGCATTACTGTGTCTGAGATCTCTCTGTACCTGATCCCATACAGGTAAGGAGCAAATACCCTGGGCAGCAACATAAAAACACACATATTGACTGTGGAGACCCACACGCGAACATCCTGAGGTATGTCTTTCCTGTCTATTAGAACGAGCTCTATGGTAAAAAGGAAGCCGGGGGCAAAGTAGAGCAGGAGCAGAACCCCGTGGGCCAGCAGGGTGACCCTGGCCCTGGAGAAGCGGTTATGCCAGATTCCCTGTGTCCTCGTTATCATGTAGAGGCGAATGTAGCAGTAAGAAATGAGCAGTGAACACATGAGTGCAGCTACGAAGAAGTAGATGTAGATCCCAGTCATGTTCCTGGCTTGAATGAATCCAAGGGAGATGAGGACCAGACACACGGGTAGCTTTTCATGGAAGTTCCCACTCGCTACCTGCGTCTTGATCATCACTGTGAAAGGGTATATGGCTGCTAACACCCACACCCCCACCAGTATGCAGTAGGTACGGGAAGGTGGAATAACGTCACGGTAACGGAGAGGCCAGCGAACAGCAGCATAGGTGTCGACCACCATGAGAGTGACCGTGTAAATGGCACAGCAGTAGCTGGTGACAGTGAGAGTTGTGACCAGCTCACAACCCAACCATTGCATCGGTGCTCTCAAGGCGTTACAAATCAACGTGGCCAAGTTGAGGAGGACCAAAAACAGGTCGGCCACCAGGATGTTGGCCAGTAGCAGGTAACGCGTCTCCTGGCGGAGGGCACGGGATAGGAAAATGCTTACCAGGAGAACAGGGCTGGCCAGCAAGGTGGCAAGAGTGATGACTATTGTGGGGATCAAAAACAAATCCAGGTGCCATTTCTCCAGGACCTCCACCCACTCCTGCGTGATGTTTGAAATTGGTATCGGTGATGTCATTGTACCTGTGAGTCACGGAGGAAGTGCAGATGGCGACACAGGGGTGTTTTATGATCACAGTCCCTACTTTCTCCAGCCAAGTCCTGTGAAAGAAAAACACCATAAATCAATGTCCACAGCGCACTACATTTAATACAGGTGGGATACACCTCCACTCTAATCCACCCAGCGAATTTGAACTGGATGAGCAGGTAAGAAACTGTATAAATCAACTGTAACTACATGCAAATATGGTTCGAGTCTATATTTATGCATTTGCATAAAAGCTGCAACGTGCAAATTTTCACACAAGCAGCAAAGAGCAAATGTGATCTCTACATGAATAATATCTCTGTGTGTGTTTGATACAGTGATAACCTTGTTGGGCTGCAGGCTGGAAAAACAAAAACAAACAAAAAAAACAGTAATGTCTAACACTTTAATGCTCCAGCTTTTTAAACATGCCATTTTTATTTTACAGTCCAGTCTAATTGTTTTAGTCTACTTAACAATTAAAATGAGCGGCCAGAAGCTTGTTGGCAGAATTCGAATATGAACGAATATTCAACAATGGACCCTGAACATCAACTTCTCTTCATGTACAATCTCACAAATCAGGTGCAACATCATGATTTCACTCAGCAAAAAATAAATAACTAAGCTGAACACCACAACCGTGATAACCACGTTCCCAACCAAAATTTGTATACACTAAACAAAAAGAGCAAAACAAAACCCAGAAATGACTACATAAACATATTTATTGACAAATTATCGATTGAACAAAAGGTGAGTGATCTTACCTGAGGCTCAAAAATGGAAAAAACTGCCTGTGGCGTGCATCCGTTAATGCTCAAATAAATAAAACGGTGCTCTGCAGCACTCATCTCACTGGACGGCTCTTTCTGAATGTACCCTTTGTTGACTCAGAGAGATAGTATAGGGGCTGCAGAGAGCTACAAACACTCAGCTGTCACGTAGTAACGAGGTGGAGCTCCCCACACCGTAGCTTTTATAGCGTTTTCTGCCCAGTAAATCGGATTGGTTTTCAAGAATTTATTTGACTTTATTCGAAAACTCACTTAAAGGGATTGGCAGTCATCTCCTGTTTTCAATAGGACTCACAAGTCAAGCTTCTGAAATTCATTTAATTTATGCCATCAATGAAGGAAAGTCAAAAATATTAGTGACACATTTTTCCTCACCCAAAGTTAGACCTGACCCACAGTCTCACACCAACGTCCTCACGTCTTACATGATGAAACCACTAACATAAACCCCAGCAAAAGGCTCTCACTGTGTTCCCATGGGTGGTTTAGATAATAATCTAGGGAACTTCCCTAAAAAGCAAAAAACAAAGACTGGTTCAACAAGCAGTCACTTCTTTCTCCTTTTCCCATATCCACTTTTTGCTTCTCTATCATCGTCATCGTCGTCATCATCCTCATCATCGTCACTATCAGGTTCGGTCCTGCCCTGCTGCAGCTCCCCTTCCTGCCACTCCCTGGCTGCCAGTCTTTTAAACACGTCGTACTCCTCCGCTGATGTCTGGGCGACGTGCGCAAGGAAGGTGTCCTGATCAACATTAAGGACGCTGTCCAGATTGGGGTTGATGATCGTCGTCTGTCCTTTCTTGTCCGGGGTTTCATAGAGGCCCCGTCGCTCCAAGAAAGTGTGTCGACAGCGGATCTCATCCAGACTGTAACGAAACAGTCGGCACTTCACCATCTCCGCCTGTTTGACACCCATTCTGAAGTAGACGTACTGTGGAGAGAGGAGGTAAAATGTGCCGGTCAACACAGTTAGTACACAGTTTGACAACAGCTTTAAGTGGACAACATATAAAAGTGTGGACACAGGAGATACTCCTATTCCGAAACTCTGAGCTGATCTTAAGGACGGTATGCTTTCATGTGGGAAAGTGCAATGCGGATGCACACTGTCCCACTCTGCACTGTACAAAGAGACCTGCAGAAGTGCTCACAGGATTATAAAATGCAGATCTGAAAAAAAAAAAAAATATATATACAAATAACATTCAGTCTATTATTACTGGAATGGAGCTACTGAGCCCACTGTGCTCATCATCTTTGATAACTTATTCAAAACATCTAGGAATTCACATTTGCATCTTTTATGTAATAATATGGTAACCGTTGTTTGTTACACATTTGAATACACAGAACCCAAGTATAAGGTCTGTTTGGACAGGTCTGTTTGACAATCCAAACCAAAACCTAACAAAAAGCAGCAAACGCAATTCACTTGCTCACCTGAAACTTGTACTCCAGCTGATCCAAGTTCTCCAGCACCACTGCTGGACAATCTCTGATGATGTCTGTGACCTGCTGGGAAGTAAACAGGCACTTCTCTTTGAGAAACATCACCACATTTTTTACTCTTTTCGAAGGCACAGTCAGGATCCTGGGGTAATGGGCCACCACCCTCTGAAGACTGCCTACGGAGAAATAGAGTAAAATGCGGGTTTCATATATTTTCAGTAATTTTATGCCTGATCTAATGTAGAAATAAACTGCGCAAAGGCAACACCTTACCTTCAACTAAGCCTATTTTCCGCAGGTTGCTTATGCGCTGCTGCAGCTGTGCCTCTTTGATGGTGTAAAGTTCAGGACATTTCTCCAGGCACTTCTTCACACTCGACGGGTTGAGACCCAAGACAAACAGAGCTGTGAGGGTTGGTAGGATGTGTTTGGCAGAATCTCCTTTTCTGACATTGGCCAGAGACTCGTATATCTGCTCTGCCTGACTCTCTGTGAAGCCCATATCAATGAAAGAGCGCAGGGACAGCTCAGTGACCGGGATCCCACTCGGAGGATTCAAGTCTTGACTGTGCTGCGTTGCCTGGTTGGTGAAGGAACAATACCATCTGGACTGGGGGTAGTATCTCCCAAACTGACGCGGACACAGTGTAGATATGGTGGCATTTCTCACAGCCAACCGTAGTACCTGTGGAAAAATACACGCCTTTAAAACCCTCACAGACAGCAGCGGTAGAGGGGGCAGAAAATATGCTAACAAACTCCACCGTTATCATTAGCTCAAGTTAGCAGACGTGAAGGTTATAAATGTCAGTCTTTTCTTTTCTTTCCTTTTTTTTTTTTTTTACTGATGGGTCCATTCAGTTAAAAGTGTTGCACCTCTAATTATTTCTACTTCGAGGAAAAAGATACTAAATCGTAATAGTTTGTATTTATACTTCACCTGATTCACAGCAACACGGGTCCCCATGCTTCTCCGTTATCGAAATATTTCCGTCTTCCAACTTAAAGAGTACAAAGGTTCCGCTACGTGTGTATGTATATCAAAGACTGTAGAAAACAGTTTTTTCTACAGTCTTTGGTATATATTCGGCTAGTCAAATATGATGGTGTGATCATGATTTAGAAATCTTATAAGACAGACATTTTCTTAATTAAATTGCCTGTGTCGTGCCAAAAAGTGATTCTCGATGGGGGTTTTTTAAGCGTCTAATATCTTTGTTTCTATCTGTTTATAGACCGCAGTCATTAGGGTTTATATATAAAATAAAGAAATTACTTGTTTTATCCTTATGGCTCTGCGTGACTGTACTAATAAATTCAGTGCTTTTTGGAAACATGTTTTTAAACTCAATGACACCTTCAAACGTCACTTTACCAGGATCTAATTGCAGCTTGTGCATTGTGCCTCAAAGTTGCTTGACACAATTCGTGATTGACATATTTGACAGATTGTATTTCAACAATCATAGAGTCAACAGTCTAAATAGAGACTTTCGGGCACTTTTTGGCAGTGCTTTCCTGCCCTGAGTAACGATATAGTGCTCAATTCATGTTATCAACGTCATGAGTTAATCATTTTTAATTCCAAAACATGTTTTCAGATGAGAATCAGCATGGTGAATGCAATCAGGATACATAAAAAAGTAAAGTCTGGGCTTTTTAAATGGTTCAGTGTTATTATAAGGACTTTTCAGGAAGTCCTATCTTCACTTCACAGTGAAAATAAATCTTCAACTTTATTGGGATAGCTGACAGTCTGTAGCTAGTGTAAGGTACTCATGATGAAATATTTGCAGTACCACCCTCCTCTCTACTTTGAAATAACGTGAAAGTCTGTGAAGGAAGTGGCAGCCTGTAAATAACAGCAGCTGTTAATCTGGCAGCTTTAACACCAGCTGGGAACCTAATAAATGTGTCCCCAACAAGTACTGCAGTCATTTAGTGTTTTGGATATAAATTTAAGTAGCAGTTACCTGACTGAAGAGAACATGCTTGTGGCAATACATTTATTGATGTATAAAAATAAATAGATAAATATCAGATATTCTTACACTTTTAATTAAAATATACAAGAATAAAACTATGAATATAAATTGCCCATTATTTAAAAAAAAAAAAAAAAGCCGGATCAAGAGTTTCTTTAACTTTAATGAGTTTGTGTGATTTCTCTGAGGTAACAGCTTATAGTTGTGTGTTTTTGTAGTAAAGCTGGGTGATACTTTAAACTGTCACAATTTTTTTTTTGCTGCTTTAATTTTTCCTCAAACTGCAAAAAGATAAATAAAACATTACATCCTGAACACAGAAACAAGCACAGTGTGACCGACCCATGATTAAGTCAGAAGTCTGTTTGTCTCATATTTAGTCCCGACAGCAGCGTCCCATCACTGAGACACACTTCATTTTTCTTCAACATTTATATCTTTGTTCAGTGACTCCAGATAAAAAAAAAGTTGATTTGACAGTTCGCATGAAGGCTTCACTTTGTTTAAGCAGAGTCTTTAATCCTCAACGAGGTACTTATGCAGCTCCGATTTCAGGGCTGCGATCTCCAACCTCTCGTCCTCATCTTCCTCCTCGTCATCCTCAGGCAGAGTGTCATCCCCACCGCCTGAAAATGAGCTCTGCCCGATGTACGCCTTAGGACTGGATTCTTGGTGCTGCGGTAAACCTGATAAAAAGATCAGAGGCCCCAGTACATTAAAACATAGCTAATGATTGTCAACGAGGTTCTCAAACTGTGGTGCAGGTGGAAAAGGAAAAATATGAAGTTAAACTAAGTTGAATTTGTATTACATTTCAAGGGGAAAAAAAATATCAAAGTGGCCTGATGCTTATGCACTTATTTTATTGTTGCAGAGTGATGAGTATTAAGAGGTGTACGGGATAAACTGTTTCCACATCCTGAGGTGTGGAATATCAGAAAAAGTCTGACATCTACTAGTCCAACAGTACCATTTAAGAGTACTCACAGCAGCTCAGATTTTCAGGAACCACCTCTGCCCAGGTGTACTCTGATAGAGAAATGGGCTGACTGATCCAGGACTGCAGCAGCAGCTGGTCTAAGTCCATTCTGTGAGTTGGGTTAGGGTCAAGCAGCCCGTGTAATACATCATCCAGCTCTGAGAGAATACACAGAAAAACTTCAGAATCTGACTGGACAAAATTGTCTCTATAAACTCAAAGGATCATATTTTGTGAAATCACAACCAGCTGCTGTGTACCTGGAGAGAGATGATACGGGGGATTTAGTTTGGCATCCAGGATCTCACCCACGTCACAGAAGGGATTCTCGCTGAAAAGCAACGTATAGAGCAAAACCCCCAGAGACCACATCTCCAGCTCTGGACCCTCATAGCTACAAAAAGAAGCCCACTTATGAGAGAAGCCTACAATTATTAGCAAGTTAATTCAGTGCTGATGGCATATTCTCAAAATTGTATACTCTAGAGCTCAATTCATGAGTTCAATGGGTCATAAATGTAATCTAGGACTGTAAAAATAACTCTTAACTAGACTCTGCATTCAGATTCAATAATTTAAGTGACTTCTTTAAACAGAAGGATGCTATTTAATAAAATACATTAAAAAAAAAAAAAGAGGAAAAAGAATTAACAGATAGTGTATACTCACGGATTTCCCTGTAGCACCTCTGGGGAGCAGTACTCAAGGGTGCCACAGAAATGATAAAAGAGCTTCCCAGGAGTCATTATAGCAGCAGAGCCGAAGTCTATCAGTCGAATGTGAAAACATGTGTCAATTATGATGTTCTCATCTTTTATGTCCCTGTGAAGGATGTTCTTGTTCCTCAGATAGAAGACAGCTGCCACAATCTGCGAAGAGACAGACGCTGCATTTTAACAAAGAACAAATCAATACTTCATGTCACATTTATGAGCCCACTCGCCTGACACGGTTGTATTTTTCTGGCTGTGCGTGTACCTGTCTGAATATGTAGCTGGCAAGGGGCTCATCGAGCCTCGGCTGCATGTCTATAAACTCAAAAAGGTCCAAACCATCTCCGTGTTTCTCCATCACCATCTGAAAGTAACTCCCATTCTCAAACACCTCCAGCACCTAGTGACACCAACACAGGTGTATGATGTGAAGCAACACAGTTCACGATTAAAACACATTATTTTGGAAACTTTTGCGACAGGGTCATGTGATGCAAACCGCACGGCGACCTTAACGATGTTATGGTGCGTCACTCGGGTCAGTATGGCGATCTCCTGGCTCACTCGCCCTAACATTGGGTCGTCTACCCAGCAGTCGCTCACTATTCTGGCCTTGCTGATGAACTTCACAATCACCTGTAGGTTTTTAAAGTAGGTCATAAAGTCATCTTCTGCAAAAAACAAAACAAAAAAAACTACATATACAAACAACAACCCCCCCCCCCACCAAATATTTTTCTTACTTCTTGCCCATCGCAGCGCCTTTCGGCCTTCCAGACAAATCCAAAGGCTCCTTTACCAACAGCTTTGATCGGCTTGTACTCTTCTTCAAACTGTCCATCACAGGCTTTAGACTGCTCGAGGTCCATGGTGGAGCGCAATGCTTCCCCCTGACTGGCCTCACCAATCCTCTTCATGAAGAAACGAGTAAATGATCACCAAGTTACAAACACAACCGCCTCTAATGAAGTTTACATTAAAATATAAATAAGATAAAATCCATGCTTTATTGACCTAGACTTAAGATCATTACAGCCACTGACCTCTCCTAGACTGCCTGCTGTTTGGTCGTGCAGTGATTGATCCGTTTGTGACATCGCCCCCTGCTGGCTGAGTCTGCACATCCACATGCAGAAAATGGAGCTTCCGTCTGGGAGGTTTGTCCCGCACACATCACACAGCACATCTGCACACAAGCAGAGAAAAATACTTGTTGCTTTGCATTTGATTTTTAGGAGGAATCTAAAGTACAGTAAACAGTTTAACACCAACCTATTCTTGTGCCGTCTCTGTGGTATCCACTTCCTTCAAATTGCCCCTCCACTATACATGTGGTTTCTGAGGACTGGTTGTGTCCATACACCTTCTGTTTCTTGGGAGTAGATGTGGCAGGCATATCTGCTAGTGACTGAATCCCAGTATTCACTTGTTCACAGCCCTCTTGGCCCTTTCCTTGATGAATTGCAGAGACAGCTTCCCAGTGAACCTGCTCATCCTTATGCTTTTCAAGTTTTTCAGGTGATTTGTTTCTGGCCTCCACAACAGCAACGTCCCCAGGCTCACTGGGCTCCGCTTCCTGGTCAGACAGCACCATGCATGGGGAGGGAGTCCGCAGGAGCTCAGCTGTATCGCATGATGCCACAGAGTGTGGGGCGTCATTGTTGCCTCCTCCACCACTGAGCAGCTCTACATTACCGCCCAGGTCTAGCTCCGCTAGGGCCCGGCTAACTAGATCACCATTGCTGTTTAGGTCCAGAAAGATACTGGCTGAGTCCACTGCTTGGGCTGGATCAGAACCACCGTGTTCACAGAAGCCAGAAGAAGACCTAGGAAATTAAATTAGAAAAACCAAAACATTGTTACATGAATACATGAAAAATATATTCATAAAGGAAGGAAACGTCTAAAGCTGAAATAAGGAAAGAAATGAATAAAAGTTTGACAGTGGAATCAAATACTGTATTAAAAACACAGAGAAACACATCCAGGTGTTAGTATAGCAAATGATATGTGAAATGAATGTTTCCAGTTTTCTTTGAAGTCTAACTAAACAAAAAGGAAGCATACTCAATTGAAAAGGCTTATACAATTGAAAAAGGTGCCGACCCACTAAAGACGCCAAAAATATGAATGAGACAGCATTTCTAAGCTACAGGCTGAAATTCGTCTGTTTCTTCCTGCCATTGTGCAATATTTTAAAGTATGATATACGTAACTGCGAGCGCTGACATTCTCATTAGCATCTTTAGATTCTTTGAAGTTTCAACCAGGCACGTCAGAGGCTTTCAGGGCCTCATCTTACCCACATAACTGAAAAATATCTCTCCTCACCGGCTCTCCATTGAGATTACTTCAAAGCTAGATTCCTCAAGCACAGAGGCAGATGAACGGTGATCTTTTCCTACATCAGGAGGTTTGTCGTTAATCTTATCAACAGCATGTTCATTCCCAGCAGGACAGTCTACAGAACAAGAAAAACATTCATTGTACATTGTATTTATAGCGGAGCTCCATTTATGTAAAGAAAACATCAGCAGAGCTACGTCACACCTGGGATATTCTCAGGGGCGGGTTCATCTTTTTTCTGAACTTCACTGCCCGGCTGCTGTTCTCTCTTTTGGTGCGATGGTTCAGTGGGAACAGAGCGGCAGGCGTCGTCATCTGGAAGTTCCACCCAGGTAAATGTCTTGAGGAGTGCCTGAGTAGTATCCACACTGTCTATCTGACTACAGCATGGTGCTACCTGAGCTGCTTCTTCCATCAGCTCTGCAGTGTTATTGGCCCTGAGGAAAGACGGGCTGTTTCAATCCAATTCTTTTCTTTCCATGCCAACACAAGAAAGCTACAGGCAAACTCCAGTGGCAAAATATTTACTGAAAACGTATCTGAAGTCTCTCCTAGGAAATCAAAAATGTATATGCAAAACTGCAATCTATGCTGTGGATGTCTTGTTTTTTGGGGTTGGTGCAAGTGTAAAACACAAAGCACTTCACCTTACAAGCACTGGTAATAGCATATACAAGAACGAATGCCTTAACTCCCAGCTAATTTGTCTCTGCAGTTACATTTTTAGTGAGTGAATAAGTCTTTGCCTGTTTATTTCCCCCACAGGCTGAAGATTTAGGACTTATGCAAGTTTCTATCTGCATGCTGTAAATTGTAAATGCTTAGCTTAAATAAAAGCTCAGTACTGAAATACATATTTTGTATAAAAGGTTGGTAAACAATAATATTCAGTTGGAACAACTTAACGATGCATTACTATTTCTTCAAATTCTAAATAAGAGGCACTATATTAGAAATCTCTACTTTTTTTAAATTTATTTTTTAAATACCAGGCATGCTGTGACATTATTTGTCCAACAGATGGCAAACGAGAGGCCTTTTAACACACTTAACCCACACTGAGATATTCCAGCATCACAATCATTCATGAATCATCATGACTGTGAAATTTGGGGAAAACATTCCAGTCACAAAAGCTTTACGAGTCCAATTCAGATACAAGTTTTAGGGGGGAAAACAATAACAGCAGAAAGGACAGAAACGATGAGCAGTCACAGCTGATCTAACTGGGGAAAATGTAATTAGTGTTTCAGTGTCTATTGAGTAGTTGGAGACACAGTGAGACCATCAGGCTTGACCAGTGAGTTGGAGTGCTTCCAGATTTACTGCAAAGCACATTAAATATACATGCAGCCTGCGGCTTTAAGGCACCTGATTGTCGCAACAGCAGCTTTTGTCTGTCCAGCATTTCAGAGTACACAAACCCACTCTGTTTAAAGTCTACAGTGAATTTGAATATCTGCTGGCATAAAACCTCCTGTCAGAATTAATCACCATCATATCCAAGGCTACTAAAAGCCTCGGATATGACTTACCAGATAAAATCATTGATACACATTAAAATCACGGAGCCTGTGAGCTGGACGATTTTAATGTGCCCGCGTACTTACGTAACCACACGTGTTGAGGTGACTGCAGGAGGGGAGAGGGCAGACAGAGCGCTGCCCTGTTTATCCAGCATCATGCTGGTGCCAGTGAAGATCCTGCCTCTCCCTGCTGAAGTCCTTTCCAGAGCTGCTCGGTGCACCATGGCCATGTCTCCTGCCACTAGTGAGGATGGGTCTAAAATTGAAATAAGAAACTATTAAGTGATGCACAGTGCAAACAAATAATACTGCATGACAGGTAAAAATAAGTACCTTACATATTCCAACACTCACCATATTTTCCTGATATCCTGGATGCTGCAGGACTTTTAGAGGCCTTTGCATGAGAATCAGAGAAGGATCTGGTCTTTCTGTCCGAGTCCGACATCCACCCATAGAAACCGGGCATCAGGAAAGTGATGTTCTATAGATAACAAAACAGCAATATCTATGAGGATTGGATGGTCCTCAGTCCAAACATCCACGTTCAGTGGTTACATTGGCTGACCTTCCCCAGCAGCTCGTCCTTGCTGTAGCCAAACAGACTGAGGGCCAGGTGGCTGTGGATGCTGATGATAGAACCATCAGTGTGGAGCAGAAGGAGACCGCTGACAGGAGCAAACACCCAAACTGTTCCAGAGTATTCTAGGGCTGGGCTGACAGTGCTGTCCACATTGACGTCTGTGAAAGTCCAAGCGTACGTTCAAAGTGCACAATTAGTTAAAGAAAGCATAAGTGATATATAAAAGCAGATGACATGGGGTGGGGGGGTATTAGTGAATTTATTGCCTTAAAACACAAACATCAGACTTGAGGATACTAAACAACAGGTGTTCACTATAGTGGACACAGACACGGCATGAAAAAGGCCACTAACATTAAAGCTGCCTGAAAGCTGTCAATGCAAGCACCACATCTGATCTGTAAGGGCCATATTAGTACATTTCCAACTTTAAATTGTCCAGGAAAAGCCCCAAAATGTAAAACCTACACCTCTATTGGACTGCAAGAAGTTTAAATGTTAATTGGAGTGTACAGCACAACACAGTGTGTGGGTGCATAACCCACACACCCACTGGGTGCACAACAGTGAGTGTGTTTTTAATCTATTGGTCATAGCTTTGTCCTACAATTTAAGCCAACTACCTGATGAGGATGACATTTCAAGGCTGTCATTGAGGTATATGTAGCCAGTCCCATTAAGCTGGTGTTGGGGTTTCCCACACTGCACCGCCCCTTGAAGTTTAACACACAGCGGGACTGCTGCACCTTCTCTGCTTCTACCACACACTCGCTGAACCCTCAGCATCTGAAAGCAGATAGAAAAAAAATTGTACTACAGAAATATTTAAAAAGGGATATAATTTTCTTCTTATCCATTCTGCCAAAATGTCAGAGCAGCACATTGATAAAAAGGGTCTCGGAAGCAGAGGTTAAAATCCCGAGTTTTCCTTAGCTGAGCAGAACAGTTGAAAAGTGTGCTTACTTTGGGCAGTGCATGACTGCGGAGGGGGATTTGTAAAGAGGGGATTAGCTCCTTCACAAAAACTCCTTTTAACTCCTCGGGATGATGGTATCCATGGAGATGGGCAAATGCCAAATCACAGGTTAGGATTCTGCCCTGAAAGTGACAAATGTACACGTCTATGGCTAGGCATTACTTTACATTTGTAAAAGAATGCTAAATAAGGGTGTACTTACATCTCTTGAGAAGGACAAAAAGGAAGACATCCTTTCTACATTTTCCATCACGAGAAGGAGGTGCTCTTCATTCTGTGATTGTCTGTAGGTGTACACAGACACTGGCATTTCTCCAGATAAAGTCAGGGCATCCACCTGCCAAAACACAAACAAACAAAGAAAAAAAAAAAAACCCAAAACAAATGAAATGAATAAATCTATGGTGTAGATTAAAGAAATCTGACTCAATGGCTCATGCTGTTTTAAGTAATTTCATACCACTTTTCCAGACGCTGCTACAACAGTCCCATCGACTAGTGGAAAATCCTCTTCCAGTGCTTCTTCCAGGACCTGACTGGTTTTCTTTAAGAGGGAGGGCAGCTTTTTTCCAATGAGCTCTTCAGTTGCGCACTCAAACAGCTTGCAGGCTTGTTCATTTGCTGACAAAACCTGAAATTAAAATAAATAAATAATTAATAAAGTAAGCAATTCATACAGTTGAAATGCTGGTTATCCTGTGCTGCAAAGCAACCTCCCTCCACATTAAGTCAACAACACAGTACCTTTTTAGTTTTATGGTTGACAGTTAGAATGACTTTGTTTGGGTTGAAGGCAGAGGGATACCCCGGCAGGCCAAAGTCACCAGACATTAGCTGACTGAAGAGCATCTCCTCTCTCTCTGACATAGTAGACAAGTGTGGCAAGGAACCAGCTTGAGAAGATGGAAGCAAACTACACATCTGGCGGTTTTTTGTGGCCACAGAAGATCCAATGTCAAAATGATCACCTGTAGGAAAAAGTGGTGTTATAAGCTGATTTAAATACAATTTATTCCCCTTAGTTTAAGAACACAAGCCAATCAAAACCGTCAGTGATGGGGGTGGGGGCGTCATATCAAAACTGACTTGAGATGAATTTATTAGCGCAGCATTTCTGTTGGTTGTAATCAACACTGCTGAAATTTACCTGTCAGGGAAGCCGGATCATAACGACGCTGAAAGGCTAAAAGCCTCTCCTTGTACAGAGGTCTGCGAGTACACGGGTAAGACCTGTTCAGGTCAAAGTCATCTTCCAGGTGACCAGACGAGA